>NW_012101998.1:786238-875132 GCF_000951045.1 Mandrillus leucophaeus | reverse complement strand
ACCTAGTCAGTGGTGGGGCGGGAAGAATTTCTAGTAATTCCAAGTTGGGGAAGATTTCAGTTCACGTGAACAAGAGCTGACAAGGGGTCTGCTCAGCCTCCTTCAGTTTCTAGATGAGCAATGACACCAACAAATTCAACGCTCTATGTCACTTTTGTTGCAGCACCGTAGGAAGAGCTCGTCCTGTTGTACTCTGCTCTAGCATTTTTACAAATTGAAGATTTGTAGCAATCCCACGTCAGACAAGTCTATGGTTACTGTTTTTTCAATAGCATGTGCTCACTTCTTGTCTTTGTGTCACATTTTGGTAATTCTCACAATATTTCAAGCTTTATTATTATTATTATTATTATTATTATTATTATATCTGTTGTGGTGATCTGTGATCATTAATCTCTGATGTTACTATTGTAATTAAGGGGATGCATGACGAACCACAGTCATATAAGATGGCAAACTTAAATCAATAAATGTATGTGTTCTGACTGCTCCATTGACCGGCCATTCCCCATCTCTCCCTCTTCTTAGGCCTCCCTATTCCTTAAGACACAATGCTACTAAAATTAGGACAATTAATAACCCTACAAAGGCCTCTAAGTGTTTAAATGAAGGGAGGTCTCACATCTCTCCCTTTCAATCAAAAGCTAGAAATGGCTAAGCTTAGTGAAGAAGGCATGTCAAAAGCTGAGACAGGACAGGTGAGAGCTGAGCTTCTTGTACCAAACAGTTAGCCAAGGTGTGAATGCAAAGGAAAAGATTTCAAAAAAAAATTAAAAGTGCTACTCCAGTGAATACATGGATAATAAGAAAGTGAAACAGACTTACTGCTGATAAGGAGAAAATTTTGTTGACCTGAACAAAAGATCAAGCCAGCCACAGTATTCCCTTAAGTCAAAGCCTAACCCAGAGCAAAGCCCTAACTCTCTTCAATTTTATGAAGGTGAGGAACCTGCAGAAGAAAAGCTAGAAGCAAGTAGAGGTTGGTTCATGAGGTTTAAGAAAAGAAGCCATCTCTACAACAAAAAGGTGCAAAGTGAAGCAGCAAGTGCTGGTGGAGAAGCTGCAGCAAGGTATCCAGAAGATCATTGATGAAGGTGGCTACACTAAACAGATTTTCAGTGTAGACAAATCAACCTTATGCTGGAAGGAGATGCCATCTAGGACTTACATAGCTAAAGAGAAGTCAATGTCTGGCTTCAAAGCATCAAAGGACAGGCTGACTCTCTCATTGGACTGTAAGTTGAAGCCAGTGTCCATTCTGGAAATCCCCAGACCCTTAAGAATTATGCTAAATTTACTCTCCCTATGCTCTGTAAATAAAACAAGGCCTCAATTACAGCTTCTCTGTTTATAGCATGGTTTACTGAACATATATTTTAAGCCCACTGTTGAGACTTACTGCTCAGAAAAAAAGATTTCTTTCAAAATATTACTGCTCATTGACAATGCACCTGGTCACCCTGGAGCTCTGATGGAGGTGTACAATGAGATGAATGTTGTTTTCATGCCTGCTAACACAACATTTATTCTGCAGCCCAGGCATTAAGGAGTAGTTTTAACTTTCAAGTCTTATTATTTAAGTAACACATTTTACAAGGCTATAGCTGCCATAGGTAGTGATTCCTCTGATGGATCTAGGCAAAGTAAATTGAAAACCTTTTGGAAAGGATTCACCATTCTGGAAGCCACTAAGACCATTCATGATTCACAGGAGGAGGTCACATATCAACATTAACAGGAGTTTGGAAGAAGTTAATTACAGCCCTCATAGATGACTTTGAGGGATTCAAGACTTCAATGAAAGAAGTAACTGCAGATGTGGTGGAAATAGCAGGAGACCTAGAATTAGAAGTGGAGCCTGAAGATATGACTGAATTGCTGCAATCTCATAATAGAACTTGAACGGATGAGGACTGTCTTCTTATGGATGAGCATAGAAAGTGGTTTCATGAGATGGAATTTCCTCTGGATGAAGAACACTGTTGAAATAACAACAAAAAACGATTCCATAAACTTAGTTGATAAAGCAGCAGTAGGGTTTGAGAGGATTGACTCCAATTTTGAAGGAAGTACTACTATGGGTAAAATGTTATCAACAGCCTCACATGCCACAGAGACATATTTTGTGAAAGTAAGAGTCAATCAATATAGCAAACTTTATTGTGTTATTTTTTTATTGTCACAGCTTCCTCACCCTTCAGCAACCACCACCCTGATCAGTCAGCAGCCATCACCACTGAGGCAAGACCCTCCACTAGCACTAAGATTACCACTCACTGAAGGCTCAGATAGTCGTTAGCTTTTTTTAGCAATAAAGTATTTTTAATTAAGGCATATATGTTGTTTTCTAGACATGATGCTCTTGCACACTTAAATAGACTACAGTATACTGTAAATGTAACTTTTATATGCACTGGGAAACCAAAAAATTTGTGTGTCTCACTTTACAGTAACATTTGCTTTATTGCAGTGAACTGGAACTGAACCCACAATATCTCTGAGGCATGCCTGTATCTATGTAAATGTGCAGGGAGTAATGTTGACCAAAAAAAAAAAAAAAGACTTGCAAACCACAGTTAGTCATTTTCCCTTCTGGATTTGGAACAAGGAAATCCATGGCTGATCAAAGTTTTGCTGACAGAAGCCTGTGAAATACACATTAAAACATTAACGGAGCCAAATATCAGAATACGTACTTTATCGGGAATGTGCATAAGGTAATGCCCTTGGATTAAACAAATAAAAAACATAACAACAACAAATCAGTGAACTGAGATACCTGGCCAGATCTCCACTCTGGTTTCTAGGTTTTATCCCATTTTCTGATAGTGTCTGAACCATAGGCCATTACTTAAGACCTAACATTTTATTCCAGAGCCTGTCTTGACTTCTAATGAAGATCAAAGCTTTTGAAAAAACTATTCAATGAAATAATTTGTAAATGGAGGTGAATTTGCAGGTTAGAGCCACCACAGGCCTTTCTGTTACTAAAGCAGGGCTGTACTTAGAGGGAAGGCCCATAAACTCTTTCATGTTTTCCAGAGGGAAGCACTGCACGGTGGAGTTTGGAAGGACATCATCCCACACTTCTCTTCATTCCATGTGCTCAACTAATCCATACTACTGTATTTGCCACATCAACTCTTTTGTACCCCTTTCTCTGGAAGTGTTCACTTAATATCTTGTTTTAGGGTCTGGGTTTCTAGTTTCACTCTTGTTGTTTCACAAGGTCTCTAGTTTTCTCCCGGCTTCCCAGGAAGGCCCTCGATGTCCTTGGGTGGTGGAGCCATGCAATCTTTCTACTTGGCCCTTGTGCAATGCAGTTCCCTTACTGCATCTATTTCCTAAGGGATTCAAGTCACTCCCTGAGTTCTAGATGTGGTTCAGCCTTGGAAATGTGGGAATTTCTCAAGATGCCCTGCTTTGTACTTAATTTAAGTTGTGAAATACTTTATTGGGCCCTTGGGTTCTGTGCTATTACTTTGGGCTTATTTTGTTTGTTTCTCAAGTTTTTCTTCTCAAGGTTTTCATTTTCTTTCTTTTTTTTTCATTGTTTTCCTTGGTGTCTCCTAGAAGTCTCTCCTTTGACATCCAATCATTTTCTTTGAGTCTCTGGGCAATGAGATTTTCTCATGCAGAATGCCAGTAAAGACAAGGACTATGTGCAAGCATTTTTGGTATGCCAATCTTTGCAGAGGTCTACTTTATAATACTGGGATAAGCATTTGAAAATGAAAGTGATGAACGTATAGTAACCAGCCTATATCTACCGCTCACTAAATATTTGCAGAATGGTAAAGTGTTTTGTGAGTTTCAAGATGCCTTTACAATTTTGGCTAATAACGCCCCACTCTACCCCCACAGCATCTCATGCCCATGCCACTGTGGCGTGTACTCTCTGTGTTGCAGTTATCAATGGACTGGTCAGTCTCATCAAGCAAATGAGGTGCCTGAGCTATGTGAGGCAAGAAATTAGCCTTTGTTCCTGGTCACACATCTCCTACACCTACCACAGAGCCAGGAAGGAGCAATAAAAACAGTCATGTCTATAGCAATACTATAATAAAAGATCTGTAAAATATAGTTTTTGAGAGGATCTGAAATATCTCAGCCACGAAATTGAGTTACTACTTCTTTGAGTAGCCCAACATTTTGTATTTTCTTCTCCCTAGTGAGACATTTATGGTGTTACTCTCCATGGAGCATTACCGTGGAGATTTTCATTTAAGGATCTTATTTCCAAGGGAAAGAATTATAAACATCCCAAGATGAAAAGCTCTAGTTGTATTTTATGTATTTGCATAATGGTCCATTTCCAGAACCTGGTAGGTTGATTACCAAAGGAATCCACCAAGGAGAAAAGTACCATTCAGATTTGTTTACACAAGGTTCCACACAAATCTCTCCTACTCAGCAGCTATCAAATTATCCCAGTTCCATAGAAACTTCTTTTCCTAGCCACCAGAGGATCACGTGTTCTAAACCAAATCATTGTATGTATTCTACCAAACTAATTTGGTTACTAAAGTGATATAAAACATTCTGCCCAATGTTGAAGCCCGGACATAGAGTGAGGTGGGAATTCAAGGAAAATAACTGGCTCCAAAATTTCCTTGTCTTATAAATATTTTTTCTTCTTCCATCATTTAACATTTTCTCCTTGACATTACTTGATTGAACTCATGCAGATTCTGTTCCTCCAAGGAAACAATTCACTTGGGCAGTGTGAACTCTGAGAGGTCACATTTTTTAGAGTTATCTGCTGCCAAAATGAATGGCTTCCATTTATTTTTCAGGCTGAAAAAGTTTTTTTCCTCTTCTTGAAACTCGAAAATGCCCAGAGTAATTTAACTCAGACTGACCAAACAGAAAAAGCACGTTTAAGCTGTGATAGGGCCTGGAATGTCTGAGTCTGGAAGGAGAATTATTTGAAACTTTCTTTTGGAAGCCAGGCAGCCAAATGATGGATTGTCTCAAAACCTGAGCTATGCTTTTCTACTGCAATTTCTGAAGCAAGGAACGTTAGTGTAGAAGGGCCAGAAATTTCTTAGAATGGATAACTAAGGTAAGCAGCAAAAGTCTAGAGCAGTGGTCTCCCATCCTTTCTGTTTGACTCCAATCAGTCAAATAAAAGAAAAAAAAATATGGGCAACTGTTTTTCCCATTTACATGTCGCAAACTGTCATTACTGAAGTTTTGAAGCCCCTGTGGCTATGAAATTGCAAACTGGAACACCACCGCCAGAATTTACAAATGAAATTTCCAACAAGTAGCTTCATTTTAAGCCCCCAAATCAGACCAAAAATCAAAGGATTTAGAGAGCAGGGAGGGGAAGGGCATGCTGACCTCACATCTTGGCAGAGAGATGCAGTCCCACCCGACGAGGGGCAGATGGTGCTGGTTCTTCACGCGGAGCCTTGAATTGCTTCCTTGAAGTAGGGAGGCTTGTGGGTGGCCTGCCTAACTCACACCTGAGATGCCTACAGTGACCTGTACGTAGGACTGTTGAGACTGGGGCAGATTAAGCCCAGTCCCAAGGACTTCAGGGGCCAGGTGCCATCATGCTTCCTGAGGAATGGATGGGGTCACCAAAAAGACAGAGCAGCGGTGGTTGGATTCTGTCTAAAGGACTGCTTGAAGGGAGAGAGGAACCCAACAGCAAGAAGCTCCCGAGTCCTAACCATCTGGAATAAAGGTGCATCTGCCTTGGTGAAGAAAAAACACGTCTCCAGCTAGGACTTCCTGAAGAATTCTCAATGATACCAACAAGATAAAGAATCTACTTTTATCTCATTCCAGACCCAGAGACAACAAAGCCCCTGGCAAGGCAGGAGCTGCCCCATCGCAGACTTCTTCTCCCTCATTCTTCCCCCTCCCTCCTCTGAAATAGCACTTAGTGGATGGGAGAGATGGGGACCGGGGTGGGGGGCAGAACTGACCACATCCTCTCCCTGAAGCAAGCCCCAGCATGGGAAGACTCAGAAATCTCAACTTCTAGAGAAGAGTGAAGTTTTTGAATAATATCCCCAATCAAATGATTTCTGAACTGAGCTGTATTTGCAGATTGGAGCCACCATAGGGCAGAGACTGTTGCCTAAAGCAGGACTGATTGTCAGTGGGCAGTGGGCACACGTCAGCACAACCATTTCTGCTGTGGTCCTGAACCCCAGCCCACCCAGGACCCCTAGTGCAGATCATAGAGTCTGCAAATCCATAACCAGTGCAAAGAAATCTCTAAATACTGATGTACTGGAAGCAAGGAAATGAATGAAGTCGCAGCCATCACCCTGTGCTGGGGACTCCTGCTCCAGTGTTTGTGAGACACCATCTCAGACACAAGGTCCCAAAGCAGGCAACCAGGGCCACTCCACAAATGAAATCTTATCATAACCAAATGGATTTCCTTACCTGAAAGCAATACAGACCTATAGGTTATCCTGAGCACCCCTGGATATATGCACCCCATCTTTGGAGACCACTAAACCTCATAATAGAGGCTGGAAGTTACACTGTAACACAGCAGAACCATGTCTCTGCACGTGTGCCTCTATCACATGCATGTGATTGTGTTTATTCTGTGTACCTGGATTTGACAAGCAGAAGACCACAGAATGCCCCCCTGCCACTCCCTTGGTTCAAGCCCTCACTGTCACTAGTCTTCAAGCTGAGCCTTGCAGTGCCAAGTGCCTGGCCTCCTGCCTGGTAACACCTGTCCGCGGCTCCCCATGCGTGGAGGCCACTGTGTGGACTCAGCATTTGAGGGCATCCCTCCACCTAATCATGCCAAAGTAGTCATTCATTCATTTTCCTGATAACACACTGCACACCCCACCCTCACCCCATGCCACGCCCTCTTTCTCCTGTTCCCCGTGGCCTCTCTGTCTCTAGACTGTCCACGGTCCTAGGGACACCCCCTTGTTCTAACCATCCCAGGCACTCGAAGGCAGGATTGCCCTGAATGGAAGCTTGTCTACACACATAACAGATCTTTGGGCCCACCTACCCAGGGGCATGACCTGATCCCTTTCCTTCTGCTTCAAGTCCCCTACTCAGTTCTCTGTTCTAGAAAAAATCCCACAGCTTCATTCTGGTGAAACTGGAGGCTCCATGAAAATGCATCTCGCCCTGTCCTGCTGCAGAAGGAAGTCATCCAGACTAAGCTCACACCAGCATCTGAGCAAAAGCAACAGGTCACTCTGGCTCCTGAAAGGCAACATTTCCAGAGAAATCTTGAAGTTCTTATCTAATGAATTTTCATCATCCTGGAGGGCAAAGTAGGGGTTTTACATGAAAACTTCTGTGTTAAAATAGAAAGACACTCTTCAAAGAATTCTTTCCTTAGTTCTAATCATACTGTAGTGTTGTGTTTGTAGGGTTGTGTTACTTCGAGTAAGATTAGGATGTCCCCAGACTCTGAGTTCCTCACTGCATTGCTATGAAAAATGCCGCATGGTTACTATTTGCCTCTGCAAATTTCAACATCTGCTCAATAATACGTGGAGTCCTTATTATGTATTTTTTGAAATATTTTGCTTCATTGCTTTGCTAATGTAGTTCCTTCAAAATAGCTTAATCTATTTTTCTGGGTCTCCTCACTTCTCATGTGTCAGTAATAGCACCCTAATTTTTAACAAAACATGTTGCAAAGATATCTTAACACAAAATAATGTTATATCTTAACGCAAAATAACACAAATATTTAACTCAGAGTCCAGATTCTTGGAAGAAGACAGATGATAGAATAAAAGCAAGTTATCTTAGTATATAGTAATATATTCAAATAATTCAACATAGGAGGGAAGACATTAAAATAATAATGAATACGAAAACAGCTAATTTATTGCACACTTATGAGGAGATAGACATGGTGTTGGGCACTTAAAATACAGTATCTTATTTGATTCTTACAACAGCCCTAAGATGTAGATGCTGCTATTAGACCCATTACATAGATGAGGAAACTGAGGCTCAAAGAGTCTATGTTACTTTTCCCAAAGTCACAGAGCTAATCAACATTGAGGCTAGGATTTAAACCTAGGCATTGCTGACTTGGGCTGTGTAACTCTCGTCTTAACTCACATACTTGTCTCATTCCAACACCCCCTCACACACACATTGTGCTTTGCCTCCTCCCCCGGCTAAGTGCAGAGACTTAACTTTTAGGTCAGGCTGCACCATCACTACTTTTACTGGAATTAATGACATTTATATGTGATGGCTTTTAAAACTAGATTTTCAAAAAAGAAAAACAAAAATATGTTCATAATATTTTTTAAAAAGTGTTCTTTCATTGTTGTGTACAGAATTCATATAATATCTATTAGACCAACTCATTAATACATTTTTCTGATCTTATCCATCCTTACTACTATGCTTCTTGTTGTTTCATTAGTTTTCCCCACTGTTAGCATAACTTAATTATTTTTCATTGTAATTCTAAAAGTTTTGACTTATAGATTCGGAGACTATGTGGTTAGTGACATTTAGGCTGAAAATCCTACTGAAAATACATATTTTATTAGTAAGTAATCTTTGCTTAATCTCTAAAATGCTTTCCCTTAAATACTAGTTTTATCTAATGTTAACATTGGTGCAATCACTTTCTGTTGGTTAGTAATTCCATGGTTCACCTTTCCATTTCTTTTAATTTAATTTTTCTTTGCCATTTTATTTTAGATGGATGTTTAGGGCTGGGTTTTGTTTTGTATAATTTATTTGTTATAATCAAATGTAAAAATCCTTTAATTTATAATTCAAATTTAGTGTTTACATTGCAATTACCCATATTTGCACTTATTTTTACCATATTATTTGGTATTTTCTCGGGTCCATGTTTTTTGTTCATTATTTCTTTGTTTCTTTTTTCTAACTTGTATAAAACTGGTTAGTTTCCCTTAATTCATTTTTTCCTCTAATGATTTTGAAGTTTGTACTCTATTTTCATTTTTTTAGTTATCCTCAAATTTCCAATTTACATACTTAAACAAATATAAAATTAATAGTTCTTTTACTTTCATGCTGGAAAACACAAAGATACTGAAACATCACTTCTGATTCCTACCCTTCTACCTACCATGCTATTGCTTGTTAGTACCTTAGTTGTACCTATTTTTAAACCTTCCCCAAATTTTCTTTTTACCCCCAGATACTGCTCTTTTATATTTCCTAACATATTTGCCCTTTTTTTGGTCACCATTGTTCCTGGCAACTGATTCCTACCTCAGGTTAAATTTCTATCTGACTGCAACCCATCTTTTAGTAGTTACGTCTTAGTGGGCTTATACGGGAGAAACTTTAGTCCCTGTTTTTTTGAAAATGTGATTATTCCTTTATTTTGGCATTCACTGTTGTGGGGAAAAATCTGTCGATATAATTGTCTCTGTAAGAAAGAGTGTCTCTTTCTCTAAGGTTCTTTGGTTTTAATACATCTGGTATAGTTCTATTTTTATTCATTCTTCTCCAGAACTCCCGTGCTTCCCTAAAATAAAAATGTGCATTTTCTTTAAATCTGAAGATCCTCAGCCTTTGTCTCTTTAAATATTGCTGGTCCTCCTTTTACTTTGTTCTCTCCTAGAATTCCTGTTTCAAGGACCCAACCTCCATCCTCTCCATGCCTCTCAGCTGCTGCGTCTTTTTCTTTCTGTGCCGCATTCTCTTTCGCGTCTTCAGAACCATCTTCCTGTTCACCAGTCCTTCAGCAGTGCTTCGTCTGTGTTTTGCTCTGCCACTGAGTTTTTATTTTTCAATGACTATACTTTTCACCTAAAGAACTTCTGTGGCCGTCTTTCAAATCACTTTCCACACTGATTAATGCTTTGAGTATGGTTTTCATTTATTCTCTTATGTCTTTCATACTTCGATATCTTTTTATTTCACTGTTCTTTCCATATTAATGCACTCTTTGCAGTTTTGAAGGTGCTGATTCTGTTTATTGCATTTGTTGACTCTCCCTCATGGTGGATCATTTTCTTGGTGGTGGGTTTTTAATTCCAATTGTCAGCTCATCTTCAATGAAGTTGTTTTTTCTGTGGGAGTCCCATGACCTCTGGGCTGTGAAGTTTCCCTACAGCAATAATTTCACATTTTCTTCTGCTAAAAATACAGGACTTTAATGGTCTTGAACAGTTATTTTAATTTCTCTACTTGGAATTCCCACACCAGACTGATTGTACAAATTTGGATTGCATGTCTGTGTATGTGCAACCTGGTGTTTCAATTTTTCAAGGATGACTTTCTATCCCCTCTTCCCCAGACAGTAAATTTTCTTACAGAATTCTTGAGTTTTTGAGTTTCTATTTAGAGTAAGGGACAGCTTTATGAAGCTCTGGACTTTATGCACCGACTTCAGTTCTGACTCCCCCTTACTATGGTCCAGTACCCCGTCCTCATTCCACAGAGGGGCGAGACCCCAGCCTCTGCCCCAAAGGTCTCTCTGTCTACTAGTCTCCTCATTCGACCCTTGGAGAGCTCACTGTTTTCTTTTTTCTCTGAGGTAAAGTACGTGTCAAAATTTTTTTAGTTCTACCTTATGAAACATAGAATGCCCATTTTACAGGAAGCAAAACTAAGTCTCTAAGTGGTTAGGACCCTCGTCTAAGGTTACAGAGTTAGCTCTGTGCCCTTCAGTGTCCAGCTCCAACACATCTGGCTCTGTACATACCCTTTTCTCTCTCGCCCCTGTGTATCACTGTTCTATTCATCTGTCCCTGATGCCCAGTGCCCAGAGCACACCAGGAATTGTGAGTGCCATGGAGCAAGGGTGGGTGGAAGCCACTGCTGCACTGGACCTGGACACAGGTCAGAATGTGCTTGGAGACTCTGCCTTGCTCTCCAAGGGTGGCCGCCAGTAGCACCAGTATCTCTGGGGGCTAATTGAAAATGCAAGTTCATGGACCCCACTCAGACCTTCTGGATCAGAATCTGCAATTAAAACAAAATCCCCATATGATTCCATGATTCGCATCACAGTGAAGTCGGAGAAGCACTGGCCTAGAAGTAATCTAGAATTTATATGTTGAGAATCTGAAGCCAGATGGGTGTGGGATTTAGTCATGGGCATGTCTGAAAGAGGAATTCAAGGCTCACACTTCTCTCTTTCAAGAGCCATTTCTTGTTTGTTCACATGAAAGGTTTTCCGCTTGAGGGACCCATATGCCAAATGTTAATCAACCTCTGTCTGTTCCCAGGCTAAAGAGTTTGGCCAGTCCCCCAAACTGAGCATTCCTGAGACCTCTGTCCCTGGAAAGGCAGCTTGTTCCTTGCTCTGCCCAGACATCCACTGTCAGCAGAGAACTTCCTGAGGAGAGTGCTGATGAGGCAGCCCTCTGTGGCCTTTCTGGGTGGAGGTTTTCTTGTGGCTCCAGGGTTGAGCAGAGCGGGACCCACATTAGTCAACTGGGGCTGCTGTTGCAAATGCACAGACTAGGCAGCTTAAATGACAGAAGAGTATTTTCTCAAAGTCCTGGAGGCTGGAAGTCCAAGATCAAGGTGCCAGCAGGGTTGGTTTCTCCTGAGGCCTCTCTCCTCAGCTCGCAGATGGCTGTTTTCTCCCTGTGCCCTCACATGGCCATCCCTCTGCACGTGTCTGTGTCCTCATCTCCTTTTCTCATTAGGACACCAGTCATATTGGATTTGGGCCCACCCTAATGGCCTCATTTTAACATAATCACCAGGTCATAGTGAATTTGGGGGAGAAGGATTCAGCTCATAACACACCCCACTTTCCATGGAGGAAGGGTTTGAAAAGTCACGTTTCCCCTATACACAGTGTGCCACAGTGGCTGTTCTCTCTGACGCATCACCTGCTATGTTCTTGTCAAACCTGGTAGTGGGAGAGAAGGCTGGTGAGGGAAGGGGGGAAGACAGAAAAATGCATAAGGATGTAAATATGTTTTCTCTTTAGTCAAAGCCAACATTTTTCTCTGAGAAAGTCCCTGGTTGTCCTGACTTCTGCTCTGGTGTGTGTTTGCAGCTGCTGCTGCCACAAGAACAAGACCTTCTCTTTAGCTCGGGGCAAACTTCAGTCCAGTTTCCTTTTTGTTGTTTTTAAACTAGAATGCTTATTTTGACCCCATATGCAGTCCACCAGCTGGAATTCAAACTCCCATGAAAAAATGTTTCAAAGACATATGTTTTTAAAACCGACTGTCTGTAAGTCCCCTGTGAGGACCTGTTGCTGCTTTTGAAATTCCTAAATCCATTATGTTCTCAATCTTGCCTAAATGAGGAGGTGGGGGAGGTTTATTTTTGAAAGGATTTTGAAGTCTTCAAGTATACCCTCTGGCTAACGAAAAATATGAGAGAGATCTCATTTGTAGTTCCCGAATGCTCTAAGTTCTAATGACTATCAAATACTTTTAACAAGGATTTTGTCCTTGTTCCTCCTCATTCCCTATACAGGTTGAGCATCCCAAATCACAGACTCCAAAGTCTGAAATGCTCTAAAATTATAAACTTTTGAAGCACCAACATGACACTCAAAGGAATGTTCATTGGAGCATGTCAGATTTCAGATTTTTAGACTTGGCATGCTAAACTGGTAAGTCTCATGCAAGTATTCCAAAATCCAAAATATCAAAAATTCAAAACATTTCTGGTCCCAAGCATTTCAGATAAGAAATTCTCAACCCCTATTATTTATTAGGATTCATTGTTAGAATTCACAGTTGCCCAGAGAGATTTAAAGGGGCTGAGATTAAGCCCTGCAACAATAAGATAGACACAGACAAACTGGGCAGAGTGGGATTTACAAAATGTGTGAATGTGTAACTGTACACTGAGAAGAAAGAAGACTGGTCTGTCCTCCAAGGTTAGGGAAACACCTTTGTTACTCAAGCCTCCAATTTGCCATCCAAGCCTATCCAAACACTATAATCAAGACAATTATGTGAAGTCATTCCCAGGTGTTAACTGAACAGAAAACTCTCCCAGCAGGCAGAAACCAGAGGAGGTGAAGCCCCAGCTCCACCTTGCCCTAAGATATGCCTCACAAGGATGTGCAAAGTGGCCACACCAACCTTTCACAGACAGCACCACCTTGTCAGGGATGTCCATCCACAAAAGTAGGCACACACACTCAGTTACCCCCACTTTGGTTCTGTCTCTAAAATAAATGTAGAATTTGATTAGACATGCACAGAAAAAGAGGCAAATACAATCAGACCATGTCAGACTTTATACATGGTACATAAAATTTATGGGAGCCCATTGTTTTAGACTGGGCACCTGCTATAGACCCAACAGGCCAGACCAAACCAGAATGAAGTCCTTCGTGCTAGATGTCACATAATCAAATTAAACCTAGAAATGAAGATTCTGAAAAACTCACAGCAACCAATCAAAAGGAACCCAGTCAACCTGAGCCAGCATAATAAGAGAGTACCCTCAGCTTTAACTCCATAAAGAAAGCAGCTTTGAAACACCAAATTCATTTTTTGTAACCTGTTTCTGCTTTCTTCAGCCTTTTCTGCCTATAAAGCCTACCCTCTCTTCTCAAGCTCATTGGAGCACCTATTTTGTAGATGGAATGCTGCCCAATTCATGAATCATTGAGAAAAACCAATTCGATCTTTGAAACTCAATTTGTTGAAATGTTGTTCTTTGAAACAAGTAAGCAGAGAACAAGGATGGGCTGGCATCAGGACATGCCCAAGAGATGCAAGAGGACAGCTCCCCACTCACTCCTCCCCAGTAGGCTTCCTTGTTTACTCATGGGGAGGCACCAGCTGCCGTTTTTCTTCTTTTGACTCTGCATTCAATGAGGCTGCTGACTGCTGTGCTCCCCAACAGCTCTACCATTACAATGGGACACTTGAGGAATTATCTTCCAGTATTTTCTCACAAAACCCTAACCTTTGATTCGCACAGAATCAAACCTAAATTAAGAGTCTAGGGATCCCCTTCTCCTTTGTCATTGGAGAGACTGAGGCTCCAGCCTGGTCAAGGGTCTCTGATTCAAAACTAAATGTTCTGGACACACTTGGAGGCCAGTGGAATTAGATCATGATTCTTTTCCCAACACTGATGTACTTCCATGAATTTAGAAAGGGACAGAGGGTCTCCTGGGAGGAAAGGAACTACAAAAATGAGCCCCTCTCCCCATCCATTGAGGCTTGAAACTATAAAAATACCTGTGGTTAGACCAGGATGCCCTACCCAAGGTTAGGTTGCCAGAAGGGAAAAGAGGTTCCTGAAAGGGAAATCACCTTACACATGAGAACCCATTCATGGTCACTGGGGGTGGCTTCTTCTTATCAGCTTACATTAGATCCCATCTTGACACAACACATTTAGCAGCATGTGTGAACCCAAAGGGAAAAAGTGTATGTCTTTTGGTTAAAAAAAAAAAAAAAAAAAAGGAGCAATATTCTTTCAGGGCTCAGACAGATTGTCTTTGAGATACCCCCTTAATGATGAATCCAAGGTGCCCCCACACCCAAGGGTCAGATAGCATTGACTGAGGCCCCCCTGCACAATAGGAATACGGGGAAGCCCAGGGGTTCTTAGGGAGAAGGCACAACAGTGTCCTTGTCATGTTTTTATCAGAGGCAGAGTTGTGCAGCAATTTATATCACTACAGCTGCCAGGGAGGGAGGAATTTCTCATGCTACCATCTGTAAGCCAGTTTCTGAGTCTGACCTCCAGGAGCAAGCCCAAGTCCCCAATACCCACTCCAGACAAGCTGTGAGAACACCCTGACCAGACACCAAGTCAAGGGTGTGCTCCCTTTTGAAATCCCTGGGAACGTCTATGGAGAGGAGTCCCAGGGCAATGCTAGAACTCTTACTGTGCAGGGGGACTCAGGGGTAGTGTGCCATTGTCAGGGAATCTAGTGTTTATGGCATACAATATAAACATGACTGCCTTTGCCCTCTCTAGCTGATAAAGTGTGAGACTGGCTGGTTTGGTTACGTAGACATTGTTTCTACCAGGCCACACCTTGTTACTGTTCTGTCCTGTGTGATATGGCCCCGGGCCTGTGAATGCCTGTGTTGAGGCAATGAACATTAAGCATATTGTATTAAGTTCTAATATGGTTATTATGGGGAGGCCCGAAAGGCCAGGTGGCTACATGAGATTTCCCCTAAAGGGGGTAAGGCGGGTGGGCATTCCTGACATCAATAATTAGGAGAAAGAGTTTATCAGAAAGGAAATAGAAACTTCCTCTCTCTACTAAGGCAGACGGATAGGGGACCTCTCACATCTTATTCTGCTTTCTGGATGTGGGAGGATTGATCACTAAGTGTGAGATTCTGGCTGGAGAGCTCTGAGACAACCACCACGAAGTTGAGCCACATCACTCAACTTCATGCCACTCTATTTCTCTTACATTACCCCCAACTCCTGCAAAGCCTTGTCTAAATGGCATGGGCTTGCCTTGGTTTTGCTCCTAGGGAAGGGGCATCTTTCTTCATTAACCCTGAGTTGTTCAGGACATGCAGTCCTGCCAAGGATAAGAAGTAGGGACAGTCACACAGAAACTCCAAGGCAAAGGTTTGGGGTTGGGCACAGGGGTATAATTCTCCCTCTGCAGCCAACTTTGGGGAGGAGCTCTGTTTGACCTCAAGGAAGCCTCAATCTTCTTACAGTCAAGACTGGAACTGATAAGTGACAGGTAATGGAAGGAACTGAAGGTTCCGTTAGCAGATAGAGGAAGCTGTGTCCTTGAGTTTGCTGTTCAAATTGACAACATCATGTGCCAACTTAGTCATTCCCAGAAACTGGATGCTGGTAGTAGCTCTAGAAGATCCAGTTCATCAATCCAGCAACATGTGAAATACAGCCAGCATGTTTCCTGGACAATCCTCTGTTTAATTTTGTTAGTAAAGTTTTCTGGGGACCCCTGTGGAAAGAGTTGGCTTGGAATTTGGGAAATAAATAGTGAAGATAAATATTTCAACAGAATTTCTCAGAGGCACCAAAGAAATGTAATTGAGTCCAGGAACTGAAAATTTACTTTGACTGTATCACTGTCCACAAGAGATTTGTCACAGGGGAGCATAGCACATGGGTTGATAGGGGATGCTGAATGCAAGTCAATGGATCATACAGTGTGCGCTCTTTTTTTTTTTTTTTTTTTTTCTGGCTGGCTTATTTTACTCAATATAGTTAACTCTTGTTGCCAAGTCATAATCCATTGTATGTATATACCACAGATTGTTTATCCATTAATCTACTAACGGGCATTTAGATTGTTTCCAGTTTGGGCTACTACAAATAAAGCTGCTGTGAACATTGATGTATAAATCTTTGTACATTTATATTAGACAAATATACAGGAGTGGAACGGATGGATTATGTTACAGACATATATTTAACTTTTTAAGGAGCCTATCAAACCATTTTCCAATGTGTAGAAGAGTTCCAGTTTCTCCACATTCCTGTCAACACTTGGTATGTTGTCTTTTTCATTTTAGTCGCTCAAATAGCTATGTAGTGGTATCCTTGTGGGTTTCATTTACATTTTCCTAAAACACTGAGCACATTTCCATGTGCTTATTTGCATCTTTATGCCTTCTGTGGTGAGATGTCTGTTCACATCTTTTGCATGTTTAGTTGTTTTTCCTTATTATTGAGTTTTGAGAGCTCTTTATATATTTAGGATATAAGTCTTTTTTCAGATATTTTATTTGCAAATATTTTCTCCCAGATTGTGGTCTGTCTTCATTCCATCAACAATGAAGAGCAGAAGTTTTAATTTAATCAGTTCAATGTACCCATTTTATTTTTATTTTTATTTTATGGATTGAGCTTTTGGTATAGTATCTTGACAAAATCTTTGCCTTACTCAAAAGCATGAAGATTTTCTCCTCCATTTTCTACTAGAAGATTTATAGCTTTTGATTTCACATTTAAGTCTATGACCCATTTGAATTAAGCTTTTGTATATGATACAAGATATAAATTAAAAGTTCATTTTATTTTGCATGGATGTGTCCATTGTTACAGTCTTTTGTTGAAAAGACGTACCCTTTCTCCACTGAAATGCTTCTGCATTTTTCTTGAAAACCAATATCCCATGCAAGTGTTTCTATTTCTTGACTCTTTATTTTGTTCCATTGATCTTCTTGTTTATCTTAATGCCAATACTAGACTATCTTGATTGCCATAGCTTTATAATAAGTCCTTAAATCAGGTAGTGTTGGCCTTTCAACTCTGTTTTTTTTTTTTTTTTAAGTTGTTTTGGCTATTATAGGTCTTTTAAATTTTACTCTAGGTCTTCTGAATTTTAGAATTAACTTACAATTTTTCTTTTAAAAAAAGCCTGAGGACATTTTGATTGGGATCCTATTGACTCTATTGATTCAGGGAGAATTACATCTTAATAACATCGCATCTTCTAGCTCACAAACAACATATTGCTCTCTATTTATTTAGGTTTTATTTAATTTTTATCAACAACATATTTTGTTATTGGTGTAGGTTGAGGTCTTTCACATGTTTTGTCAGATTTATCTCTATTTAGTGCTATTATAAACAAAACTAACTGTTTTCCATGTTAGTTTTTGGGGGGCGTTGTTGCTATAGTATATTAAAATAAAATTGATTTTTGTATTTGATTTTGTCTTGCAACCTTGCTAAACTCACTTATTAGTTCTGGTAACTTTTTTGTAGGTTCCATCAGATTTTCTACATAGGCAATCATGTGTCTCCAGGTCCACTGGGCTTGACCCTGGGCCAGGCTGAAGTCAGCAGAAGGGCATCACTGCCTGCAGGGAGGAACTGAGAAGAAGAGAGAGCACAGAGCACAGAAGCCAGAGTCTACCAGGGGAGCCTTGAAAAACTCAAAGCTAGGGGTCATCTGAGAAGAGATATATCTTTGGCAAAATCCAAAGTCTGGAGAAAACAAATCCAAACTGGATAGGAAGGAAAGAAGGGCCAGGCTGTGCAGAGGCATGGCCCAGGGCAGAACAGGATGCCACACTGAAGCTGAACACTGTCCTGATGCCCCGACGCTTTACTCCACACCTGAAAGCCTGCCTTGTGCCTTGATTCATTACAAGTTTTCTGTCCAGTCCTTTTCCTTTTAGCTTGAATGTCCCATACATCCTCTCATCCATTCACTCAACAGCCATTTCTTAACACATGAGTCAAGCTCCAAGTTAGGCAAGAGGGATATAAAAGGTAAGAATAAGCTAATAAACATAAAAATTGCCTTTGTAGAGCTCAGAGACTACTGAGAGAGTCAGATAAACACAACCAAAGTTACAGGACAATGAGATTAACTACATAGGAAAGTGACTTAGAAAGGTCTTTGAAGCTAAGAATAGCAGGGCTAGTTCTACCTGGGTGAGTCAAAGAGTAGTCCTTTAATTATATTCCCTATAAAATAAGTGAGTTCTTTAGGGAAAGGGGAAATAAAGGGTGGGAGGGCCCTGGTTCTATTTCTGAATTCTCTATGGCTCACTCAGGGCCTGGCACATAGTCACGGTTCAAGATGGTTTTGCAATGGACTGACCTTGACTTTTCAGTTTTCTCTATTTCTATCCATTTTATTACTGCTGCCAGATTATTTCCCAAAGCATAGAGAAAACAACAGGCAGTTCTCCAGGGGTAAGCTTCTCTACTGCACCAAAGCATTCTCAGAATTAGGAGTGTATTCTCTAGCCCTATGAATCTCTCAGTTGTTTTTGCTTTTGTTTCTATTTTGGTGGCTAGCAACTGAAAACAACCATGGCTTATGAAAGCAAAAACATTTTTTAATTGAAAGGCTATGAGAGATTCAAAAACTAGAAATAGAAGGACCAGACTTCCAAAAGGACAAGACTCAGGATAGCTCAGGGATGTGGAAGACTTGGAATTGACCATGGCCTGTGCCTTTGAGGTGCAGTCACTGGGGCAAATGGAAGCCCAGGGCAATCGCACTTCCAGTTTCTCCTCTCAGACAAAAACTCCAAGGACAGAACAGTGGATTGATCTGGCTTGGGTCCCGTCCTCACTTATTGGTCAGCAAAGATGGGAGCGGGTTAAGACAACTTGGTTGACAGCCCCACTAGAAAGCTCCCTTATGGAGAAAGGGCCTCCAGCACAAAATTAGGGAGCCGTTACCAGAAGATAAGGTGGACACCAGACAGGCAGAAGCAAAAACAAACAACAAAGTGAAAAAAAAAAACCATTGAGAATGTTTTTGACCACTCAAGCAGCAAAAAAAAATCTCCAAAAGTGGGTACAAGTGACTTTTATGTCTCATCCAACACTTCTATCTTTCATATCCTCTTTGCTCCAGTGAAACTGGCCCTTTTCAACTCAGGAAGCAGCAGGCTTACATGTCTGCAGGAACTTTTCTGCACCACCACTCCCCACCCCTACCTCCTGAGATTCTTGCATGGCTGGCTCCTTCTGGTCACTCCTGGTCAACAGGTTCAGATGCCATCCCCCGCACTTCCTGTCTCCTCCCACAGGCCATCCTGACTGCCTGCTATGGTATGCCAGAGAGCTGCTGGGCCATTCACTCCTGCGGAGAAGCTAGGATTCTCTTCTCACCTGTGAACCCCAGTCCCCAGTCAAGGCCCTGGCACCACGTCGATGCCCAGGGAAAGCTGAGAAGGGAAGGTGGGCAGGGTCACTCCCAGGCCACAAAGCAAGTGCTCTGCATACACTTTTGCTCACTTGTGCCACATTCAGACCTGTTATCTCATTTGAAAATGACCAGCCTCTAAAACTCATTTCTGTAATATTACATTCTAGTCATCGATCAAATTCTGGCTTCCAGAGCAGCCAAGATGGCCCGTGTGCCTGGGATATAGATGCATCGAGGCAGCCAGGGAATGGGATATGCCACAGACCAAGGTCAAGGATGTGGCCTCTAATGTGTGCCTTGCAACTGGTTGCTGTATGACCAGAGATGCTCCCTGAGGCTCCACTTCTCCAAGGACAGGAAGAGAGGCTGTCACTCCCTGGTCTCTGCAGCATGAGGACAGAGGTCCTAGAGCCAGCTACGCCCAGGTGTAAATCATGCCTCTCTCTCCTACTAGATTTAGGGCCTGAATAATTAATTTAGCCCCAAACCCCACTGATCATCAGAAGCTCCTGGTGAACTCTTGGAAATTACAGATATTTTGACTCCAGAAATGTTGATTTAGGACTTCTAGAAAGAAACTCAGAAATCTGTGTTCCAAAAGCTTCAGGGTGATTCTGCTGACCAGCCAGGCTGCAGAGCCACTTCCTCAGTTGCTCTGATCCTGTTTCCTCAACAGTAAAATGGAAATAAGAACAATGTTTTCTTCAGAGGATTTTTAAGAGGGCTCATGAGATAATGTGTGCACATTTCTCGGCAGGCACAGCGGGCATGCCTGTGGGTGGTTGGTCAGTGGTGACTGGGTCAGTAGGGATGCCTGAGACCTGTCCTACAAGGCACTTTGTCTGGCACTGGACAGTGATGAGCATGGCTGGTGCTTTCCTGGCCCCAGGGAGACTGTGGGCCAGAGCAGGGGAGACAGACAGCACACAGGACACTGAGGAGGCATTTCTGTTTGCCATTCTCATTCTCTGGGTCTGCCACTAAACCTTACCTGGACAGTCACTGTGACAGTGGCCAGAGTACAGAGGTCCCAGGACACCAGCCTGGGTGCCGGGGACAGGTGGGGCTGGAGAGGCAGAGAAAGACCACATTCTGAGTGAGGAGCCAGCTGGATGCTGACTCAGGTGGAGATAAAGAGGCGCCTGGTAGGAGGCAGGGGCTGTGTGGGGAGAATTCACTGGGGGTTGGGGTGTCCAACTAATAGGGAAGCTGCAGGTTCAGTAGGTGTCGCATCTTGGAGGCAAGAGAAATGGACATGGCTCTCCATTCCACTCTCATCGCCACCGAGCAAGTCGAGCTCTGACCAGGAGTGAGGCCACTTTGGGATCATTTCATTCCTGGATGGGGCATCACAGCAGAGGTGATTCAGAGGCAAAAAACTCAGGACAGGTTCCCAGCACAGCCGGGAACCCTCGGCTTCCTGGAAAAGCTGAACCACTATGTCCGTCGTCCTTAGTGAATGCCTATGAAGAGGGAGGGGTACGAATCTAGAGTATGGGGTGAAAATTTGGTATAGTTTAGAATAATTTAGAAGAATAAGGATTTCTTGAAGGGGGAAAAATGAGCTATGAAAGAATAAGAAGTAACGGTTAAAAAAAAACAAGCAGGATGGAGTTATAGGTTGCTCTGCCTTGAAAACAAAATTTCGGCACCTGGGCTAAAGGTCAAAGCTGACGGATCAGATATCAGTTCAAGGCACCAAATTCTGGGTACTCAGGCAGCAAGATGAGACAGCAAGAGCTCAACTGTCCCTGAAGGAGTAAAACCTCAGGGAAGGAGCTGGAGCCAATTGGAGGCCCTGTAAAAGGCCATAGGTGCCTGTGCAACTCGTGATGAGCAAAGAAGACACCTGGAGTTACATCAGCCAAGTGGTAGCTTCCAGCTCAGGACCTGAGGGCCTCAGAAAGGATTTGCCCTTAATCTACACTTAGCAGACTGGTGTCTTTGAGCACATGTAGGCTCAGTGAGTTGCACGGGGCATGTAGAGTTAGAGCATGTATGTGCCATGATAAAAAGAGGAAGGAAAAATGGGAAGGAAGGAAGGAAGGATTGAAGGAAGGAAGGAAGGGAAAAAAAAAGAAGGAAGGAAGGAAGGAAGGGAGGGAGAGAGGGAGGGAGGGAGGAATGGAGAGGGGTAAAGGAGAAGGAGAGGGGAAAAGGAAGTGTGAAGATGAAGGTGCAATTCCAAAGCCTCTACCCTGGGTCCTGCACACTGCACTCCTGTGCAGATCAGATGGGCTCATGCACCTGTTAGCAGCCCTGTGTCAACTGCTGAGCCTGTGCCATGGCAGGGGGCACAGTAGCACTGAAGGGGCCCACCCCTCTAGATGAGTGTTAGTTCCAGGAGAGAGGCTTCAAGTTTAGCCACATCTTCACCCTAACAGAGAGCAACCCCTTGATGTTGCAAACCCACGCAAGAGTCCTCTCTGAACAGGATTTCCTTATTGGTTAATTCTATAGGAAAGTATTTTCCCCCTAAAAACTTGAAGAAAGTAATTTCAAATTGGCTGCAGTATGGAGAGAAATCTAGGTGTAATCAAGCCTAGGACTCATCAGATGAAGAGCAATGGAAGATGCAGAGATACAGAAAGGCAGGATGGGGTGTTGTGGCCCGAGAGCCTGGACCAGAACCACAGGCCCAGGGCAGCCCTTTCTCACCTATGTCTTTATGCAAGCTATTTATCCTCACTGCGCCTCAGTTTCTTTATCCAGGAAATGGGATATTAAAAGTATCTCTTGACATGCCTGTGAGAAGCAAATGGATTAGCACACATATGAGCTAGAACAGACAGTGTGGCATGTAGTGACACTGCACAGGGTGCTTATTCTTATCAGGTTCTACAAAGCTCTGCTCTCCAGGTGTGTGCTGACCTTTAGAGGGAAACTGACTGCAGAAAAGATGCCAGTCATTAATTTCTGTGATCTCCTGCCCCCAAGCTTGCAGATCAGAGCTCAGAAAGGACTTAGGTGCTCACCCTGAACTCAGAACATTTTTGGCAGAACTTTTCCATCCCAAGGAGTCACCAATTAATTATATCTAACATGCCTTGCTCTGAGCTAGAAATGTCACAACAAAGATTTTCCTTCAAGAGATGGATCAGGGGGCCTGTTTGTCCTGAAAACACCAGGGAAGCAGACAAGACACTCAATGGATGTGCTGCCCTGCAGAGGAGAAGCAGAGCAGGAAAGGGGAGGAGAATCAGCAGCAAAGGGAGGAAGAATAAACAATTTTGAAAGGCACTTCAGATTCATTTTATCCTCACGCAGGTCAGAAACTATCTTTCAGGGCACATTAGCACCACCTCGCTCTCTGCACTCTCTCGCCCGGTCCTCCATGGCTGTGGCCAAGCAGAGGTTGGGCGCCATGTTACACCTTGCTCTGTTCTGTCTTCACCCAAATCTGATAGATCATCAAGCACTACTGCTTCTCTCTAACCCTGAATGGGTTCAGGATTTCATTACCAACACGTGGCTCACTTAAGGAAATCTATCTGGCAGGAAAAGAAAGGACAGCTTTGGGTTTCATCCTACGAGGGAAGTCAAGAAGAGAGGGAAAAGCATCCACCAATGAAAAATATCTAAAATTCAGGCCAGCTGCAAGGAGGCATCTTTCATCCCGTTCTGGGCAAGTGTGCCCTGCACTCTGCCCTGCACCCCACATGGAGATCTGACTTTTCTCATCTCTGTATCTCCCTTTGGTTGCTGCCAATCAAATGCCCCTGAACCCACGCAGGCCCTGCTGTCCAAAGGCATCTGCTCACAGACCCTCTCTGTGAGTCATCTGGCTCACCCTGGTCCAATGTCGGCATCCCTGTGTGTGTCTCATTTTCAAAATCCAGAAGAAAGACAGTGTAACTGGTCAATAGGGCGCCATATGGAGCTACTCAGCTGGGCAGGGCTTTCCCAACAGGCCACTGACAGAATACCTAAAGTCAGCTGCTTTCCAGCAGGCTCAAACCCACGGTCCCATCATTTATAGCTACATCATGTAAAAAACATATATATATATTTTTTGACCTTCAGTGGTCAACGGACTCACATTGGACAGCAGCAGGTATGGGCATGTAGGGAATCACTCATTAGAGGGACAAGAGGAAGATAAAGAACAACCAACTCCTGAACACATTAAAGCTCTGTTGGGGTCATGTTGCACTTCATGAATCCAGACTCATGGCAGAGAAGAGTTTGCCATAGCCAGTTACAAATTGTTTCTTTTACAATGTTCTTTCTTATCAGCAGTTCATGGGAGGAGTGTCTCTACTGCAACCCACGAGGGCAACCCCACACGTGAAGTCAGCATTTAAACATTGGCCAGGGATGCACCAGACCACCCAGGCTCCCACAAGTTCCCAGCCCGGCGCCCACGCTGGCCAGGCCTGTGCTGGCTGGAGCTCTGGATTGGGGCCGCCAAGATGCTTTGAGAGGTCTGACATTACCACTTATTTAACCATGGCGTTGAGGGTACAGGATCAGAGTGTGGTCTCCATGGGAACTGATTGCAGCATTGCACATATCTGGAGGGAGAAGCACATTTTTAGATGGATAATAGAGGAGGTGGTTTGAGAAAAATGTCCAGATTGTTAAACTTTTTTGTGGCATTGGGAAACTTATTTAACCTTCCACTTCTTTTCCACATAAAGGAACTATAGATGTGTACATGGATTTCAGTGGAGATTGGTAAGAGCAGTCTAGAATAGCATTTACCCACTAGAATAGAGGAGGATCATTTGGCAAGGGGTGGTTTCAGTTTCTGAAACTGGCTCCAGTTTTAGAAATGATAAAAAGCAAATGAGATCATCCCGGTGGCCTGACAAATACCTTCAATTTATCCCATTATTCTACTTAGTTCTTTAATCTTAAACAAAAGATGGCTAAAACTGTGACTTTCATAGAGTTGCTGCACGGTAATACTACGTATGGGTCACTCCGTTTCCTTCCTGGGCTAGTAAATACCTCTGCTTTTATGGTGAGGACTTCTGCCAGCTGTAATGAGCTCCCCTGCGTTCCCCTGGGCTGACAGCAACTGTGTTGGCCCCTTGTGACTCAGCTTCCTGTGCACCTGGTTTCAGGTCTAAGCCCTCAGGCAGCTGACCTGGGGGAAATGGCTCCTCCTTCATGAGATCAGTAGGGTTCCTCATGCCACGAGGGGCAGGCACCAAGGCCCCGCTGAACCCAAGTCTCCTCTGAGCTCACAGAGGGCAGCCCTTGACTGGCTGAGCCAGCCTCATGCCCCATCGTGATCAACTGAACACAGAGCCTGGCCATCTAGGACAGGGACAGAGGGCTGTTGCCAAGAGCTCAGTCCTGGCTACTGTCACTCTGCAAATGGGCAAGAAAAATGTCCTCTTCCATCCCGTGGTAGCTGGGAAACCTAGCAGATATTCACATGAGTTCCTAGGACCTAGAGAGTTGATAATCGGGGCTTACAGCTGCTGAACTGAGCTCCCAACCAGAGCCCCAGCCCAGGTTGGTCCAAGAGTAAAAACAAAGCAGCCCAGAAGACCTAACTAACAGGGAGCTTGAGGGAGCAAGCCAAACTCTACAACACCCTAGGAATTAATACCCAAAGTAGATACATCATGTTAAGAAATAGCTAAAAGCAGTCATGTGTAATTTAAAGCTTATCTCACACCTCTTGGAGTAAAATCAAAGTCAGATTTTACTCTGACTTTACTCTTAGATTTTACTCTTCCTCTGTCTTACAGCAGTGGGAGAACTCTGAATAGGCTTGATAGATACAGATGGACATGATTGGTCAGGAATTTGGCAGAATGACCGTAAGATCAACTGCATGCATTGCATTGAAAATGCTAAGTTCTGGGGTGAAACTGCCTTATTTCAGAATATATGATGCTTGAGGGCTCACAATTATCTGAAAGAAAAACCACCAGAAATAAGATGTCAACGACTTCATTTTTGTAACCCATATTGATGACTGTGAAAAACTCTTTGGCATCAATAAAACTTGAGTGATTGCCTTTTCCAATTGTCCAAAATGAGAAGCAGACCCAAGCAGGCACATTTCTGCCAAGGGAGATTTCTCTTAATTATCCCTGAACCTCACTGACTGCAGGGCTTGGTAAACAGCCGCAGCCTCTGCTCTCTGTAACATGACCTCCTGTATAGCACTCGCTCATGTGCACAGACATCTGCACACACATGTACAAAATGCACACCTAAGAAGAGAAACCAGCAGGACCAAGCTGGCTTGGAAAGATGACGATGGGACTTGCTAGGTAAGAATGCAGGCAGAGCACAGGACAGATGACAAATCTTTGCCAAAAGCTTTATAACATGGGACCCAGTTCGCTAAGAGGTCCTTAGCCTCTGTGTTTGGATAAATGAGGGTTTAAATTACTCAAAAGTGACTTGTCTTCGAAAACCACATGGAATTTTTTTTTTTTTTGCAATAAAACCTCAAGACTCCTAAATCTCAAAGAAGCAAAAAAACCATGTCCCTTAGGACTAAAATAGAAAGAGAAGGAAGCGGCAGCCAAGAACATTATTTCCAGCTCACATAAGACCACCCCTCTGTTTGCATACCCGTTATGACTTGGAAAGGAGGTTAAGGGTCCAGTTTAACCCACCAACATTAATATTTTGAGGCCAAGTGGCATCTTCCTGGAGTGGGAGTTTAACAGGCGCATGGAGAGTGTGTGTTCTTTCTGAACGACGACAAGGCTGTAGTGCCTTCGGTGCTTAAATCCAAGGAGCCAAAGATAATTGCCAAAAGACTGTGCTTTCTAAGGGTAGAAGGTGAAGGGAACAAATGATGCTCCCTGAGGGCTAGGAAGATTATTAGGTTACCATTTCAAGACAGGAACATTCTGACATGATGTAGTATTTGGACTCAAGAGTGGAAGGCTGAACCCAAAGCAAATCAGTTAAGCTTGGATGTTGGGGAAGTGATTTCTCTTCTCCCAACTTGACTATTTTCTTCCTGTATTGATTCATTGCATCTACAAACCTTAACACTTTTACCACATGACTGCTATTTTTCTCTCTATCTTCCCAAATCCCCTCATTGGAAACCACTGTTGACCAAATATGCTAATGAGCGGGACTGTCCTGGCCAAGCCACAGGAGAGACAATTACAGACTTTGACTGCAGGCCACACACTCACTGGCTCTCATTCTAACCTCCATTCTCTTCCTTCTTTATCCGCCCTCTGTTGGGGTGAGCATTTGGCATCAAATGAACCTAGGCATGGTTCTGCGCCCTCACTAGTGTTGATAGTGTAGGCAAGAAACAACTTTCTGAGCCTGTTTTCTCAGATGGGAGACAAAACCCACTGGGGTGAGAATTAAATGAGATAATTAATAAGGGTAATGCCATTAACCCACCAGCCCTGAGCTCTATCACACCAGCCCTTTAAAAGCAGAGAGCTTGCTCTGGCTTCCCTGCGGCATGGGTGGGTGCAGAATTCCCAGGGGCTCATTTCACCAAATTTCCCCACAAAGTCCTGCAAAAAAGGCTCTTGTAGGACCCAGCTCCGTCTGAGAGAGCCTGTTAGGACAGGTCAACAGCCTTATTTCCAAATAAGTAGAAATATGAAACAGGCTGGTATACTTTTGTTTAAAATCTGACCTCTTTTTAAAGATGGCCATTGTTTTCCTAAATTCACTTTCCTTCCTTTGCTTCCTGTCCATAAAGAAAGTTCACACTCACATGCTCAAAACACCTCACAGCATGGAATGCACATGATGTCACCCAGGAGGACCTCTGCAGGGGAATTCCAAGTCAGAGCTGTGCCACCGTGAGAAGTCACTACCAGTCTTGGGCCGCGTGGATCATGTTCGGATGCTCCAGGCTGACCCTCCCACTGCCCTCGACATGGCATGTGCACACACGCCTCTTGGGGGAGTGGAGCCCCATGAGCCCAATAGAGAGAGAGAGAGAGAGAGAGAGAGAGAGAGAGAAGAGGCTACAGAAGGCTACAGAAGGCTCTGTCGCTGATGGGCTTTCCAGATGGCAATTTAAATTATCCTGAGTTGTCTGAAATAACATTGCCCTTATTGTTTTTATGTTTTTCTTATAGACTTTTTAATTCTAATGGATAAAATGCTTTTAAATGATTTTCCATAAAGGTATAAAATTACCCCTGCAAAGAGAAAAAATACTAACGCATATAAATAAATGTATTCTGTTTACAATTTTTTGATTGCAGGAGAGGCCAGGGATGCTTTGATTCCTTTGCAACCCCTCCTCCCTTCATTTTAGAATGTGCCTTCATCTCTTTCTGCTTCCTTCCACCTTTGAAATGCTCCCACATCACCTCTTTGCTGATGGTGTTCCTTGCTCTCCTCTTCCCCCAAGAAGAATTAGTTCTTCCCTGTTGATGGCTTTCTAATTGTTTTATTTACCCCAGCTACAGCATTGATTACTCCCCAATTATCTGCATAAACTCTACTTCTCAACCCACTCAGCTACTTCATGGGGGCCTATAATGCTAATACCATAGGAAAGCTTCTGGTCCTGGAAATTAAAAACAAGAAACTGAGCCCAGAAACCACATGGCAGGGAAAATGTAGAGAGTGTGAGAGACAGAGCTGGTGGTGGTGTGGGTTGATCTAGGCAGTGGGTGAGTGAGTCTTTCTCAAGAGAGTTCGTTGAGGGATTTGGAAAGAAAGCACAGGTGTCCCACTGGCTATTAGGCATGCATGTGGAGTTGGGCACCTTGGTCTGGTGGAGTAACGCTCGCCACATCACACCGGCTGGGAATAAGTGGGAATTACCTTCTCAGTCTGAAGCTCTTTGTAAATGTTTGCACTATTCTTTCCATGAAGGCAAAGCTAGCAAGGAGGGACAACACCATGGCCACAAGAGGCACCCTTTCCTGGAAAGGAGCTTGAAAGAGGGAGGTTCTCCAGGGCTGCCTGCAATGGTCCCTTCATCCATCCAACCAACTTGAGTTTAGTCAGCACCTGCTGTGGGTTAAAGACAGTGGTAAGTTCCAGGAAGGCAGAGCAGATTCTCAAACCTCTTTTCTAGAGGAGGATGAAAGAGGTCTTGTTGACAGGTTTCCCAAATCCAAAGAAGAAAACAGTGCGAAAACAAGTCAGGCAGATGGACAGAGGACCCCCAGCGGTAAGTCTGAATTTGTCATAGTCAGGGCAAGAAGAACAGGTCCCCCGGGCAAGCCCTGAATGCGGTTTCTCTGGGGGCAGCTCCCAGGAATACAACCAGGAAATGATTATCTCAGGGTTTAACCCTAAATGTGGGCCCCAGCACTGTGAGGGAGAGGGAGAGCCAAGGCCACTTGAGTCAGGTGTGACATTTGCACATAGAATCACTGCTGGGGGACTGTGTAAGCAGGGAGATGCCTTAGTTGGGTGCTGGTTTTCCCCAACCCACAGAATATGCACAGTTGGGAAAGAATTCCTCCACAGCGCTTATGACACAGAAGCCAAAACATTGACTTCTTTCAAAATAAATGTATTGGGAAGCTGGAAGAAAGAGGGACGCTGGGGAAGAGAGAGAGAGAGGACCTGATTCTACTCCATTTGGGGAGGAAAGAATAGAGGGTTCAGAGAGGAAGAAAACATGTCGATAAACCTAGAAGGGGGATATGTGTGTATCACCTGGAAAGGGAGGGACAAGAGCAACCTTGACAGAAAAAACTGCATGAAGTGTGGCCAGAGCACAGGCTTTGAGAAAGACACTGTGAAATAAGATCAGACAGGTGGAGAGGCCACACCTCAGAGGGTGGCGCAGGACGCACTAGGACTTCGGGTTTCTTTGGATAGAATGATCTCCCTTAACCTTCAAACTCTTTAAGGAGCCTGATCTTATATCCCCTAAGGCCAAAAGGGAACCCCTGTGCACAAAATTTATTTTAAATATTTTTTAAATATTCCAGTTTTATCTTCTACTCTGTAAATACGTTGATATTTGTTTTAATATTTAAAAATAGTTCTAAGCTTCAGGTAAAACGGGTGCTCCAGAGTAACACACGACATCTCCCAGGAGTCTTGTGGTGTCCTGGAACCCAGGGAAGTGCCCCCAGGGGGCCATGCAGCCCAGCCTGAGAAGAACGGTTACATACAACCGGGAGTCCTCGAAACGTTATAAGAAGCAGAGTAATTTTAGTAAACTAAGAAGCCACCTAGGTTACGAGATTTGGAGCTGATGAGTACAAGAGTGTCAAGGTGGAGACTGTCGGGGCCTGGTGATGGTGGGAAGGGCGAGGTGCAGGAAAATGTTCTCCGCTTGGCAGCAGTGGAGAACCGGAAACAGTTGTAGAAAGGGGAGGGAGAGGCGGGGGGCTGGTGCCAGGCAAAGGAGGCATTTACAATACCTACTGCGCCTGGCAAGGCAGGCACCAACCACAGAGCAGACGCCGGCCAGGGTACCGTGCCAATGTGTGTCAGCAGCTGCGAGCCCTGCGAGCCCAGGTCGGAGAGCTAGCGGTGGAGACTGGGGTGGGGGGACCCCCACAGAGTGGCCGCAACACCGCAGGTCCCCCGCGAGCGGTGGGATCGAAATACGAGGTGTAGGTGGCCCCTTAATGCTAATGGAATAATGCCGGCGAACGGGAAAAATGACTTCTTGATAAACGTGGCTCTGCCCTTCACACGTGCTTTCGCGGGAAAAAAGAGAAACACCAGGGCACTCAGGCGCAGAGCCCTGGAGGGCCGGGGCACGCGGGTCACTGAGAGGCAGCGCTGGCTCCAACATCCGCTTCATAAACTCGGTGCATGTTCACGCTTTGCACAGTCACCCTCCTTGACTGCGGGGCCATTTACCTTACTTTTCTGTAGCGGTAAAATTGACCCAAAAATATAAAAACAAAACGAAATATACAGTTCCTTTCCCGTTAGCCCTAAACGCTGATGGGGAAAGGAGGCACAAAGGCCTGTGAGAGCCCTGACCCGCGACTTTAGGGTTCAGCAGCTGCCAATTTACCCCGAATAGCAGACTTCCAGAGCCCAGGGAGCGGGGACCACCCAGGCTACGGGGCCCTGCGGGCTCCTGCGCCAGCACAGCATTGGGAAGCGCCTGGGCCTGTGTCCTTACACTCACGGGGAAGAAGCAAGGGACACAGGGTGCTATGCGACCGCAATCGGGGCCTCACGTGATTTTGCCACGTTCATCTCCTGTCCCCTTCTTCCTGGCCCCTGCAAATTGTAAGCTCAAGAAGGGGTAATCCCTGCCAAAGGGCAACCCAGCCTCTGCTTAGAAACTTCAGGCCACAGGGACTTCAGTTCCTCCAGGCAGAGCCTTTGGACATTCCTGCCTATGTGGTTTTCTTTCTGCATAGCTCCCCATAGTCCCTTTGGAGAGACCGAGGAGCAGTGCGGCGTCTAGGAGGCTCCTTCCAGAGTTTTCTTAGTGGCAGGATGCTGTCAATGAAGGGACCCTCCCCTGACTGTGGAAACCCAGGACCTGAGCATCTGATACTTTCTGAACTTCATCTCGGAGCCTTTCCCGTTCCGGTGGCTGAACACTCTGCCCGGACCACTGGTTTCTGTGGCAGGCAGAGGGTGTATATGTGTGTATTGTGGGAAATTCTCCCTTTCAATTTCAGTCATTTCTCCTCTTGGGCAAGCAGATCAACTAGTAAGGAGGACACCTCGTTTGGACGGGTGAATACTAACTAACTTCTGCTCATTTGCATCTGCAGATGCAAAGCCAACTCCCAGGGCATTTTCCCATTTTTCTTCTGCCCCACCCCATCTCCAGTCACTCCTCCTGAATCGAGAAAACCTAAGTGACAGGGCCATGTGGTCTCCCCTTCAGCCAAGGCTTCTCAATTACTGTTCTTTTCTTTCATTTTATTTATTTATTTTTGTTGTTGTTATTGTTGTTGCTGTTGTTGATACAGAGTCTCGCTCTGTCGCTTGGGCTGGAGTGCAATGGCATGATCTCCGCTCACTGCAACCTTTGTCTCCCAGGTTCAAGTGATTCTCCTGCCTTAGCCTCCCAGGTAGCTGGGACTACAGGCAGCCACCACCACACCTGGTTAATTTTTGTATTTTTAGTAGAGATGGGATTTCACCATGTTGGCCAGGCTGGTCTCAAACTCCTGACTTCAGGTGATCCGCCTGCCTCAGCCTCCCAAAGTGCTGGGATTACAGGCGTGAGCCACCCCACCTGGCCCTGATTTCTTTTATGCAGTGAAAACGAACCCTAAGCCATCCATAAGGCAGAACTCCCTCTCCCAACTTGGAAGCTGTTTGTAAGGCTGTCGTCGTCTCTCACCTCCAAGGGCGCTCTCTTCCCTGCATTAGGAGAGATGCTTACCTTGCCTTAGTAGTCTCTTCTAATTTGGTCTAAAATTTATTGCATTCTGTATATATTCTTCCATTCATTATAGGAGCTGAGTTGTTTCTTTGTTTCACCAGTGACCAACTCTTTCTTTATACTGCGGTCTTTTTGTTCATGAGGGGCATTCCAAGAGGGAAGTTTTATAAATATATACTTCATCCACAAGCTCCCTAGGAACTCTTGTTTTATTTTCCATGGTGCCTTATTTGACACATAAAAGTCTATTCATATTATTTCTTTACTGCTAATTGTACCTCTCATCAATAATATAACTTTCCTCATGTTTGTTAATCTTTCTTTCACTGAATTCTACTTTTCATGAAAGTGGTCTTTTTGGAGAGGAGCTGCATGTGAGCGGCAGTGGGGAGGGTATCTGTGCCTAGTTTTACTTGGCATGATTCTATGTCTTTTTAGGTGTTTTCTTTTGTGTTAACTGTACTTGATTCTATTTCTTAATTTAAGCTGAGTGACTTAATATATATTGTTCTTAATTCCATCATCTCATTTTATGCTTTCTACTTCGGTAAGATTTTACTGTTTCTTTTGTGCTTTTCTTAAAGACATCTCCTTTGTTTTTATTTTCTTCAGTGATTTGGAAGCATATATGCTGTATCGAATTTACTTCTGGTATCCTTTAAGATTTTCCAAAACATACATCTTTATTTGTTTTCTCTAATTGTCAAATTCAAGAAAATTTAATAACTTTTGCCCCTCCCTTAGATGAAAAATGTTTGCATGCTTTTGTTTGCTTGTGCCAGAATGATTATTTTTATTATTTTACTATTGAAATGTCATGTACCTTCTGATTTAATATATTTTAATTTTTTATAAACAACTTTGACTCTTTATTTACAAAACTATTTAATATCTGGCTCTACATGTGTACCGGTAATAATGCCATCAGGTTTTTTTTTGGGGGGGGGTTTGGGGGGGACGGGGGAAGGGGACAGAGTCTCACTCTGTCACCCAGGCTGGAGTGCAGTGGCACGATCTTGGCTCATGGCAACTTCTGCCTCCCGGGTTCAAGCAATTCTCCTGTCTCATCTTCCCTAGTAGCTGGGATTACAGGTGTCCGCCATCACACTAGGCTAATTTTTATATTTTTAGTAGAGACCGGATTTCACCATATTAGCCAGGATGGCCTTGAACTCCTCACCTCAAGTGATCTACCCTCCTCAGCCTCCCCAAGTGCTGGGATTACAGGCGTGAACCACTGCACCCAACCACTACTGGTTTTTTACATTATAATCTCCCTATTCTTAAATATTTGTGTTTGATTTATTTCTCACTCTACCAGTAAGTTTTCTGAGAAAGGCACATGGGTCTTGGATAACCAAACATGTCTTTCTTATAGGCTGAACATAGAAATTTTGAATCTATATATCTTTCCCCAGAAAAATGTACAAGACTCCCTGCAGTATTCTCTATTGCTCAATGTCAGAAGAATTTTCTAAAATCTCTGGAAGACTTTTTTCTAAATATTTTCCTTGTAATTTTTCTTTCTTCCTGCAAGGGTGATTTTGGGCAGTTATTCTTCGTCACTGAAATTAAGACATTTGGGCAGCGTATATCTGCATGCAAAGTTATATTCACAAGATGATCGATTTTATTGGAAAAGTCCAGATATCCTGTTATAACCTCAAAAGCTTTCTTCCAGGTGACGGTTGTTTTTTGCCACATTTCTTTTAGCTTTTGTTAGCAGAATGCCACGTAGTCATAAATTGGATTTTCCATATTGATATCTATTTTATTTCCTCTCATCATATTCTACTTACATGTTCATTCTAATTTCTTAGACAGCCTATGTAGTTTGGCCTCCAGGTCATTGATTTTTTTTAATTGCCAGCTCCTTTTTTCACTATTTATGGTACAGATTTTAATTTTGTAACAGAGTCCTTCGCATTCTTACCTCTCTTTTACTTTTTATCCAGTCTTTTTTTAAAATTTCAGCCTACTTCAACCTTTTTCATATGATTATCTCTATTTCATAAACTTCATGATTTTTTTACTATGAAAAAGATGTATTTGTCTGTACAAGTTGGTTTTGATAAGCTATTAGTTCCTTGTTACAGTAAATTGACAAGCTTTTCACTGAGATGGTATTTTCCCACACATATCAGAATCTGGAAGCAATATGCCTTTCTCAAATTGTTATTTAGTGCTTTTTTTCCACACCCCTCAAAACAGAAATAGGTTTTTTAATATCAACTAGACATTATGAAAGCCATAAGATACAGATATTCATAAACATTACACAAGCTACAATTGAGGTACCCAAACAAGCATTACCAACGTTTACAAAAAAAAGATGCTGGTTTTAAAAGTGGTTAGGACTAGGAGTTATGATATACACTATTCATGTCCTTCTGAAACTAAAATGGGGGGAAACCTTATTGTCATTCTGCCAAACATCACATAACTAAAAATGCTGCATAAAGAGTCATGAATCCAATATACATATCACAGGATTAAAACTCCAGTTAAATAGATGAGCTAATCCTTGAAGTAGATTAAAAATCCCAAACTTCTTAAACATATCAGTGCTATTTTAGAAACATCATCAGAACAAATAGAGATTCAATTATAAATTGTCCTGGGTTGCATTCTGTAATGAGAATTTTGCTTAGTCTAAAAGAGAATCTCAAACGTCTTAGAAAAGCTGTGGAATCACACTTTTTGTTATTCCTCAAAGGAAATTTGCCAGGTTTGATGATACCTGCATACTTCCCTGTGGTTCTAGGAGTTCCACAACCAAATAATTCAGTAATTGATAGGAGTATTCAAGCAAAAAGAATACCAAAAGCAGACCTTCTATCAATATATACTAGATCGATGGATTTTTAATTACATGATAAATGTAAATCATAAAGTTGAATGTACTTAACAAGGTACAGCTATTTTACGTAATATAAAAAACTGTAGACCAGGCATGGTGGCTCACGCCTATAATCCCAGCACTTTGGAAGGCCGAGACAGGTGGATCACTAGAGGTCAGGAGTTCAAGACCAACCTGGCCAACATGGTGAAACCCCGTCCCTACTGAAAATACAAAAATTAGCTTGGCATGGTGGTGCTTGTAATCCCAGCTACTCAGGAGGCTGAGGCTGGAGAATCATTTGAACCCGGGAGGCAGAGGTTGCAGTGAGCCAAAATCATCATATTCTACCTGGGAAAGTCGGTGAGTAGGATTATTTGCAAATATTTACTGCCAACTTTATGATTTTTTTATACTTTATTCTAAGCATAGAAGACTTGTGAATATTAATGTTTTATTCTGTTGTAGGTGGTAAATCATTTTCTTCATATCCTTAGAATAATCATTTTTCTCTTTTAGTCCCAGTGTCTTATTTCATAGACACTTAGTTCTAATAGGATGAGAAAAAAAACCCTCGAGGTTCTTTGGCAACAGCTGGGAAAAAGTGTCCCCTTTTTCTCATCTGCAAGGGCTTAAGCTAAAGGACAGGTGGTGATGTGATAACTGTGGGTGAAATCCCCTGGTCTCTCAGGAGCTGATTCATATGTTTCTATTGAACTGATATGGCCTGTCCTCTGCTGGGATGGCCCAGGGTGCTGACCTTGAAGAGAAGACAGTGCTCTGGGTGAGTGGACACACACTGTCTTTCGTCTTTGCTGAAGGTATTTCATGCACAGTGGCAGTGCCCAGAGTGGGGGAGCTCCTATCGTTCCCACTGTTTTCCTCGTCTCTTCTGTTGAGTTCAATTTCTTGATGCAGTGAATCACTGTGTGAACACTTACACTCAAGTAGCAATGTGCTTAATAGATATGGCAACAGAGAAATTCTCGATTGGGTGGCTAGGCATAGAAGTGTTTGGGTAAGGAAAGACTTGAGCATCTCAAAAGCAAAGCCTCTTACTGGGAACTGATGGCCAGGCTTTCTGGTTGACACCTGAGACCAGGTCTCCAAGGCAGAACCACGCAGATGGAGTGAAGGCAAACAGTCTCCTTCCCACTTCCTCCCCAGTGTGGTGGTGTTCCGAGCTTTGGATATGAGCTGTATGTAAATCACTTATGGAAGTTCCACAGCTGGGCTCAGTGATCAAACCTCTTCTTTCTAGCGCTACAGATTTTGCACCTTTTCTTTATTCCCTGGAAATTCCAGTGGAAAGTGGAAGAGATTTATTCAGGAATAGGTAGCAAGTTTCATTCATAACCTGGAAGTCTCCTTGTGTATACTTTATCTTCTTATATGGTGTGTACTTTTGTAAACTGTATCAAAGACTTTATTAAATGAAGTATGTTACACGTGAAAAAAAATAATTACAGCTAAACACATAAGTCTCTGAAAACTAAGCCTCTAGTACTTGATAAAGCCAGAAGCAATTTTCCAGAACACTTGACCATATCTATGCCTTATAATTTTAGCATAATACAAGCTCCGCCGAATTCCATTAAATGTTTCCATTGGGTAGATTAGCAAAGTTTGCCTTTGCTTGGCTTGTCAACAGATTACTTTACCTGAGCATATCTTCCTCAAGCCATGTTCTGAAGGAAGACAGGCAACTGCAGTCCTTGTTATTTCACATTCAAGGTCACTCAGCAAACCGGCAAGCAGGGATTGTAATGCTGAGCTCATCGTTCTCATAACTATGCTGATCTACAGAGAGGTAGGGAATGTCTCTTTCAAAGACTGACCAAAGAACAGTAAATGGACCTCTCCGCAGAGGTTGTATCAGGCAAAATGCATCAGTGGAAGGATCCTGGGCCCGCTGCTCAACAGTGAGGGCCCTACACACTCACTGGCCTCTTCACTGGTGGAGAACTCATCCCCACGTCTCTTCTACAGAAAACATTGAACACATCTGCCAGGTGCAGTGGGTTCCTGCTCTGCAAAGGCTCTGGGCTACTGACATCAAAGGGAACCTGAAACCACAACACTGGCATTTGAAAAAGAAAATGCTGAAGCTGAAATGGTCTTTCTCTTCCAGCTTTTGCTTTGGAATTCACCAAAGCCAGACCCAAGGAATGTGATGACATTCTAAAAGCCTGTGATTAATTCATGCTGGTCCCCAAGCCTTGCCCCTCAGTGCCACATGGTGAAGCAGTTACCACCACCTGGTTTTCTTCCACAGCCAGACAGCACTTCCAAGAATTCCAGTCATCACTTGGACAGAGATAGGCTTGAGTGCGCAGGTTTCTCTAGTGCTGTGTTATACAGATCTCTCTCCTCCACACCCTCACTGAGATTCCCTTGCATAAATACCCCTGCCTACAGATAGATGATTTACACACATCATTGATTGCTTTTTTTTAATGACTTGTTCAATTTGGGATATTTAGCTCCCTGTTCCATGTGTTTGTACAAGTTGGAGACTAAGGTAGCAAGAAATGGAAGCTCCCCAGAGAAGTCACAGTGATAAATGAGGCCATGCAAGGCTATTTACATATAGGAAACAATAGAAGCAAAAAAATGAGACAACTCCTCAAACTTTTCAAGTTGTTTTAAATCGATAGTGCTGGGGTTTGGGGATTTTTTGTTTTTTTATTTTTGGCTTGATTTTGGTTTTTTGGCCAAACACAAAGTTTTGAAAAATATAAACTATTTCCTTTGGCTTAAAAAGAATTAGTATATATCAGAAAAAGTTTATTGTAATTATTCAAAGCAGATATATAATATGTGTTTATACACCCCTGCCACACACACACATATATTTGAATGTGAGTTTTTATGCAGCCTAGATCAGAATATTACAGGATTTTTATTAAAATCCGGAAAATAAGAATGCATCAGCCAATGCCACAGTGAGGAAATGCTCTAAAAAAGCAGAAGGCATGCACCAACTGTTCTCCAGGGGAGAGGACAGTGTTGCTGGGATCACACAGTTCTGGATGGCTCTGTGTGGCCTTGGTGGTCTGCAAGGTAAGAAGTTGAGCCTGAGATGATGGTTGTCTACCAATGACCTCAGCCCCTCAACCTCCAAGGCTTGCCCAGGGTACTGAGAAACTGAAGGTCAAAGAGTTCAGCGGGAGAGAAGCCTTGACCTGGCCCCTGGGTTTCACTGTAACATGGCAAGATCATTTCTAGTCCGAGCCTACAGCAAACTTCAGGTTTTACCAGAGGACACTCGGTCTGCTCCATGCCGACATGAGTGGAGTAGCGTGTGTGTGTGGGTTTTTTTTTTTTTTTTTTTTGAGATGGGATATAATAGCATGACCTCGGCTCACTGCCACCTCCGCCTTCTGGGTTCAAGTGATTCTCCTGTCTCAACCTCCAGAGTCCCTGGGATCACAGGTGCCTGCCATCACAGTTAATTTTTTGTATTTTTAGTAAAGAGAGGGTTTCATCATGTTGGCCAGGCTGGTCTCGAACATCTGACCTCAAGTGATCCACCTGCCTCGGCCTCCCAAAGTGCTGGGATTACAGGCATGAGCCACTGCGCCCAGCCTGGAGTAGCGTTCTTTAAGCATTCTGGCTGCAGGAAGGATTCAGGGCTCTAGGACTGAGCCTCATCCAACTGTGTACGTTCTGGGTCACTGATGAGGGGTGCAGTGTTGTTATGAACTGCAAATACAATTGCCAAAAAATAGATATATCACCCCAAGCGGTAACAAAAGGCATCAGGCCCAGGACTCAGCTCTTCTTGATCAAGAAGTGCTGGTAAATAAACAGCCTTCATCGGAGTAACTCTGGAGAATATCCTAGAATAGGTTACCCACAGGCCTTCACCACAGTTTAGGTTCCAGATGTAACGTGGCCCACGTATTTCAACAGAGTTCAATATGACTACCTGAGTTAATATAGCCCAGAGCCAAACTGAGATCTTGCTACAGTTTTTGAGTTGCCTTTTTAACTGGGTCTGTCTGCTGCAGGTCCCCAGAATTTCTCCTGCTTTCCTCTTGGATTCCTGAAAACAACAGGGATAGTCTATGTGAAGGCCCACCCGGGGCAAGCCCAGGTTCCATGTACCATCTAAATCGTGCCAGGGAAAGGACGAGACAAGGTGAACTGGTCCAGCTTGTCTCTAGCTTCTGGACACAGAGGCCAGGGAGACCATCTGGATGTCACTGGGGAGCTGAAAAGGCCTCTGAAGGGTGATTCTTTGAGCACTGGTTGCTCAGCCTCACCTGCCTCTCATACCTTTCCTCACTCTGACCAGCATCCTTCCACACTGACCCACCCTTGCCAAGCTTTAGCAGGGCTTCCTGGCCACCGTGTCCTCTGGACACTTTCCACTCCTCCTGGTGGATTCCTCCCTCTTCCTGCACCCTCTTCTGTGTCAAACAGCAGCTCATTCTCCTTCCTTCTCTCCCCCATGGGCTTCTCTTCCTCTGCCTGCCTACTAAGTCTCAGCATCTCTCTGGTCTGTCCTCAAAGCTCTTTCTGTCTCCTTCACCCTTTGCTCAAATGGCCCCACACACTCTCACTCCCCAGATGCTCTGAGGACTCCTGAGTCAATATCCCCAGGGTAGATATGAACCTCTTCCTTTCAACGGGAATTCCCAGCTGTGTATTTCAAATGCATGAATTTTATGGTGTGTGCATTGTATCTTTATTTTTCTAATAGCTTCAGGAGTACAGGTGGTTTTTAGTAACAAGGATGAACTGTATAGTGGTGAAGTCTGAAATTTTAGCATACCCATCACACAAACAGTGTCCATTATACCCAGTATGTAGTTTTTTAATCCCATACCTCTTCAAACCCTCCCCACTTGTAAGTCTCCAGGGTCCAACATATCACTCTTCATGCTTTTGTGTACCCATGTATCAGCTCCCACTTATAAGTGAGAACATATGGTATTTGGTTTTCCATTCCTAAGTTACTTCACTTAGAATAATGGCCTCAAATTCCATCCAATTTACTGCAAAATACATTATTTTTTTATGGGTGAATAGTAGTGAATTGTATCCTAGTAAAGACATTAAAAAAGAAAAACTGCATGTCAGCCCATTGATGTGCTAACCTACCACACACTACAGATTAGCCTGTCCCTCCTCTGGCCAGAGTTTCAGCTACAACTCTCCTCCATCACAGCACACTGCATTTCAGATACAGCAATTCACGACCACACTTAAAACAGTTAAATGTTTATACATGGTTCATACATGCTATTTCCCATCTCTGAAACACCTCTCCCTCCAATCCCTTGGTTTTCTGATGAATGCCCACTTATTCCCCACTCCCCTAACTGCAGGTGACATTTGATCCCGCCTTTCTCTGCACATGGGTCCATTATATCACTTATCTCATGGCATTAATAACTCAAGCCTAGGGCTTTTCCTAAATGCCAGGGAATAAGGGTAGATGAAAAAGAGAGACGATTCTGGAATCAGATAGACCTGAGTTTCAATCCCAAATATGTTACTGTATTATTCTAGCCAAGAGAATTAGCCTTTCTGAGTGTCAGTTTCATGTTTATAAAAACAGGATTAGCAATATACACCTGATAAATTGCTTTGGGGAGAATTACATGAGGTGAGGTACATAAGGTGATTGACACACTCAACTTTCCTTTTGCCTTCCTGTACCTTGATTATTCCTGCATGTTTGGCCATAACTGAATGTCTGATGTAGACAATCCATAAAGTTTTTATTAAGTGAATGAATAAATATTTTTTCCACTCTCATTTGTGGTACCCACCTTTTTGAGTAGTCACTCATTGAGAATTGCTCTGACTCTTTACATGGGCAAAATAGGGTTAATAATGTAGGGCCTGAAGGTTGAAATTGCTACCACTGGTATTACACCTCTCCTACTACTGATGATGATGATGATGATGGAGATGAGGAGGAGGAGGATGATAAAGATGATGATGGTGAGGATGATGATGGAGATGAGGAAGAAGAGGATGATAAAGATGATGATGGTGAGGATGATGATGGAGATGAGGAGGAGGAGGATGATAAAGATGATGATGGTGAGGATGATGATGAGGATAATGGTGACAGTGGTGATGGTGATATTGGTGATAGTGATGATGATGGTGAGGATGATGGGGGTGATGATGACAGTAATGATGGGGAGGATGATAATGAAGAGGAGGAGGAGGATGGTGACGGTGATAAGGATCACAGTGAGAGTGATGATCATGATGAGTAGGAGGAGGAAGAGAAGGATGACAATGATGATAGCATGAATCAAACTGTTTAGGACTTTATAAGAGCTTTCAACCAAGGCAATGATTCAAATAAAAAAGTAAAACCATTAGAACATCAAAAGGATTTAGTAAACCACATTCAGTAAAACAGCAGTTTATAAAACATCAAAGAATATTTTTAAGCATAAGCAGCAAGTATTTAGAAAATAAAATGTTAATGGACATCCCATTAGAGTTGCAAAAACAATAATAAAAATTTCTAGGATCAACTAAACAAAAAATATGTGAAGGATTTTTATGAGAAACACTTTACATTTCTGAGGAACAGAGGAGACCTAATATTTGGAAGTTATACCCTGACCTGGAGTATTACAAAAAGATCAACTTTCATTCCTCATATTATCTTATTCTAGAACCCTGAAACCTATTTTTAAAGTTCATCTGGAAACACTATTATGCATGCACAGTCAGGAAAATTCTGGGGAACACAAAAGTAGTAATGAAGTCAAGGCCCATTTGATATTGAAACATATTCTACAGCTGTGGACATCAAAAATTTTGCTCTACAATATAAATAGATAAATTGATCATTAGAAGGAGAGTCCAGAATGAAATAAATATAGGATTATAGCACATTATAATGCAGAATTTTGAATCATTGGACAAAAATTGATTGTTAAATAAATGACAAGAGACAACTGCATCATCATGGGAGAGGCAAAACTCAGTTCCACCCTTCCTGACAAATTTACATAAATCCTATGAACCAAAACCTCTAATGTTTTAAAAAGGCAAATGCAAATATATTAGAAAAAACAAGTAAACATAATCTTTTGTTAGAAATGATATTTTAAGCAAGAAGCAAAAACTAAAGCCCATAAAAAAGACTGATAAGTTTCACAACAAAAATATTATGATTAACAGCAAAAGTCCAACAATAAGAAAAAAGATTGCCAAAATGATAGAGGGGAAAATCCTTAATATATAAAAGCTTTTTGCACATCTACAAAATATAATAAAAACAGTGGAAAAAGAAAAATGGGCAGTTTACATTAATAAAATGCAAGTTTCACACAAATAATTGAAAAGAAGCTCAACATACCTCATAATTAAATAGTTGCAAATTAAGATGTTGTTTTTCCATTGTTCACCTAACAAAATGTTGATGACACACAACTAGAAGTATATATAGAACCCCAGCTGATCTCGTTGAAGTCAATATGTCTTAATCTCAATAAATGATAATTGCTTGGATGCTGTGAGCCTGCTAATCGACAGATGCAAAGAGCATTTTGCATTTGCACAAGGTCTAAGTAAAATGATACTGACTTTGTCTTTAGTGGCCACACAAGAAATGAAACAATCAGTCCATCAATGGAGAGCTACTTAGATCACAGTGCAGTTCCAAAATGAAATCCAGTGCAGCCACGTAGAAGAATAAATTCCATCTATATGTCCTAATACAGAAAAATATCTAAGACTGATTACAAAATAAAGAGGAAACGAAAATACTCTACAGAGCGCTCCCAACTACATTTTTTAAAATGATGAATGTACATGACTTTATGTGTTTAAAACATTCTTGCGAGGATGTATAAGAAAATTCTAGGAGTAGTTGCTTTAGGAATGATTCTTAGGGGAATGGGGGCTCTGAGGGGACAGAGAATTTGTCTTCTTTTTATTATCTTTTGTATATATTGGAATTGTCATTCATATACAGACAGTTTCTCAATAACAGCTCTAGCTATTTTTAAAATAGCATTGTAGGAAGAATTCAACATTTCTAAGGTCTTTTTCTCTTCAAATTAATATACAATTTATTGGTTGGTTTATAAAGTATGATTTTTTTAAAACAGAAGATGATATTCTGATCACTTTTGTAATATGTCTTTAAAAAGTGTTCATATACATTATCACAAGTTTCAGTCACAACCAGCTTTGGACATGAATTTAACCTTCTATTTTATTGAAGAGGCTGAGTTTGCCAGCTTGTTAATAAGCCATCCCTCTGGTTATTAATGTTAAGTTCCTCTGCGTTGTTTCCCACACACAGAAGACCCCATCTCAATCCCACAAGGCCTCTGGCTGCTCCTTGACAGGAAGTAAGGGTGTCCAGAACGAGTGCATCCTCTTTCACTCACCTGGGACCATGGCTGCTTGCAGCATGAGGTCAGCGTGTTTGGAGCTAATGGGTCCACTGCCCTACATGCTCAGAGCAAGCTTTCTTTGGTTTCTTAGCCACCCAACAACACAAGGCCAGTGATCCCAGCTGCTCATATCCTCACATTCTGGCCTCCTCCCTGGCTCCCGATGGCCTTATGTCCTCTAGCCATGATGCTCTGCTCCTTCCCTACCTCATCCCTCCATCACTGTCTTGACCACTGTATCTAGTGCATTCCTTTCGTGTAGACAGTCTCAGCTGAGGCTCTGGCCTCTTTGCAGAGCAGATCAGCTCTCCTTCCTGTTCTGAAATGTGACACTGCTCTAAGAAACCCACTGCCCCATAGTCTGCTCTCCACAGGTGAACAGAGAGGGGCCCCCACCCACTTCAGGCACAGACAGGAGACTGCCATTCTCTGCTCTCTCCATTCACTCTGCTCATTTGTATCACTTTTTTGCAGCATCTGTTACCCACTGGCTGCCATTATCCCTCCCTTCTACCTATCCCTCCCCTCCACATTCTACAGTCCATTCACTCATGCAGTGAAGAGCACATCTGCGGCATTGGCTTTCTCTCATCCCTTCCCATCCCATCCACCACTTTTGCCTACCTCAGTGTCATGCAGGCTACACATGGGTCCCAGGGCTAAGGCTCTCCTGGCTGTCCAGAGGGGAGTGCCCTTACCTGGCACAGCGCCACCTCAGATACTTTAATTCCAGCATCCAGAGAGGAAAGGACAAGCTTGAAAATTTCAAGAGAGAATTGAAAGCTATAAAAAGCAATATGACAGATTTGAGAGGTAACAAATATCAAAACCAAATAATTTAAAGGTAAGAAAATAAATACAGAAGACTATCTCAGAAGCGACTATCTTTTCAGCAGGAACAAAGGCATATAGAAGACATGGAATTCTTTATTCACTATGATGAAAGAAAGTAATTATCAATCTTGAATTCCATATCTAGCAAAAGTATCTTTTAAGTATCTTTTAAGAATGTGAGCAGGAAAAATACATTTTCAAGTAAACACTGGGATAATTTGCTACTAGAGCATCTATATAGGAAGAATTATTAAGAGTTGTTCTTCAATCAGAAGATGCACGTTTTGGGGTCAAATTTAACAATAAAATATAAGTTTCTGCTTCACCTGACCTTAAATGAGGTTGACTCTATAATTTTCCTGAGGTGCTGAGCACTGCTAGTAACTCACATAAGCATGAAGACTAAGACCAATAAAATTATTAGTCTCCAAATTTGCTTCCATAATAACCCCCATTTTCTGGTCCTTGGAGGATTGCTTTATTTAAAATAAAACCAGTTCTAACTTTCACCACTTTCAGTATTCTGGACACTTCTCCTTCATTACTCCCATGACTAACTAGTTTACATGGAAAACAAAGTGTACAGTGGAGACTGTGGTCTGCAATCTAGGCTCCCTTCAGGGCTGAGGCACTCATCATTCCAGCTTCTATAAATGTTGGCTGCTGATAGCTCACAACTGAATTCCTCTCTGGGACTTCCACATGCACAAAGAGCTCCCTCACCCAAAATCATGCCGCCCCCCAGAAATAACCTGAATTGTGACTGGTTGACATATGTGTATAAAAGCATGCCTCTGCCTCAAGGCAGAATGACTCTAAAGTGTCATGCCAGTCCAGAGCTCCCTGTAGGATAGTCTGACGCCTCTGTTGCAGCTGCCTTGCAGCTCAATGTCTCCATCTTTTCCCGCTTCCTTCATTCTTCAAGGTGTTGTTCCTGAAGTCACACCCCAAACCCTGCATGCAAAGCTTCATGTCAGTGTCTATCTCCTGGAGAATCTGATGGATATGGGGAAGGAACTCCCTCAAGTGCCTGCCCTTCCCTCCTCCAGTCCATAGCTTAGCTAAGAAACTTTTGAATATAAATTCTACTTGTTTTCTGGACACCAGGCAGAGCACCCTCCCTGACTCTCTCACCCAGAATGTGTTTGCTTAAGACCCTGGTTCATGGATTTCCTCTCCCTCTCCTGTGTTCCCGACATCTCTTTGGCAGGTCATTCTCAGGGTCACATAAATGTGTTCAAATGACACTAATCTTAACTGGGGACAAAAAATCTTCGATCTTCTTTCTCTCACCTTACCTACTATCTGTTTTCCTCCCTTCACTGACCAGTTTCTTAAAGAATGCTCCAGCTGAGCGCGGTGGCTCACACCTGTAATCCCAGCGCTTTGGGAGGCCAAGGCAGGCAGATCACGAGGTCAGGAGTTCAAGACTAGCCTGGCCAAACATGGTGACACCCCGTCTCTACAAAATATGCAAAAATTAGCTGGGTGTGTGACAGGCGCCTGTAATCCCAGCTACTTGGGAGGCTGGAGCAGGAGAATCACTTGAACCCAGGAAGCAGAAGTTGCAGTGAGCCGAGATCATGCCACTGCACTCCAGCCTGGGCAACGGAGCAACACTCCATCTAAAAAAAAAAGAGAGACAGAAAAAGAATGCTCCATCACTCCTTAACTCATTTCAGTGCCCTTCTTACCTCAAAACACCCCCAAGACAGTTCTCTCAAAAGTTATCAATGACTTCACAGCAGCTAAATCCACGTGAAGCTTTGAAATAAAGCAACATTGGACACCTGTTCCTCCTGCTGCATACAGAAGACTCTCAGTCTTGGCCAAATAAAGTTTTTGTCCACCCATCCTTACCCCTTATGTTAATATGCATCAGGCTTCCATCTTTCATCCTTTTCCCATCTTTACAACTCACCCTCCTCATTGCCCCTACCTGAAGGCTGATGATCTCCGTCTGTTTCTGGTCTACACCTGTTTTCTGGGCTCCAACTCCCTATATTCCAGTGCATCTCTCCCCACCCATGCACACTGCTACCAGCCCTCTGCCGTCATGCCCTTTAGGGGCTTGTCAGACTGCATGCATCCTTTAATGCTTTCAGGCCTTTGCACATGCTAAAACTGTTGTCTTGAAAACCTTTTCTCCCTGGCTCCTCCCTATCTCAAATTGTTAACTCCCACTTATACTTCAGGTCACAGATTGGATATCAACCATCTGGGAAACTTTCTCTACTTAGTCAATGCTAAGTTAGGTCTTCCTTTCAATGTATGCACATAGCAATTGGTGCTTACAACTGTCTTAGCAACCAGAGCCAGCATAGGCAGCTGTGCAGGCTGTGAACTGCATCCCAGGACATGTATTTACAGACTGCAATATGAATAGAATCCTCTGGAATGTGAAATGCAGAAGTTCTCCTCGTATTTATTATATCGTATTTAAATTACCTATCTATCCCTAGGTTGACTCTGGGCTCCTAGAATACAAAAAACTGCCTTATATTTACTTGGCCCCTTTGCCTTTAGGATAAAAATCTAAAACTCAGAGTCTAGCTTTTGCCTCTGTCATCATCTCATCCTTCATGCTTCCCATTCCTATCCGAGGATTCAGTCGTGCAGATCTACCCATGGTTCCCCAAGACTCTTGCAAGTCTCCATGATTTGAGTATATAACTCCTCTTGATGGTAGGATACCCTGCCTTCCCCAAATTCCACCTGACCAGCTCCCACTTATCTTGCAACACCAAGCTTTGCTATCATGTAATGAAAACCCTTCACATTAAGGATGGGAGGCAAAAATGAAAACAGTTATAATTTAGCATCTATGCCATTATAAAGTGTTGCTTTACATTTTATTTGCTTTAACATGTGCTGGACCTCTATGAAATGATGCTCTTGTTCATTGCAGCAATGCAGAATCTGTGGAAACAAGAGGTGCAATAACCTTCCTGCCCTGGGAATGGGTGGTAAGGCTGAAGTTTTTAAGAGGTCTGTAAGTCTAGTACAACTTGGGGCCAGCTTCTGACCTTAATAAGTCTTAACAATCCTGTTTGTGATTTGAAGGGAAAAAAAATAAAAATTTACAATCAGGATGAAAACAAATTTTCTACTGTGGATAAATAAATTAAAAACCATTTATATATTTCAGGCACCTTCCAGATATGTCTCCTTTCCCACTTGAGCTCCCTCACTCCAAACCAAAGTGGATAAAGCCTGGAAACTATACGTCTACTCAAGTCCCTTAAACTTCAGTTGAATCCCCCAAGAAACAAGAATGCTTTCTATAAAACTTGGATGGCCAAAGAGAAAGAGAAACCATCTAATTCCCCTACAGCAGAGGTCATGGGGCTTTTCCTCTGCCAGGAAACATTGTCAGGAAAGACCCTGCTTCAGGACTGCGGGCCCTGAGGTGTACATGGAAGCTCCCAGTGCCTTGGGCAGCCTCCTGAGAGGATTCACTTGGGTCCTGCAGGTGTCCGAGACCAAGGAGAACTCCACCCTTCAGGACTTGCCCTGGTCCTTTAAGCCCAGGCTTCTGAGGATTGTCTAAGCTTCTAATGGCCTGTATTAACATCTTAGTCTTCAAAATACCTAGATTAGAATTTCTGACTAAACCTCAACTGAAAAAATCTGTACAATCCATTTATTCCCATGATCCATAAGGAAAGAGTTTCCCAGGCAATGATACCTGGAGCCCATGTGTAGAGCTAGACCACTTATAAAGATGTGTTACTTAATTTAGGTGTGCTTGAAATAATCTTGTCTTCTCATTTTAGGACATGCATTTTGTATAAATTGTCAGTAGACTGATTCCACTATGTTGAAGAAAATGATAACAAGTATGGTATGTAATGTCTTACCCACTGCATGGATTCCTTTAACCCACCCAACTCACCTTTCCTGGATCTGCAGGGTGTGCGTTTAATTATACCACATGGGATGCACTGTCCAGGCAAGAGCTGTCAGCATAGTTAGGCTTCTCCCCCAAAATGACTCCAGGGAAGGCTGCATCTGAGCACCACCTTCCCTTGCAAACTAGACTTGCTGTACGTAAGTAGAACCAGGTTGATTTATGGCCTATGGGCCAAAAAATATAAAAAAGGCCTGCCAGGTGGATAAATTACAGAATCCATTATGCTTTCATCGTATGGACTAAAAGATGAGGAAGAAGGTGCTTTTCCCTGAAATACTAGTGTCTAGAAGATTACCTTTTGGATTATGTTAGGAGATCAAGCATTCCTCCTCCAGGCCTCTGGGGATGTGTACGAGTGAACATCTAACACGACTTGGCTATTCACTGCGATAGGAAATCACGGCTGCCATGAAACCTACTCTAGTCATTGATCCAGGAGGCTTCCTTCTCGAGATCCAGGCCAGTAAGAGTGTCTCACCCTCCTAGCCTGGGAGGCTCCCCGAAGCTGCCCACTCAGAGCCTCCCAAGTGTGCAACTGCCTCCTCCTATGTGCTCAGATCCATGCTGCTTTCCCCTTCCCTCCCTCCCTCCCTCTTCCCATCGATCTTTTGGGAGCACCCCCTCTGTGTGAGTTACTGTGATTATATGACAGGGATGTCCCATTGATCAGGACACCAGACACCCCTTCAGGAAACAGTCCCTATTGGAGAGGATGGTCAAAGGATCGGATTGGTGATTACAGGGTGTTTGACATGTGTTGTACCAGGAATAAGAACAGGGCCTTTTGGGAGCACACGGGAGGGACATCTGACCCGGACCAAGGCACTGTCTGATAGAAATATAACATGAGTCACAAAGGTGAGCCACATACATCATTTTGAATTGTCTTGTGGCTATATTTTTTTAAGTTTAAAAATGTGAAATGAATTTTAAGAATACCTTTTAACTAAATGTATCTAAAATATTGTTATTCAAGATTCTATATATAATAGACATAAAATTGAGATGAATCTGCTGCATAGTTTACTCACAGCTTAGAAATTCCCTTCTTCAATGGCACTGGCCACATCTCAGGAGTTCAGCAGCCACAGGGGCCTGGAGACTGCTGCCTTGGAGTCCGGGAGGTGGGGAGGTACTTCCTAAAGAAGCTCAGCTGAGGCTCAAAGGTGAGGGGATTGGAAGGTAATGAGGTGAGGTGGGGGAGGAAAAGATACTCCAAGGAGAAGAAAGCACATGTGCAGAGGCTCCCACGCAAGACAGGGACCCTGGCAGACTTGGGCCATGGGTCACTGGTCATGTGCGTTGGGAGGGTGGGGAAGGGCAGGAAGAATGGCCTCTGTGAACTGAGAGGCCAGCAGGCAAGGTCAATACCAGCGTGTTTGTGCAGAGTAACCTGCACCTCTTCCTGCAGCAGTGGAGCCCAGGAGTGTGTGATGGTGGGGTGACTTCGTCAAATGAGTCTTTTTAGAAGGATCTGGAAAAATGTCCACAGTATATAGGGTGGGATGAGGGGCTGCAGGCAGGACTTAGGGGCAGGAAAGTCACCTAGAAAGCTGCTGCCATCGCTGGCTGGAGGTTAAGGCAGCTTGCACCCAGGCAGCAGCCAGAGGGTAAGAGACAGGCTCAGGAGGACGTAAAGCTGCACCATGAGGTGACTATATAGATGCAGGGGACAGAGGAGGAGGAGAGGTCAGGGGCTTCCTGGCCAGGAAAGCAGGTGTGCAGTGGTGCTGTCAGTGACCAGGAACACAGAGGAGGGGAGGTTTTGTGGGAGAAATCCTCAGTTATCTGAAGAAGACACTGCATTTTGGGTTGTCTTAGCTCAGGCTGCCACAGCAAAACACCACAGGCTGGGCAGCTGAAACAGCAGACATTCAATTTCTCACAGCTCTGGAGATTGGAATTCTAGATCAAGGCGCAGCTGAATTGGTTTCCATGGCAGGCCGTTTTCTGGCATGTAGATACCTTCTCACTGTGCCTTCACAGAGAGAGACAGAGAGAACTCTCTGGTGTCCCTTCTTTCTTCCTTATTTATTTATTTATTTATTTAAGACAGAGTCTTGCTCTGTTGCCCAGCCTGGAGTGCAATGGCATGATCTCAGCTCACTGCAACCTCTGCCTCCCATATTCAAGTGATTCTCTCCTGCCTCAGCCTCGAGTAGTTGGAACTACAGGTGCCCATCACCACGCCCAGCTAATTTTTGAATTTTTAGTAGAGACAGGATTTCACCATGTTGGCCAGGCTGGTCTCGAACTCCTGATCTCACGTAATCCACCCGCCTCGGCCTCCCAAAGTGCTGGGATTATAGGCATGAGCCACTTCACCCAGTCGGTGTCCCTGCTTATAAGGACAAGAATCCTATGGGGTGAGAGCCCTGCTCTCATGACCTCGTTTAACTGCATTTACCTTCTTAGAAGCTCCATTTCCAAATCCAGCTGCACTGGGGTTAGGGCTTCCACACATGAACACTGTAGGGACACGATTCAGTCCAGAGCAAGGTTCCTGGAAGCCATCCAGGGTGGAGGAGCTGCGATGGAGGATTTGGGTCCCGGGCTGAGGAGAAGGGTCCGGGATCCAGGCTGGAGAGCCATGTGGACATCACCCTCCCACACCTGCGCTGTCTGCTGTTCACAGAATAAAGTACTCAGACTGACATTCAAGGCCTTGACAATCTGGGCCATTCTTCCCCTCAATCCTTAAATCATAAGCACAAAGACCTTCACCTCATCCCCAAAGCCAGCCGCTGCTACCCCACCTCTGCCCACCTGAAGTGGGAACTCCTGCACTCCTCACTCCTTCAGGGGCGGACCCTTAGCCAGACCAAAACTGACTGCGATGGCACTTCTTCACTGTGCCATTATGGAGAGAAGGGAGCAAGGCCATTGCATGTGGTTACACAAAGCAAAACTAAGACCCAGGCTAAGAGGTGGAGGGAGCAGATGCTAGTCCAGGCTACAGCAGCCACCTTGAGGAACTGCTTCTCACCCTGCAATGTGTATGCACAGCTCTGGGATCTACAAAGAGGGAGATTCTCGCTCGCTCTTTAGGTAGGGGGTGGGCCTGATGCTCCGCATTTCTAAAGAGATCAGGCAGATCTGTGACCTATGGACTCTGCTTTGAGTTGCATGATGGCATGAGTGGTACAAGGTTAGAAAAAACCAGGTCCATGCACGTGTGTGTCTTTCCACAATATCAGGCTTTTATTGAAGCTATTTCAATCACAAAAGCCATGAGCTACATGGAGTTACCAAGAAGGCAATTCTCCATCGCACTTCCCAGTCACTAGGGAGTCATGGGCACATAGCCCTGGGCATACAAGCTCAAGTCACCCCACAAGCCAGTCAGTATTGCACACCATACATTGTAGTGTACTTAATCAATATATGAATGTTATAGGCTAAACATTCAACAACAAACAAAGTAACATTTAGCATCAAGAGGCAAAACAGAGAGAAGAAAAAGTGAACGAACCAGTCTAGGGGTAGCTAAGAAGACCAAAGGAGCCCTGGTCTAGGCTGGGTGGCCCATTGGTCTTGCAATGCAGAGTCTGTGATGCAGCAGAGCCTTTGGAAGCAGATGCCGAGCTCTTATCACAAGTGACTGCAAGATGATGTCAGTTAGGATGGCCAATTTCAGGCTGCTGAAGGCCTAATCTTTTCTAGTCAGTCCTCTGGTGAGAACAGATAAAGAGGATTCTTGTTTATGACTTTATCTTGTTGGATGCAGTCATTATTTTTAAAATTTATTTATTAAACAAAACATCTTATCCTTGTTGGTAAAGTGCTCCGTGAACATAAAATGGAGTCTTTCTCTAAGATGGAGTTAGTTAAGGGTGCTCTGTACACACAGCTCTTCAAGACGTGTCCAGAAATGTCACAGAAGTGAAAGAGCGCCCTGTCATGGGAGGTAGTCAGACACAGGTTGGACAACCACAGGATGGGGAGGTGCACTAAGGGATCGTGCTTGAGATTCGGAGATCTACTATTCGGCTGGGGTTACATAGTTTAGGCCCTGAGGACAGCGCAGAAGGTCTCTATACCTCGGCACGGAGCTTTGCTGTGGGAAGCTGTCTCAGATGGCTGAGGGCACCCTACAGAAATGCTCCTCAGCCATCTGCCTTCCTTCCTTTGGGACTCTCTTGTCACATCTGTTCTGGCCGACAAAATGCACCTCCAGACTCCAACCACAGAAAGTGTAGATGACCCAGGCCCCACTGCTGCTGGGAAACCCAGACTGCACTGGGACAGAGGCCACACTGCACAGAGATGGCTCCCGCTCACCAGGGCATGACTGGGAGGCCAAGGCCCAGCTCCTGGAACTGGGGGGTCCTCTTTCTGGGGCTCCTGGAATCCCCAGGGTGTCCAGCACACTCCCTCCCAACTTTCTCTCTCTCTCCCTGGAGTCCAGCTTCCTATCAGCCCGCCCTCTCTTCTCTCTCATCCCCCATTTCCCTGAATAAAATCCTCCCATCTTCTGCAATTTTTCTCCCCTGACTTATCTAATGACCTTGAACAATTTTCTTCAGGAGTCTGAGTGCCTTTCATAGCAAGCCCTGAAAATACACTAACTAAACCTGATTCATCTTTGCTGCAAACATTTCTCTTAGTTTCTTAAGTACTTTTATTTCTGCTCATGGTACATTTTTTGTTGTTGCTGTTTTCAGAAGTTTTTAAATTTTATGAAATACAAATGAATTCCCTGGAGGGTATCTTCCTTAATCCCACCAAAACTTCAAATTCCCTCCCCTCCGTTGCACAGTGCCTGCTATTTGTCCCTAAATCATCTATCAACTCTTAGCAGAACATGAGGTCAGCTCATTAGCAAGGTCCCCAGCTTTCTGGAAGGCAGTTTTGCAATCCCTTTGCTCTTCCTAAGGGGATCTCCCTCCCCCGTAAGTGGCTTATCAGGCATATTTTCAGCAATTACCATGCTCTTCCCACGGGTGCTTCTGGTGAATTAATTTTCCCCAAAGCATTACAATTACAAAGCCCATGTTCATCCTGGAATCTGATAAATATTCATCTCTCTCCGTCTGATTGTTTTCATTTCTTTACTTTTACATTTGACTCTTCATGCCGTATAAAATATCCTTATTTTTTAAGGGGGGGAATACTTTGAAGTACCATCTCAGATGATTCTATAATAAATAATTGCCAATTCATTTATTTTTCAGTTCATTTATTGTTTTAATATTTGTCATGCCATTTGTTATGTCCCCAGCAGAGAAGTACGAACACCTGGCTTGCTTTTTGCTTCCTAAGCTGTGAGTACAAGAAGGCAGCAAGATGTTCCAGGCTTGGGTCAGGCACCCATCGGTGTTGGGCAGGCCCTGGAGGAGTCGGTTGGCTCAACCAGTCAGCGAGGCCTTAGCATGAAGACAGGTGTTTATCAGCAGCCCAGACAGAGGCCCGACTCAGAGCTTGGCAGAGTGCAGGAGCAAAGCTCCACAGGACCAAGGAGCAGCCAGTAGACAGCTATCCCGGCTGGCAGGTATAGACTCCAAAGAGATCCACTGTCTAGAAGGAGCCAAGACACCACTCCACACCCATTAGGATGGCTACCAGGAAGAAAACAGAAACTAACAGATGTTGGCAAGAATACAGAGAAATTGGAACCCTTGTGCTTTGTTTGCACAAAGAATGTAAAATGGTGCAGCCACTGGTAAACAGTATGGCAGACCCTCAAAAAATTAAACACAGAATTACCACATGATCCTGAACTCCACTACTGTGTACATACCCAAAAGAATTAAAAGCAAGGACTTGAAGAGGCTTTTGCATATCCCTGTTTATAATATCATTATTCACAACAGCCAAGAAGTGGAAGCAACTCAAGTGTCCATCAACACATAAATGGATAAGCAAAATGTGGTCTATACATACAATGGAATATTATTCAGCCTTAAAAAGGAAGAAAATGCTGACATGTGCTATACCAAGGAAGAACTTTGAGAACATTATGCTCAAGTGAAATAAGCCAGTTACTGAAGGACAAATACTGTATGATTCCACTGACATCAGGTACACAGAGTACCTCATAAAATCACAGAGACAGAAAGAACAGTGGTTGCCAGAGGTGACAGGAGAAGAGAATGGAGACTTGTTGTTTAATGAGTACAGAGTTTCCATTTTATAAGATAAAAAGAGTTCTGGAGATGGATGGTGGTGATGGGGGCACAATATTATGAGTATATTTAATACCACTGAATTGTATGCTTAAAAATGGTTAACATGGTCAACATCATGTTTTGTGTATTTTACCACAATAAAAACAAAGAAGAAGCCAAGATAGGGAAGGGGACAGAGAAGACTATGTCCCCAACAAGCCTGGGAAAACCCCTCCATTAAGAGAAAATAAGATCTACCCAAAGATGTAGAAAGCATTTCAGAAAGTGCTGTGCATGTGGTGATTAAGCATAGCTGGATTCTATCTTGCATCAGAATGCTTCTGGGAAGTGAAGCCACTTTGATAATCAATGTCTCTGCTTCATCAGCCTTTTTCTGTGTTGCAAATTCACTTAAAGAAGGTAAAAGAGGAACTGCCACAGCTGGGAGCATTTTAGCCCTTGGTTCCCAAACCAGTGATTTCTGCATTTATTTGGACTACAGTGTTTTCCACTCATTGAAGCCTAATCAAATTTTGTGGTTATCTCTGTAATAGTTAAACTTTTATATGCAGTTACACCAAGAAAATTTGGACCCTTAAAGAGTGGAAAAATAGAGTGGAAAGTACGAACGTTAACTTTGTAAACCTTAGTCAAACAGAACTATGGGACGTCCTTTGGTGCTTGTCTGAAGCAATTTTAGGATAATAGAAATTCTGTACAGCAGTAACCAACCTGCCCAGCAGGCCTGGAGCCCAGCCCTGAGGATGAGGCCTCATTTGCACTTGGCTGTGTGACCTTCGGAAAGTGACTGTGGCTCTCTGGTGTTCAGTTCCCTTTACGTGATTTAGACACGCGTTAGTTGGCTAGTTCATGGTGCTCCTCCTTCACAGGCTGAAGGGAATGCACGACTGGCATCACAGCAGCTCTGTCACCAACAAGCATGGGATCCAACCAGCACTTGGTGTATGAGAGAAACTTAATAAATGATCTAATGTGCTCAATCATTATTTGCTCAAAGTCTGCAAATGTGGCTTACTCAGTGGCATGGTTGGTCTGCCCTGCACGGTGTGGAGGTGTCTGCTGGGGCTGGAGGTCACCATGGCTCCACTCGTGTCTGGACCCCCTTCAGCTGGGCGGCTGCAGCGGACAGGAACTGGCCAGGCCTCCATCTCCTATGAGGTGTTCAGACTTCCTACAAAGCAACTGCTTCCAAGAGGGCAAGGGGGCCTCACTGGAAACAGGCAATTCTGCTTCCGGCCAATTCTGCCACATTCTGTTGATAAAGAGAAAAGGAAATGAACTCCACCCACTGATGAGAGTAGCAGCAGGCGTGTGCAGGGTAGGGAGAGAGCAAGGACAGAGGCGTCCCACCGCCCACTGCCCCAGAAAACTCAAGCGTCTGTTTTCCGACATAAGTTACAATCACAATCTTACCTGTCCTAAAAGCTTGAGGAATCAGGCTTTATGCTATGTTGTATTATTTTCCTCTTGCTGATATAACAAATTATAGGCTGAGCATTCCTAATTTAAAATAATTAAATAATTTCAATAATAAAAGTTTACAATATGTTAAATAATAAATGTTACCTTCAGGCAATGTGTACAAGATGTATATAAAATGTAAATGAATTTTGTATTTAGAGTTGGATCCCATCCCCAAGATATCTCAATATGTATGTACAAATATTCCAAAATGTGAAAAAATGCAAAATCCAAAATCTGAAACAGTGCTGGTTCCAAGCATTTTGGACAAGGGCTATTCAGACTCAGTGGCAACACACTTTTTTATCTTACAGTTCCCGAGGTCAGGGATCTGAAGTCAGTTTCACTAGACTGAAATAGACGTGTGGCCCAGGAAGAAACTGTCCTTGCCTTGTCCAGCTTCTAGGGGCTGCTCCTCCACCCTCAAAGCTCGTCAAGGCTGGAGCCTTCACAGCACTGCATGGCGAGCCTTCCACCTCTCTCTCCCACTGTCAGGACATGTGACTGCATTGGGCCCACCTGGATAATCCAGGACCCTCCCCCCATCCCCAGGTCACCTGACTCACAATCTGCATTCCATCTGCTGCCTTAGTTCTCTCCTGCAACATAACATGACACATTCGCAAGTTTGGGGGATTCGGATGTGGACATTTTGATGGGCCATCATGCATCCTACCACAGTCACCATTTTGGTTGTTTATAATATTTTCATTATTTTGGATAATATTTTGTAAAAAAAAAAAAAAAAAAAATTAATTGCCATAAAGATGTAGCCTCTTTCCTCTATTCGAGTCTGCTAAGTTGGTTAAACATATACAAATTTTTCTTAAATAGGCTGTAAGCGAGAGCCAAGGGACTCTCTTCTGCAGAATGCCCATACATTTTACTCTGGGAGAGTGGAGATGGGGGACCTATCAGAAGCTGTTGTGATTGGAGAGTGGGAGGGGTGTCAGGAGCCTTATCATGGGGACAGGCTGGCCCTTCCACCCGATGTCTGGATGTCACACTCCCCAAAGCTAGACACTGGTGCATTAACACTTTGGTGCTGGCTACCACATTATTTAATGAGGCATCCAGGTGGCAGGGGTTCCCTGAAAAACTCCAACCTACCCGAGCACTGGGGCTGAGCCTCGGGAGGTTCACGCTGCTTGCAATGGAGAGGAGCCGGGCCCCTCCTCTTCCTGTGTGGAACCTGGGATTCCAATGGCCGGATGGGAAGCGCTCTAGTAGGGACTCTGACCCTACGAGAGTCCCTGTTTCCCCGTTTTCTTCCTTTTCGCGTAATAAAACCCTGTCTTAGTCATTATTCAAGTTGTCTGCAAGCCTGAAGTTTTGTGGCCATGGGACAAAGAACCCCATCTTTGGCTGAACTAAAGAAAAGTCCTGCAACATTAGGAGGCTGAAAATGTGACAAATGGAAGACCAAAAGAAGCCATTTTCTTCAGGGGCAGCACATGATTTCCTGAGATTTTATTCATAATCTTCTGCGTTTAAAGACTGCAATAGGAACTAAATTTCCACTCTTATTTCATTCCTATTACTGTAGCCGCCCCTCCCCATCCATGGGAATACGTTCCAAGACCCCCAGTGGATGGTTGAGCATCAGATTTTAGGGAACTCTATATACAATATGTTTTTTTCTATACATACAGACCTATGATAAAGCTTAATGTATGAATTAGGCACAGTAAGAGATTAACAACAATAACTAAGAATAAAATAGAACAATTATGACAATATACTGTAATAAAAGTTATGTAAATTTGGTCTCTCTCTCAAAATATCTTATTGTACCATACCGAAGGTAACTGGAAGCCCAGAAAGTGAAACTATCAACAAGGGAGACTACTGTATAAGGGATAGAAAGAAGCTGAGAATCAACCCAAACTTGTTCATTTAATGAGGTCATTAAAGAGAGAACTCAACTATTGCACTGCCTAGGAAAATGAGCAGGAAGTTATACAAGCTGTTCATGACGCAGATGAACCTACTGCATGTCTAGCAGTGAAAACAAAGTAGAAAATCTTTTTTTTTTTTTTAAGAGGGGTAGCTAGGGTGCTCTTGCTTAGAAATCCTGACATCTCACTTGTCTTCCCAGAGTTGAGAGTTGGTGTTCTGACATAGCGTAGTTCATAATAACATGGGGAGAACGCTGACATAGGTGGAAAAACTACTCGTGGAGTCTGCTTCACAACTACAGCTGGGCATTTCCATGGGAACTCGGCCTTGCCATCCAGGGAGACTGAAGGCTCCAGAGCAAGGCTGTAGGTTCACGGGACCCTTAGGCTGAGAATCAGCCTGCACATCCTGATCAAACCTTATCATGCTCTGGGAGGCAGGGTTCTGAGTCTTCACCTGACCTTCTGCTTGGAGAGTTTTATGGGATCAGTTGGTCAACATCCTAGTCCCAGGCAGGGCAAACAACTCTTAGACTCAAATGTGTCCATCAGCTGAAGTGCCCAGGGGTTTCTTCTGTTCCCTCCTGCTGCCTTTGGCTCTATTACCCCTAGCCTGATGTAAGCTGATCTACTACTAAACCATCCCACGCACAATCTCCCGTTGGAGGTGACCCCAAATTCACAGTATTCACAAGAAAGGTGCTTCAGTTTTTACTAACGCTAATGTCCTACTCCAGGATATACTACTGCAGCACCAATGATAAATCAGAAAGAGAACTACAGACCTGGATAATAGAGTTAAGATTCCTCCCAATGCCAAATTAAAACCAGACGTTCTCAATCCACCAGCATGCTCCCTCCGTCCTTTCCCTTCTCCCACAGTTCCCAGGCTAGGGAACAAGGTACAGCCCCATTAACAGACACTCTCTACTGGTAGAGATGAGGTCGATCGTCTGAAATGCTGAAGTGGTGCTCTTACCATTCCATTAATCAAATCATATGGGAATTATGTTGAAAAGAAAGAGCAGTGGCTTCTGCATGGGAAGTTTTGGAATTCTCATCCCAAATTGACTCCGAGTCCATTTCCTTGTCTATGAAGTAGAGATAAAGCCTTGGCCTTGACTGCTTCCTTCACAGTGGTTGATGAGGATGAATGAGATAATGAAAATGAACATTTCTTCAAAAATGAGAAGAGTCAGTATGGCCTTTATTGTAACAACTATGTTTTACTTACACATTAGCAGTTGTATGAAGGGGAAGGAAAATCACACTGAAGAAGAAAGAAAATAATTTGCCTCCACGGTTTCAGGTTCCGCAGTTGACCAGAAGGCCTGGAACAAAATCATCCCTCAGGAAGATTCCCTGAGCACTGGAAGCAGGTAAGGATTCTAAGGAGAAGTGTGTTCATGTTCTTGACACAAATTTCAAGGGACACATTAACTATTCTATAAAAGGGGTTTAGCTAAGAAGAATATTTTTTAAGTTGATTTAGCCTGCTAGTTCCAGCCAAGGTGGAGCAACCCCAATTCATCCCTAGACATCTCTCTTGAAAATAAAAAAAGAATTGCTGAACATAACATAAAAGTTGAACATAAAAAATTAAACACAGAATTACCAGATGACCCAGCAATCCAATTTCTGGGTGTTTACTCAAAAGAATTAAAAGCAGGGACTCAAACAGAGCTGTATATCCCCACATTCATAGAAGCATTATTCACAATGGCCAAGAGGCAGATGCAACCTGAGTGTCCCATCAACAAAGGAGATAAACAAAATGCAGTACATGCATTGGAATATCATCCAGCCTCAGAAAGGAAGTCCTGACACATGCTACAACATAGATTAACTCTGAGGACGTTATTTCAAGTGAGATAAGCCAGTCACAAAAGGACAAATACTTCAAAAATCATAGCGACAGGTATTAGAATGGTGGTTTCCAGGGGCTAGGGGTAGGCAGAAATAGGGAGCTGGTGTTTAATGAATCAGTTTCAGTTTTGCAAGATGAAAAGCATTCTGGAGAAGGATGGTGGTGATGGTTGCCCCCCAATGTTAATGTACTTAGTGCTATACTAGGTATACTTAGAACCATACTCTTAAAACTGGTTAAATCATACATTTTGTGTTATGTATATTTTACTACAGTAAAAACAGTCAAATCTAGGAAGACTCTGAGAGGTGGAAAGAGCAAGGTGACTTCTTAGAGACCTTGGGACTTAGAAGACCTTGAGACTCAACATAGTGCTATGTTGAGGTGCCTGGATTTTCTTTATGCTTCCATGTAATTCAGCCAAAGCACTGGAGAAGCTTGCAACCTGGAACCACCAACCACTGCAGACAGACATGTCCCAAGAAAAGCCTGCTTCCTGCAGCTGCAGGACTGGGGATATAGCAGTCTAACACAACAGAAGGTCTTTTTGACGATAACTATTCTTCCCCAGCCAAACATCCATGGAAAACCTTCTGCCAACGGTCAGCAGGGTGGACTGGGGAGCTGAACCCCTCTCTAAAACCTGTAAGTCCAAATCCTTCCTTGCCTCTTCCTGGCTTCTGGTGGTTTTCTGGCCACCTTTGACATTCCTTGACTTGCAGCTGCATAACTCAGATCTCTGCCTTTCTCACCCCATGGCATTCCTCCTGTGCGGGTCTGTCTTCACATGCCGTCTTCTTCTAAGGATGCTGGTCATATGGGATTCGGGCTGCCCTACTCCATTGTAACTCCATCTTAACTAATGACATCTGAAATGGCCCTACTTTCAAGGGTCACATTTTGAAGTACTGGTGGTTAGGACTTCAGACATGCAATTCAAGCCATAGCATGTACCAATATTGGTTTCCTGTCTGTGATATCGTACTGTAGTCATATAAAATGTCACTACTGGGGGAAGCGGGTAAAAGGCATGGAACTCTGTGCATCATTTTTGCAACTTCCTATGAATCTATAATTACATCAAGATCAAAAGAGTTTTAAAAATTATTATGTTGCATAAACGGAGATCAAATGGGGACTCTTACTCCATTTTCCCTCTTTATTGACACATTTTTGGGCTTTACATTTCCAAGTATTTTTCATAAGGCAATTAATTTTATCCTCTGTTTTTCCTGTGGTTTGCCCTAAGTGTTTGCTGAATATATTGCATACTTTTAAATAAGCTGGTCAGCAGCTTTGAGACTTTGGTGACATTTCTCTTCTCATTGCAATCCCTCTTAAGAATTTCAGAAATAAATCACCAAGCCCCCTATGAAATGACAATTTCTCAACCCTGCAGATAGCAGAAGGCACTGTCATTCTAAAAAATCTTCCCTCCTCTTGAGTCTCAAGTTACTGTGGTCTGAGCTTGGAAAAATGGTAATATTTCTTTAACTTCTTTAGGGAAGGCCTGGGTTTTGCGGTTCCTGTAAGTTCCTAGAAATGACCTGATGGGAACTAGGAACAGAGCCGTGAAGAGTAGAGCCCACTGAAAAAGGACCACTGGGGTCCAGTGCCTGCTCCTTCCTCCTGTTCACTGAGGTGCATGAGGCAGAGGGGCTCATCCTGGGATAAGCTGTAGCCCAAGGCCTGGGACCATCACCCGTGCCAGGGCTTAACCCTTAGGACAAGTATGAAGGATGGGATTCCAGTATGCAGGCCAATCTAGAAGTCACACAGTGGCAGAGACAATAAGGAGACCCTACCAGCTGTGCTAAAAATCTGACCCCCGTGGGTGGGAGCAGAGGGAGTTGGGGCAATGTATTAGTTTCCCATTGCTGTGTTACAAAGCACCATGAACTCAGCAACTTAAAACACCATGTGTTTACTGTCTTATAGTTTCTGTAGATCAGAAGCTCGGGCAGGGTCCTTGGCTGAGGGTCTCACCAGGCTAAAATCAAGATGTCAGTGGGGGTACAGTCCCCTCTGGAGCTGGGTCCCCTTCCAAGTTCATGTGGTTGTTGGCCAAATTTAGTTCCTTGCAATGGAATGACCAAGTCCCAGCTTTCTTGCCAGGCGATGGCCAGAGGCTCTTCTCAGCACCTAGAGGCCACACCTGCTCCCTGCCACGCCAAGAGGCCACACACCTCTCTCCCTGGGTCCACCCAGGCAGGGCCCCTAGGGACACGAGGCTTACTTCCCCAAGACCAGCAGGGCATCCCTCTCCTATTTGGAATCTCTCTCTTTAGGAAGATCCTGGCTATTTTAAAGGCTCAGGGGATCTCCCTTTTGATCATCTCAAAGGCAACTCATCAAGGAGCTTCATTGCATCTGCAAAGTTCTTCACCTTTGTACCCTCATCACTGGCAGGAAGGCCATCAGATTTGCAGCCTGGCCTCCAACCATGGGGAAGGGATTACACTGGGGTGTGTACACACGGGATGGGAATCGTGAGGCCTCTCAGAATTCTGCCTACGACTGGTGTGGGACCCTCAGAGGGCCTGCAGTGCCCGGCTAACCTGGGCTGGAGTCCAGGACAGGGTGCTACAGGCCTGTCCAGCAGAAGGCAAAGCAGAAACACAAGGCAGAGCCCACGCCACATTCAACCAACACAGAACAGGGCTGGGACAAGCTACAACTCAGCCACCCTGAGCACCTGGAGCCACCGGCAGGCAGCATTGATGGATACCAAGGGCTATTCGGGAGCCGTAAAGGTAGCAGAGCCGTGAGAATACCTGAGCTGTGCTAAGATTTCATGCATAAGTCATCAAGTCTCCTGAGAAAGGAAGGCCAGCAATTTCTCAGCACTGCAGTTGTAAGAAGATGCCATCACTCTCAGAAACTGCCACTTCCCTTTAGTATCAAACTAGTGTGGCCTGGACTTGGAAAAAGCATGGCATTTTTTGACCCTGGTTGGGAAAGACAGCTGCTGCCATCCTTCACACCCTCAGGATGGGCTCAGGCACAAGTAGTGAGACGTGCAGCTGGCAGAGTAGGACAGGCACCTGGCAGACTCAGATCCCCCAGGTACTGATCAAGAAAGGCAGGGCAATGCCAGCAGGGTCAGAAACAGGCTTCTCTGGAAAGAAATGTTGCATTCTCACAGATCTGGGGAGGCACTTTCTTCACAGGGCATACGGAGGAAGGTGCGCTGAGTCTGGGTGTTCCAAGGGCCTGGTGAGCTGGGGAGATACCATGGCAGAGGCCAGGTGGATGGGGCAATGGTCACACTGGGTTAGAAATCAGCACAACCAGCCAGGCGCGGTGGCTCATGCCTGTAATTCCAGCACTTTGGGAGGCTGAGGAGGATCATGAGGTCAGGAGTTCAAGACCTGCCTGACCAACATAGTGAAACCCTGTCTCTCATTGAAAAATGCAAAAAAAAAAAATTAGCTGGGCGTGGTGGCGTGCCTCTAATCCCAACTACTCAGGAGGCTGAGACACGAGAATTGCTTGAACCCAGGAGGTGGAAGTTGCAGTGAGCCAAGATAGCGCCATTACACTCCAGCCTGGTCACAGAGCGAGACTCTTTTCAAAAAAAAAAAAAAAGGAAGAGAAAAAGAAATAAGCACAGCTGTGAGAACTTTGGGAGAAGATGCTCTCCTCAGATCTTAATTTCTTATTTATAAAACAGAGACAACAATACCTGTATTAAATTTTAAAATGCTTGAAAACATGGCCAGGAAGCCATAACTCATCATAACAGTGTCAGTTGTGGTTGCTGCTATCATAACCCCTGGACAAATGGGCAGCTTTGATGAACAGAGATGCTTTTGCCTTCCCTGCAGACAGCTCACGCTCCTGGGCCTTTGGCTGCACATGTGACTAAACTCAAAGAAGGCCGACATTTGTTTTTTTCCATATCCTGTGCAAAACATCAAAGGCTGACAAGTGCAATTTTCTGTCTCCAGGTATTAAGATGAGGAAGACAAAGGAAGACCCTGAGTCAATGACATCCACGTTCAAGCACGATTCCCCTTAGGTCTGTGATGGGGGCTGCCCTGGGACCCTGGCCCTCCATCTGCCTCCCCTCTGTGTCCCACCTTGGAATTACTGGGCTGAGATAGGGGCAAGGAGGGAAAAGTAGGGACAGGATCCGCTGCTCCAGTTCCTCTCACCCCTGTCCCCACTCCCCTGGGCCCTCCAGGAGGAAATGGCAGCCCAGGTGGTACCTGCTGAGTGGAGGCAGCTCATGCAAGATGGGGCCACACAGCAGCGGCATCCAAAATGTGAAGGTGGAAGGCTGGGAACATCAGGAAGAATCACAGGAACTGTTGAAAGGGAAGTGAGCCGTGTGCATGCAGCATCACTGGGCTAAGTGAGCACTCACTGAGTGGGCACCAAATCCACCAAAGCCATAGGTGGGGCCACAAGAGGAATTCAGTCACCACCTGATATGGCTTGGATGTTTGCTCCCTCCAAATCTCATGTTGAAATGTGACCCTCAATGTTGCAGGTGGGCCTGGGGGAGGTGTGTGGGTGATGGTAGCCGTTCCCACATGAATACCTTGGTGCCATCCTCATCTTCATGGTATCAAAGTCTCACTCTATTAGTTCCCATGAAATCTGATTGTTAAAAAGAGCCTGGCGCTTCCTCCCCTCTCTCTTGCTTCCTGTCTCACGTGGTGCCTTCCTCTATGAGTGGAAGTTCCCTGAGGCCCTCACCAGAAGCAGATATTGGTGCCCCACTTCTTGTACAGCCTGCAGAACTGTGAGCCAGTAAATCCCTTTTCTTCATGAATTACCCAGCCTGAAGCATTCCTTTATAGTGACGCAAATGGACTAAGACACACCTGTCCTAGTTTGCCAGGGCTGCATAGCGAAGCACCACAGGCCAGGTTTGCATTGTTCCTGCAGTTCTGGGGGTGGGAGTCTGTGATCAGGTTGCTGGCAGGTTCGGTTTCTTCTCATGCCCCGCTCCTTGGCTCATAGATGCTGTCTTCTCCCTGTGTCCTCACATGGTATTCCCTCTATGCACATTTGTGTCCTCATCGCTTCTTAGAAGGACATCAGTTGTATTGAATTAGGGCCTACCCCGATGACCTCAGTTAACTTTAATCACCTCTTTAAAGATTCTATCTCCAAACACAGTCATATCCTGCAGTAGTGGGGGTTAGGGCTTCAACATACAAGTTTTGGGAGAACACAACTGAGCCATAATGCCACCCCAGCCCCAAAAGCCCCGAAACTGGAAGTACAGATCATTCAGTGGTCGTCTCATGTCTGCCCACATCCCCTCTCCTCTCTAGACATCCAAGCCCCTTTCTAAAGTGACTGGAAGCCACTGGGAAGCAGAAAGTCTCTGATGACTTGGAGAGCAATGTTCTGATGGATCTGTAACCATGGTAACATGCACATCAGAGAACTTTATGAAACAGTGGAGAGAAGGAAGCCTGGGGTCATTTGCTGTGATGCTGCACTGGCCTGGACATCCTTGTAGATCCGGGCTTTGAGGCGGGCAGGAGGAGATGGAGCTGCCGTTTAATCCACCTGGTGGAGCAAGGCAGTGAGCAGGGCCTGTTGCCTGTGACCACAGAGTCCTGCTTTATTCTCAGGCCCTGGGAGCAGAGCCAAGCAATGGATGCTGATGACATTTGGACTTCATTCTTAAGTTCAACACAGCAGGTCACACTGGGAATTTCTAGCTCAGAAAAGATTCACATAGGGGGATGATTTGCCCCCCTCTCCCAATTGGGCACCCCATAATCAGCAAGGAAATGCACTGGGGTTGGGTAGAGAGTGTGCAGGGTGGGCAGCAGCACTGGAGGCAGCATGGAGGTCATGCCAGAGTTATGGGAGAAAACATATGTCAGTTGGACCTAACTGCATCATACAGACTTCATTGTTAGGGTCCACAAACCAGGCCAGCGTCCATGGTCTGTCCTCCTGTGGGAGTGCCTGGGGACAGATCTCAAAGACCAAGACACAAAAACATCTGTGTCCAAGGGAGCCAAGGGGAAGGAGCCATCCTGGAGCTCCAGGAGAGCGCAGCACAGGCAGCCTGAAGCACCGCCCTGCACAGGGGCACCCTCCTGGCCCTGGGGCACAGGCCATCATCAAACCATTTGGACAGATGAAGGCATCTGAAGACTCACGATCGTCAGGATCCTGTCTCCAAGCACCTGCCTGACAAGTAGTCCCACCATGAGGGGAACCAAAAACCCAAAACAACCACAACCAAAAGGCTTCTTCCAGCCATGGGAAGCCAGCCAGCCCTTGCTCTGTCCAGACCTGCTCAGCCAGGATCTGCAAGGCCATCACAGCCAGCTTGGGTACATCAAGGCCCCACAACCACCCTGTGTTCTGTGAGTGCCTGCCCTATGCCTAAACTTGCCAAGAGAGAAGAACCAGAGCTGATCCCTGGCCCCACCTGAGAGGGATCTGGGCAGCTTACAGGTGGGCATCTGTGAGGGTCCAGTGCCAAGCAGCACTGCAGTAACTGTAGAATAATACATTTCTTGCAGGGGTTTGGCCTCAAGCAGGGATTTGGTTCCTCAGCCTGTAGGGCTGCTGCTGCTGTTTCTGCATCTGAGGCTGTGGTCCAGAGCCTGTATGGCAGGGCAAGCATTCAGGGAGGATGACAGATGTCAAGTATAGGAAGCAAGACTAAGTGGCCCCCACGGCTGCACAGGACCCACAAGGACCAACTGAAACTGCTTTGATCTCTAGTAGGAGAGGCCAGAGCAGGGGCTGCAGCAGGACCCGAAAGTGGCCACCAGCAGCTGCCCCAACCTGACCGGGTGAACCAAAGGGTCAGGTACAGCAGCCTGCATGGACCTATGAGCAGGCAGGCTGCTCCCATGCTGCAGCCTTCTGCATCACAACATGTGCTTCAGGCTGCCTTGCAACTATTCAGAGAAGACAATTCTGAGGAATAATGGCCAGCTCAGCTAAGAGGACCCGACATAAACCCACTTAACAGGTATCCAGGACGCAACCTAACAGGTGATCATTTCTCCCAGGAAGAGAGAGTCTGAGAGCTCCAGAAACACAACTTCAGGGAACTCAGCCGCTCTTTTAAAATGAGGTCCAGAGATCAGGAAGGCTCCAGGGAGGTGGAAGCATCTCAACTGGTTTTGGGAATCAGGTGAGAACAGGTCATGGGGGCTAAGAGGACAGAAGTTCTGACAGAGAGGTTACAGGAGCCAAGGCAGAGCAGCAATCACAGGAGAGGAGACTGTGACAGGTAGTGCACAGGCCTCGCAAAGAATCATGGGCAGCCGGCAGAGCAGGCGCGGCGGTGGCAGCGTCTGCTGCAGAGCTCAGAGGGGACGGGACGCAGAGATGAGCCCCAGCTTCCTCCCCGCAGGGCAAATAACCAAAAGTGAAAAAAGTTTTACAGGCCATGAAGTTTCCTACTCCCTTGTGTGAAATTAAAGTCCTTGGATTGGAATCACAGTATCCTTTTTTTAGATTATGTTTCAGATGCTCCTTTTTAGGTCTTGAACTCCCCATGACACTCTACTTTTTCCCTGCTTTTTACTACACGAAGTTAATATTAAAACATAAATGAGGATTGGACCTCCCTTTATTACTCATCAACTATAGCTGGCTTAAAACTTGAGGGTATTAGCTTTTTCCTACAGCCCAAATTAAATCGAACCTCCCTTTCTTTGTCTTCTCTCCCTCTCTACCCCTTTCCCTTCCCACCTCTTCTTTCCATCAGCCTTTGCTTAATTTGTCTTTTCTTTTTTTAATTGATTCTTACATCAAAAACCAAAAAGAATTATGATACTAATGAAGGAGGTATAACAAAAGAGAAGCAGTAGGCACATCACCACTAAACTATGACAAAAACTGCGTCTGACCCATGCCACCCCTCACTCCTGTCCACAGGCATTCTTAGTTTTTCCTGGTGGTCCCAACAAGGAGTAGAATTTAATAGTTTGCTTTATTCACTTGATAATATCATATTTTCCACTTTGCCAAATCAGCTTCCCTGTTATCATTTGCCACAAGCCTGTGGCTTTCAGGAAATGGACTAAAGTCCATGGCGGGGAAGCCTTGGCTGATGCCTCAATGTTGGTAGCTTTAAAGGAGGGTGCTTTAGACTGACTGTAATCCACAGAGAACTGCCCTCTGGTCCCAGTGAACAGTGATGGGCAGGTCTAAGAGAATTTCTTTGCCATTCGGATAACAATGTCTTAATGCACCTGAAGTGACTTGAAGAGAATGATCTGACGAGATGCAGGTGAGGGGGGATGGTGGCTGAGGGGCTACTGGGAATTTCCCTATTCACAACTCATCTCTTCTACCAGAAGCATGTGAATCCCTACCTCCCTTCCTAATCCCTTCCCAGAGCAACCCAGCAGGACTTGCAATGTGGAGAAGAGGTGTTCGAGTTCCTCCTACAGAAAACCTTGGAAGAGATTCATACACAAAAGAAAGAAAGCAAAATAATGGTTTATGCTATTAAATTTTGCATTCCAAAACCTCAGTTTTGTAATATGCAGCTTTATATGCCAAATTTGATGAAAAAAAGACATGAGACATGAAGAAAAAAGTAAAATGGCGGACATAAATCCAAACCTATGGATATTAACATTAAATATTAATGGATTAAGCAACACAAAAGACACAGATTATCAGACAGGATAAGAAAAACAAGATCCAACTATGTTACAGGAGATACACTTTAGATTCAAAGACATAAATGAGCTGAAAGTAAAAGGATGGAAAAGAAATAATCATGCAAACAACTGTAAGCACTGGAGTGGTCATACTGACATCAGACAAAATAAGCTTTCAAACAGAAATAGTTATCAGAGATAAGCAGGGACACTTTATAATAACAAAAAGGTAATTCATGAAGAAGACATAACAATTATAAACATATGTTTTTAACAGAGACCCCAAAATACACGGGGCAGAACTGATATAAATGATGAGAAAAATAGACCAATAAAAATAGTTGGCAACATCAATGTCACACTTGGAATCATGGAGAGAACAACTAGACAGGAGATCAAAAGGGAAATAGACAATTTGAACAATAATCTAAAATGCAAAACCTTCATGAGTGAAAAGATCTCCCCATAAGTCCTTAAAAGAAAAATAGCCTTTCGAGGGTTACATAGAGCACGGGTAAGAGAGAAATGGGGGTTACAGGCCCACCTTGAATACTGCTGAGCCAGGCACTCTCTGGGGAATTTATAGTCATTTATCAGAAGCTTCTGGGTCTTACGTTTCTCATACATAAAATGAGGTAAAAATGCACCATTCACCGGGTCTTTGTGGGAATTTTGAGAATGAAATACATAAAGGAAATTGAATCCTAGTCTGTGGGATGCTGTCCAATGGAAGACGTGCCAATCCTGGGCCTGTCTGCCCTCAGAGCCAGTGCAAGCCCTTTCCCCTCTCTGCATTATGGGGATGGGCTTCAGGGAAGGAGGGATTGAGCCTGTTAGACTGTCATTCCTGGCTCCTGTGCCAATTGGTTTCTGGTGGCATTCACCCTAGAGAGAGGTGCTAAAAAGAGGGGTAAGAAGGGGGAAGCGAGGGTATTCCTCCATTACCATTTTCCCCACACCTAAGCACTATCTCCAGCAGACTTCCCTGAGGGTCCAGCTCCTACCAGGGAAGCCAAGACTCCAGCTTCCAAAGGGTGACCCTCGTACCTAGGCCCCATAGCACCAATTACTTACTTAGTCAGTTCAACCCAGGAAGGGTTGCGGCTCCCTCCAATGTCACTGTGCTCTGGCCTGAAAGTCTTCCTATCACCTGGGTAATGAGAGTCTTCTATTATAAATACTTAGAATATCCTCTCTTTTCTTTGTTGAACCTTGGATGATTAATAGGATTTTTCTCCGAAACTATGAAAAGTGTGTAGGCAGAGATCCTGTCTTCAAGCCAACCAATATTGACTGGGTTTCTGTAAACTGTTAGACCTTGAGCCAAGTCACAGAGAAGCAGCAGCAAGACAGGGCCTGCTCTACTGAACACAGAGCCTTAGCCATCTTCACCCTGCACAGAGCCTGGTGTAGAATAAGTGCCAGTGTGCACCTGTTGCTGAAAGTCTATTTCAATTGAGTTAGCTTGTGTAGTGTGTGAGCTGTGCACCAGCTTCTCGGCCTGGTTTGCAGACACGTTGTAGTTGATCTGTGGTGATACCCCATGAGAAACCAAGGCAGCTCACACCATGTAGTGCAGTGCTGTAAGCTTTGCCACCCTGCTATCAGCTCAAACCCTACCAGGGGTACAGCTGGCCAGTGGTCTCCCCATCAATGTCCTGCAACAACCTCCCCAAAACCAAAGTAGAACGGAGATTGGAGAATGGAGTGTCAAGAACATTTATTCATGATCACTCTTGCATTCTGAATGTGCAACATGAGTGTCTCCGAGGGGTGGTGTGGATGCTCCTCAGCCCCCAGATGAGCAAGGTGTCTACCTGGATTTTAACTATAAAGCTGCCCTGTTACACTTTGTAACCTCAGGCACAGAGCCATGGACATGCATCGCAGGGCACTGAATCTGTCCTGCATGACTAACAACTTGGGACATGTGAGAACATTTCTGTATTGTTTACACTAAAAGAACATGTATTTTTATTTCATAACACAGAACTGACATTTGACATGTTAAGTCAATGTAAATCACTGGTGAAGTTCCTGAATTACTGTGGAAGAGTAATTAGTCCCTATGGGCCTGTCGCTTCAACAATTTGCTATTTATCTTCTTTCAGATGACAATGTGGTTTTTCTTTTTATTTAAATCTTAAAACCCATAAATACCTCTCCACCCCCACTGCATCCTTCCCCGAAGACATACCCAATTCTTGTCCACCTCTGGGTTCAGCCAAGACCTTGTGGTAACAACCACAAATGAAGCCTCGGCTCTGATGACACTTCTGCTCCTGAAATCCTCTCAGGGCCAATCTTTCTGAATCAACAACTTGACTTTATTAACTGATAAGATTGACTCTGCTTCACATTCTAGCTTATTTTTGCGTTGTTCGGATCATCCACATGCCTTAATTTGGAGAGAGGGAGAAGTGACATTTTTACCAGATTGAAGTACACTGCAGAGGCCAGTCTCTGGGGTCACATGCACAGCGGTACGACTTTCCTATTTATGTAAAAAGGAAACCGACTTTTCCCAGTCCAGGCTGTAAAGGCTCAGGACACCGTGGACAGGACGGGAGTTGCCTCGGTGATTTGCGGAACAGGAGGAGCTTTCCCTTCCAAGCTAAACAATAAGCTCCACTTTTTTAATGGCTCTTGGGTTAGAATTACTGATAAATAAGACAGAAATGTAAAAACCTCAAGTATGTGATTACCTTAAGTCTCAGGGACACTTAACTAGAATAAAGTAACCATTTACTCTATTTTAAGATTTGGGTCTCTTGGTTGTGGGGGATGTGTAAAACATAGTCATTGATTTTAACTTTCCCATCCAATAAATTTACCAATTCAGACAAATTGAAGACAAGGACAGTTTAAATCAACTTAATTCTACAGGAAAGAGTACTTTGAGTATTTCAAATATTTCCAAGTACACACAGTAACTCAAACCAGGCTGGTGAAACGTTTCCTTCTTTAGAACAAAGGGAGCTCTGGTGGTGATTTGGGGATCGCTTTGGGTTCAGAGCCTGGAGGAGTCACTCAGATTCTGAGGCAGTTTCTGACAGAAGGAAAGGTGGTAGCCTAATGCTGGGGAGGGCAGTTTCATTAACTGGGACATGTGGGGAAGTTGTTGGAGATGGACAGAGGGACATTCAGAAAGACAGAAGTGGAAGCATGGGTTTCTGAGGGGGGGTTTCTAACGTGGCAAACAGAAGCGCAGGTAGACTTGAGCCAACAAAGGAAGCTGGGACCAGGCCATTTTCTCACAGTCACCCTGATGATGTCAGGAGCACCTTCAAGATAGGACTCGGCAGGGAAAATGTGTCATGAACGCTATGCAACCTGCGGTCATTTCTAGAGCTCAATTTAATTTTTTTCCCTTGGAAGTTATTTGGGGCACTCAGGGTGCACAACCCTGAGAACATAGGCAGAGGGAGTGAAGCTTGACCTCGCACCCAAGCACACATGACTAGGGTCCCAGGGCTCCAGTGTTGAACTCTGCATGTGGCTCCAGTGTGGGTCACGGGGTAGGAGGTGTTAGGGATGGAAATATGCTCAGGGCAGAGCTGAGGAGATAAGAGACAGCCAAAAGGGAGTGATGGGTAAATGCACAAAGGTGTCCGGGAGGGCCCTGGTGCAAGCTGGCTTCCAGGACACAGCTCTCAGGGTAGAAGGAGCCTTTCTCTGACACAGTGGAGACCCAACCTTTTAAAGTGGCTGGAAGTAGGTGTCCCTGTGGCCCCTGACCACTGAGGGACTGGACAGAACAGGACTCAGACTGCGGCCCCAAAACACTAGCCCCAGGCTCAGCTGCTGAAAGCGCCAGAAGCCGCCAGGATGCAGAACCCACATCAGGACTCCAGTCACGGACCGAAGCTGCTCCCCAATTAGCAGGGAGCTTGGCCAGGCCGGGAAGGTCACAGGCTCGTAAGTCTCATGTTCTCTGCCTTTTTAGGATGGTTCTCTATGGAGGTAGCCTCGGTTACATTCTGTGTTTTGTTTGCTTACTGACAGCATCAACACAAAGAGAGAATGACAATGTCCTTCCCCACTCCACTCCAAAGAACTCCCAGAGTGAGGACCCAGACGTGCCTGAGTCGCACCCACACCCTCTGATTCATAACTTGCCTTAAAAACCCCCTGAGGGAGTGTCAACCACGCTGCCAAGCAAGGCGGGGTGCTGAGAAGTGAGGGCCATTCCAACATCAGTATCACAGTGAGTCCCCCTGTTTTCCACTTCAAATTCCAAACATGTGCCTACCCCACAGTGTGGGGTAGGGGCATGGCACAATATTTCATTTCTTTTGTGAGTTGGGGTATTCAGATTGAAAAGCTACTAAACTCAAAATGTGGGCCAGGCTGTCAACATGTAATACCTGGACACTTCGGGCCTCTGTGGACTTGAAGCATCATTAAGACACATCACTTCTGTGGCCAACCTCAGGTCAGCAGTTAGCCTCATCTTCATAAATTGCCTCCCCAACAACACAATATTTCTGTGCATTCATAGCTCTGTTTGTCCTCCATAAATCAACCACAGGCCTGTTTAATTATTCCTCGGCAATTTTAAACAACATTTTCAATGAGGCAGAGAATACATGAGGGCTAGCAAACAGGGCTTAAGGGTCTGTCATGGGTCACTCTGTGTATATTTTTCAAAGTCAGGCGTTCCCAAGATAAGTCACATCTCACCCAGATCTCGAGGCTTGGCCGATGGGCTTTTGCCCTGTGTGACCAGGCAGACTCAACCATCAGGAGGCTGCTTTCTGTCAATGGCCCTGAAGTGTGTTCATTATTATAAACACACATGATGAATGAGTGTTGTGGTTATGTGAGGAATTTGGTCACCTTTGCTCTGGCTGTGAAAGCAGCAGAGCTATGGAGAAACTGAACGAAGGGCCATGCCTTCCACTGAAGCCCAGGCAGCTGGTGTTTGAGCTTCATTAACTTGGAGATCCATAAATCTCTCCCCCTGGTTTCCAGGTCATCGAGATTGCCGGGTGGAAGAGCCTCAAGCCCTCTCAGTTATGGGAAACATCCCTGTGAGTCTGTGGAAAGGTAGGCCTGGCCCCGATGTCCCATAGCCAGCAGGTCACTCTTGAGGGAGTGGTCCAGAGGGTCCCACCCTCTGATGGACCTGGACTGGGGTATAACACTCAGCGGAGCTGCAGGAGGTGGGACGGAGTACTTCTGCCCGGCTGTGTCTGTGCAGTGCTGGTGCTGGGGTCCCCACACAAACCCAAGCACCAGCCCTGGCACCCAGCTGAGTGGCCAGCCCACAGTCCCAGAGATGGCAAGAGCTGGCAGGGAGGCAAAGAGTGAAGGAGAAGCAGCAATTGGGCACCTGGCCCCAGAGGTGCTGAAAGACAAGGGGGCCACTAGAAAGTCACAGGGAGCAGATTCCTGAGGGCCTGTCTGCAAATATTTATTTTTCTTTTTTTTGAACATTCTTAGGACCACAGAAATGGGAGCCATTTCAAGAGGGCAGACAGACTCTGCCCCCTGCCCCGCCAACACCCACAGCCGTGGCTGCCTTTCTTCCTCCTCCCCATCCTCCTTTTCCATCTCCCCGAAAGCCCAGATGTCATGCTGAGCCCTGCACATGAAGTGTCTCCTTTAACCGTCGTAACAACCCCATTCTACAGATGAAGACACCAGCACATTGAGGGCATGAACCACAAGCCCAGAGATACCCTGTCCCTCCACAGAGCTGGATCCAGACCTAGTCCAGACCTATTCCAGAGCCCAGCCTCACTGCATCTGGGGCACGATGTTCCCTGGCCTGGAGTGAAGAACACGGGATCCGAACCTTCAGAGTATGCCTCTCTGTCTCAGCCAAGCTCTCTGATCTGGAACATCCACAGGCTGTTTCTAATTGAGAAGGTACAGCAGAGCGGTTGGGGACCTGGACTCTCAAATGCAGTACAGTCACAGGTTCTCAGCCACACGACCTGGGGAAGGCACCCAGTCACTCGCAGGCTGGCAGGAGGTTACGGAGGTCACTGAGGCACAGCCCTCACAGGAGAGGTGGGTGGCATGGGCACTCAGGAAGTTGGCTGTTATTGGTCATTATTCCTTGACACCCACTCTGCCTATTTGTTCCCTCAAATGTCTTGCAAGAGAACCATGAAGAGATTGGGATTCTTGCTGATTTATGGTCATTACTGATGATGTCACGACTGTCCACTCAGGGCCCAAGGACACCAGGACAAGTTAGAAGCCCGCACAGCAATCCAGGAAGTTGTTATTTTAATCTTTAATGCTACTTTTTTTTGCCAAGCTAAACAACCTCTATCGGCCCTGTAGTATGTTAACATTTTGGGAAAAATTTACGAGCTGCTCTAATCCATTTTTAGTAAAGCCCATTACCTCTGAATATAGAATCAAGGTTCCAATTAAAGCTCTGCATTAGAGAATTAAAGTTATTTGCCAAACCAGAAGAGAAAAAAAGATGATTTTTCATAATTTTGAAGTTCGTCTGCTGAAACCAGCAGTCTCCTTCCAGCCCTCAGGCAAGTGATCAACTCATTCAACATTTCAGAGCATCAACCACAAAACAGAAAAACTTCTGGGAATCTGGACAAAACAGTACCTCCCACCAAGGGATCTCAGACAATCACTAGGGCTTGCACACACACATATGCACGCATATACACACACTCACATAGTTACTCTAGGATCCCAACATCGGTAGTCAATGGTTTTAAAAAGAAAAAAAAAACACAAATTCCTCCAACTTGGAAACCTAAAAAAAGCAAGCCTTGGAAGAAAAAGTAATTCAGCTAGGTTTAAAAGTTTTTGTATGGTTTTGCTGGATAGAAATGGATAGGCAAAAACACAGAGGTTGAGAAGTGGGTGGGTTCTCAATGATGCTGAGGGCCAGGACCATCTGTGTCTGGAGACAGCAGGCGGGAGTACAGAGATGATGCTAGAAAACGTCCCGAATACATGATATGATGCTAGGCATTTATCTGATGGGCGTATTTTACTTCTGACAGCTCTCTGCAAAATCTCCAGCTCCTGCCTTTCTGGGCCTTCAGAATCGAGAAATGTATGGGAGCCATGGACAGCGAAGGCAGGGCAGGAGGCCTTTCCGGGCACTGGGCTGCCCCGCCGTGGGCCACAAGCTGCGCTTCTCAGCACCCATGGTTGTGTCACTCTCATTGGTGGTGCTGGCTTTAGGAGGATGTTGGGGACTCTTTCTGACTCTCCTTGTCAAGATGCCCACATTCTTTGTTAAGGAGCCATCTTCTTTCCTGGGGTCCCCTCTGCCCTCTCAGTTCTAGGATGGTGGAACTATCTGATAAGCTAAGTTTTCCAGGGTAGCCCAGGAGGGAAGGCAGTGCATGCTTGCACGGAACCTTGTCTGGAGATGCAGAATGAAGACCTACAGCCATGCAACCTCCCTTTACTCAGGTCTTTCCAATAGAGAAACTATTAGCCCCCAGGCCTGTGCATGAGGACAAAGAGCAACAAAGAAATGACAAACAGAGTTCGGTTCTAGGATGCCTGAAGTCTGCTTAAGAACAAAGGGGCATTTCATTTTGAGATGGGAACTGGGGACCCCGGGGCCCTGTCTGTTGCAATGACCCTTGGCTTCTGGAAGTGAGGGACGGCCCTTACCCAGCTCAGGCATCACAAAAAATCCTCAGCCAAGCAGCTAGGAGCCCTTAGGGACATTGTCAGTGTTGTCCTGCTGCCGGCTCCCTGGCCAGATGGGAGCCCAGATCACCGTGCCAGGTTCTTGAGGGCAGACCCTGCAGGCTGCTGAGTGAACTGAGGAGGGTCAGGAGATACCTCCACTGGCAGCTTTTGGCTGGTCAGTGAGTGCCCGTGACCTTGAAGGAGGAGCCCAAGGTTCTGCCAGGCTCTGTCCCCTGTAAATTATTACATGGCCACCTTGTGGCTCAGAGGGCCCTACCTACTATATGAAAATGACATATCTTGAATGATTTATTTATGTGTTTAACAATCACCTAATGAGCACACATGGCCATGTGGTTCCTCCCCTTGAGCTCACAATCTAATAAAAAAATATATAAGTCATTTCAGTGCAGTCTAGTGCATGCATTACCAGCATGTCCACACGACAGGGGTTGTTACAAAGGAGTATGGGATTCCCTTCAGGCAAGCAGGGACGTGTAGAGGCTGGATAAGCCTCCTCAGCGAGGCGATGCTCTAGACTTCTGGGTAGGAGTGTGCTCGGCAGATGTCTGTGCAGCCTGATTCCAGCAGAAGGAACACCAACTCTACTGTCCACACTTGGAACACTGGAGAGGGAAAGGGGACGCTGTTACCAATGATAATCAAATGGTAGGCATAAACCGGCGCTGTCCCCAGCCGTGTGGGACATGTGTTCGCCCTGTGTCTAAACAGAGTGTGCACAGGCATTGGAGGCATGAACAACATCTATTGAATTTGGGCTGTCAGTAACAAAAACCCTTGCTAAGTGTGTGTAACTCGAGTCCAAGTTGACCTCCAGGTGAGGTGCCATTCAGCATCTTAATGCTTCCACCAGGGACCCAGCTGCCTTCTCCCCACGTGTTTCACTGTCCTTACCCTCAGCTTCACCCCAGTGCTGTGGCCCCAGTGGTCTCACACAGCTAACAGCAACGGGCTACAGGCTGTCTTAGCCACACCAGCGAGACAGAGAGGAAGTCATCTTCCCTTCAGCCTGTCTCTCCACCCCAGGTCAATTACCCTGGGGATGCTGCATGCAGAGAAGGGAGATAAGTCGCCCTCCTCCCAGGAGCTGAGCAGGGGGTAATGGGGCATGAGGAGAGAGGAGGAGAGCAGTGCAGGGTGGGCAATCAGCAGTGCCCACTGCCAGGACAATTCCAGATTCCTGGAGCTACAGGCAGGGACAGGGGTCATAGGGGAAGGGGAAGAACATCAGAGTAGACGGAGGAGGGAGCATATTCTGAACAGTCCTGTCTGCTTTTCATGGCAAGTCAGGCTGAATTTAAGCTTTGCACGTTTAGAGAACTCACCCTTGATGTAACATGGAGGGTGGACTAGGACAGGGCACATTATAGGTGGGAAATCAACAGTCATGCTATGGCAAAATTCAGGTGAAGGGTGGTGTGGCAGGAATTTGGGTAGCCAGGAGGAGAAGGGGGAATGGAGAAATATTCAGCTAGTTCCCACATCCAGAGGACTGCATGAGGGATTCCAGGACAATCCCCTGATTTCTGAATCCGAGAGCTGTGTGGGCACCCCCACCACTAATAAAGTTACATAATTCAGATAAATGAGCACATATCTTTGGTGTGAGAGGCTGCGGACTGGATGGATATTGAGCTTGAGGCAAGTTAAGCTTGAAGTACTTTGGAGTATGTGCAGGGACAGAGCTAGACTTTGGGAGTGAGTTGGAGCTGAGGACATTATCCTGGGAGCCATTGGCTGGCAGAGGGCAGCTGGAACCTTGGGCTAGCGGATGAGGATGACTCCTGGGGAGTATTGGCCTTTCAAACTGGCTTTGTCTCCTTGGCCATGTTGGGAACAGGCTCGTCAACTGAGACTGAGGCAGAAGGATTAATGCTATGAGTTCAGAAAGGTCTGAAGTGACCTTTTAGGGAACTGGGAGAAGGAGCTTCCTCACAGTAGGACCCTATGAGAGCAGCAAATCAACCAATTTCAGACAGAACCTTCTGGATTCCTGTTTATCATCCCTGTACTGAGGGCTCTGCATCAAGGCTGACTGCTCCCTCCTCTGGATCCCAGATCTGGATGTATAAACATTTTCTGGGCATCTCTTTGCACTGTCGGGAGGTTGAAGTCAGGGTCTACCCTTCCCCACCTCTCTGTCCCTGCAGTGAGCAGGTGACTATGCACACAGTGGGTACTTGGTAAATATTTGATGCTTAAGTGAATGATGGAATGGGTGCCTCTGATGAGGGCCCTGTTCACCCAGCCAGTCTGGTAGGTAGGCTTTCCTGCTCTGCCAGTCTCAAGGCTGCCACTCTCTGTGGCCATGTTGAAGGGCATGAAGCCAGGGGCTTAGAGAGCTTCTCTGCTCCCTAGGGTACTGAGATAGCAGCCAGGCAGGGCATGTTTCTGGTCACAGGCTTAGGAGAAAGGCCAGGATCCTACAGGGTTCACGACCCTGGTATAGTCTGACCCCGGCAGTGAGAAGGCACAACCCAAGCACAGCTGCTGCTCCTCTCCATTCAGGATGGGAGGTTCAAGGCAGCACTAAACAATGCCAGGACCCAGGAGGCAGGCGCAGTGAGCAGGGTCCTGTCTTGCACAGTGTGGCGGCATCTGGAAGTCTGATACCCATTTCTTTTGCTCCCTGGATGACCCCAATCCCTGAGGACTTTAATGAAGAACATCACATTCCTTTGTGTGGTGTCAAGGGCCCCTGCGGCCTCACCTCTGATTACCACAGGGTTCATCCTACCATTCCTTGCTCCCCATGGTCCAAATCCAGGAAACCCATTCCCTGGCCCACCCCAGGCCTCCCTCCATGACATGCCGAGCTCCTCCCACACCTGGCTTTGTGGTCACATCCTCAAGCAAAAGCCCTCCCATCTGGGTTAGCTGGCTGCCCCCAGAAGTCTCCGTGCACAATGCTGAATGCAAATATCAGAGCGTAGGGGGCTGCAGGCTCCACAGAAACAGCTTTCTTGGCATGCTTGGTCTGTACTTAGCCAACGTTAATAATAATGAGCAGTTGAGAGGACGGCCCTGTGAGATAGGAGGGTCTTCTGCACTAAACTCACTGTCCAGGGATTTCCCCCAGCCTCCATCTGATGCCCGTCAGTCTTAACGGACCAGGCATGGGTTAAATGTTCACCAATGGTAACTGCACCCCAATAACACAGACTCTTTGTGGTACAATGCACAGAGCATTGGAGTAGAGCCACGAGGCCTGGCTTTACCACTACCGAGTCAATGTGACTGTTGACAAGTCTTGTCACCGCTCTGATCCTTTGTCTCCTCTTCTGTATATGGGATCATCGTACATTGCTCATAGGGTGGCAGCAACACATACATAGAAAGACTGGGTTTTTACAAGATGTGCCATCTCACCCAGCGGTGAAGCCTCCTCTTTTTCTAAAACCCGGGCAAAGACACATGTCAAGGTTGCCTTGTTAGCACAGTTGAAATTGGGGTAATCTTAGCCCTCCCAATCTATCAAAAAATGGGCCCTAACAGGATGGAGATCATGTTAAGTTTTAGGGTACATCAATGCATATTGTTCTTGGAAGGATTCTGGAGTGAGACACTTCTCCTTTAGGGGTCTGAGTAAGAGTACTCCCTATTTTGAGGGGCCCTGGACTGAGGTACTTTTTCTGGAGAGCTTCAATGGGCCACTCTTCTTTTGGAGACTGTGGAGTGAAACGTTCTTCAGTTGGATAGATATAACCTGTTGGTGCAGATCTCTGGCAAATGAAACACCACCCCCATGGAAACTGCTCTACAAAGACCACTGTTTGGATTGAACTGTGTCCCCCAAAAAGATAGGTTGAAGTCCTACTCCTGGTACCTGTGAATGTGACTTTATTTGGAAATAGGATCTCTGCATATGTAATCAAGTTAAAATGAGGTCATTAGGGTATGCCCTAATCCAACAACTGGCATCCTCATAGGAAAAGGTGAAGACATACAGTCATAGACAGAAAGGAACAGTACACCCCATAGCTGCAAGTATTGGCATGATGCTGCCACAAGCCAAGGAGCCCCTGGGCTACCAGAAGCTGGAAGAGGAAAGGAAGGATCTTTCCCTGGAAGCTTTGGAGACAGCATGGCCCTGTCAACATCTTGGTTTTGGACTTCAGGACTCCAGAACTGTGAGAGAATACATTTCTGTTGTTTAAGACACCTAGATTGTGGGACATTGTTATGCAGCCCTAGCAAACTCACAACCACCTGCAAGCAAATAGAACTTTCTGCCCGTTGCATGCAGGAGCTCCCTGCTGTGATGACAGGGTGAGCAGCCCTGCTGAAACTCCCTGTCCTGTGGGGCAGTACTCTGTCCACTGTCCCCCCAGTCCCTGAGCTCTGACAACTCCTTCCCTGCCATGCCCTCCTCCTCCACGCCCTGCTCAAGTACAGTGCCTCCCCAGAGAGCTGCTCCAGCTAAATTAAAGCACACACCCCTGTGAAGGCTGAAAGCACAGTGGGGGGTTTGGTCCTGTTGTTTTTAACTACTGGTTCTGCTCTTATCTCCAGTTAGTCTCAACAAACATTTTACTGAGCACCTGCTATGTGACTGTCGCTGCCCTGGGCCCGTGGGACTCGGCAGCAACAGGGAAGACACGTGGAGCTGACGCTCTGGTGACTGAGCTGAGGACAGGGAGGTGGAAGAAGGGGCAGGTCAGGAACAGAAAACACACTGAACACAGACAACTAAGATTGTCTCTGGTTGTGAGGAGTGCTATAAAAAAATAGCATCTCAGGTGGTAGAGAGTGGCACACATTAGGAGCGCTCTCTCTGAGGGCGTAACCTTTGATGGGAATGGCAGGGCCTCCCGGGAGGTCGCTGCAGGCACAGAACAGCTTCATCAATGGCCCTGAAGAAGAACAAGCACATTTTCCTTAAGGAAAAGGAAGAAAGTCCAGGGGCTGGAGTCAAGCGCCTGAATGGAGAACTTGAGGACATGCATTTGAAGGCTCAGGTATTTATGTTTTTTCCTATTACTTTTTATTATTTCTTTAATTCTAAAAACTGGAAATACAAACTTAAAACTGCAGGAAAACATTAAAAATCAGCTTCAGCAATCTCCCCAGGGACGACAACTAGAACCGTTTTAAGGGTGTTGCCTTCTATATCAGTGGTTCCCAAAGTGTGGTTCCTGAACCAGCAGCAATCAGTACTACTTAGCAAGTTCTTAGAAACGCAGATTCCTGGCCCCACCTCAGATCTACTGAATCAGAAACCCTGGGTTCAGAGCCCTGCAATCTATGTATTAAAGACACCTCCCCACCACCGGGTGATTCTGATGCCTGCTGGAGTTTGAGAGGCACTGATTGTTTCTACCAGTTCTCTATTACCTGCAGCTGGGTTGCACATTGGCCAAGTACGTTGGGAGAGGCCAGAGCTTAAAACATACCTTCCAACTGAGGTTGCACATTCACTGACCAACAGACCAGCTGTAGGAAGGGACATATGCAAGACCACAGAAGTCTGTCACAGCAAGCTGGTACAGCACAGAAGACAGATGGGACCCTGCAGAAAGGACACCAGGCACAGATAGGAGCCAGAGCCACGTGCAGTGGGACAGCTGGCAGTGAGCATTAGGAAGGCTTGTCATCGAGGGGCCGAGTCCACTGGGGGTGCTGTGTATGCAAATCTCTCACAAGGACACAGGAAAGGTGAGATAATACTCCAGGGCATAGATGCTCTGAGCAGCAGTCTCCCACAGCAATATTCAGAGGCAGAGAAAATGCAACACCTCCGTTATAAGAATCAGGACACTCTTGGCCTTGGGTGGGACTAGCTGCAAGGCTAGTGCTGGTCTCTTTGTGTTGGGTGGAAATTGTGATCTTTTTCCTGCCTCACCACAGGACTGGCTATCAGTCCCTGCAAGCATCCCTAGTAAGGTGTTCCCTTTCTATGCTAAAATAGTAACACTCTCACAAGTCTCTTGACTCCCTGACTCAATCATCATTGCTGATGCTGGGAGCAGCCTGCGAGGTCCCTTGTGTAGCACCCCTCAGCTCCCCATGAGCCCCCTTTCTGGAAGGCCATCAACACCAAAATAAGCAGGACTCAACAGGGGCTTTCGATAATCTTCATGGAATGGCATGACTCGAAGCACCAGCACTTGGTTTGTTGAAGAAGTCTCTAGGCTTTCAATCAGAATGTTTTTACTGTAATTGTCCCACAGTTCTGATAAACTTCCAGTCAGCCTTGAATCGGAAAATTAGAAAGCATGAAAGACAGTAACTACAGACACACAGGCTGCCAAAAAAGTAAAGCAGAAATGACTGACTGGCCAAAGGCAAGGAAAGAAAATGAAAAGCTAGAAAATCCAAGCTAAAAAGTTCTGGGACTATATTATATGGGAGAATAAACCTTCATAACATTCAGTTGTAGAACTGTGTTGTGATGGTTTTTGAAGGATTAGAGAGCAGATTTTGCTCCATCTTCAAAAAGATCATAGGGCGGTGCAGATGGGGACATGAAAAGTGGTGTTGGGAGGAGCTCAGCAAACCCTCTCCCCAGCAAAACAAACTTTTAACTAGAGAACATTTCACAAAACAATGATTTAAAGTCTCTGGGAATTGTCCTAAGGGCATATGGTAAATAGGAAACATTTGTTCAAGAAATTCTACTAAATCTTAGTAATAACAGTGAAAGTCTGTGACATCTGAGTCACGACCAGCTCCCATGCACACCCTCGGCTCAGGATGGAAGCTCTACTCTAAGTGGGTATGGCCAAGAACGTGGGGCTTCCTCTCCCTCAAGATCCAAGTCTAGGGCTACAGTTTCACTCAGGATGGAGAAGTTGTCAGCCAATCTTGCAGCCCTACCCAGCTCTGTGCTGCAGGAGCTCTATTCCAGGCAGGTGTGCCTAAGAGGACCAGGGTTCCCTTCCTGAACTCAGGCCCCACTTATAAGGCTGAGAACATGGGACCCTGATCACCCCTGCCCCAGCTCACTTGCAGGGTGGCAGCTCAATGCCAGGAGAGGCAAGAGGAGAAGATCTCACTCACAGAGCAGGGGTATCTCTCCAGGAGAAAAGGGCCACTATCCCCATCCTTAGCTCTGGTTTTTATAGCATAGAGATTCTGCCCAAAAGGAGAAGGGGATTTTAAGAAAAGGAAGACCCTCAACTCTCTTTAAAGGGATGGACATTATTTATCATATAGTTTGAGAGAAGAATGCCTAAGGGCATTGTTAAAAGCAGTGGAGATCTTGGTGATGAATAAGAGGAGGCTGTCTCTCCATGACAGTAGTAGCAGCAAGCAAGATGGTATACCAGTTAGAAGTTTAACAGACGAACCAGAGAAAGAGACTGCTAAGAAGAGCCCTCCTTGGGTCAGTGCAAGACATGAAGATGGGAACACTTTGTTCCTGCAAAAAGACATGGTTTTAATTGAATTAGACTAAGAAGCATTATATACCAAGGTATTTTTTTTAAAACAATAGAGCAAACAGCAATTACTGGAGGCTAATATCTGTGTAAGACATGAATAGAGGCAGACTAGCTGGAAGCTTAACAGGCAGATCAGGGAAAGAGAGTCAAAGTGCACCCAACTAAACCACAGATCTATGCTGGCCAAGGAGACTGTTTGCCTTCCCAAGGCTGCACCCTCAGAGCAGAGACATCAGAGACTCCACACTGCAGGGAAACAGACATCACTGAACTAGTCAAAAGGCAAAAGCAAAGAGAAAACCTTGAACACAGAACAAGAAAAGTGACTCATCACATACAAGGGAACCCCAGGAAGGCTAACAGCTGACTTCTCCTCAGAAACAATGGAGGCCAGAGGTAGTGGGATTCCAAATACAGAAAGAGAAAGAATTGTCAGTCAAGAACCTTACAACCAGGAAAACACTTTCACAAATGAAGGCTAAGTAAAGAAAATCCTAAATTAATGAAAAATGAGATTATTCAATGTTAGAAGGTCTTCTCTGAAATAAATCCTAAAATAATCTCTCAGGCTAACAGCAGATAACTTCAGGAAGTATTTCAAATCCACACAATAAAACAAACACTGCCAATAAAGGTAATTATGTAGATAATTATAAAAGGCAGTATAACTGCAGATTTTTCTCTTTTCTTCTCTTAGTATATTTTTTAAAAAACAATTACATAAGAAAAGGTGTATAATTGTATCATTGGGTCTATAACACATAGAAATGTAGTGCATTTGAAAATACCAAAACAAAGGAGATCAATGGAGAAAAGGTCATATGGGAAAGGAGATGACACCAAATAGTAACTCAGATCCACAGGAAGAAATGAAGGGAACCAGAAATGACAATAATGCATCCTTATGTTTCTATTAATAACTTACATAGAAGTTATAATATATACAACAATAATAAAAGAAATGACAGGAGCAAGGGAAAAAGCTATATAGAAGTAAAGTTTTTGTATCTTACAAAAACTAAATTAATTTAAATCTAAATTAGATAAGTTAAGATATATATTGTAAGCACCAGAACAACCACTAAGAAAATAATTCAAAAGAAGCTTAAAAATTTATTAAAGGAATTAAAATATTAAGTAGGAAATATTCATTTAATGCAAGAGAAAGTGGTAAAGGAGGAACAGAGGAAGAGGAAAAGAAATGAGACACAAAAAACAAAAAGTAAAATGGCAGGCATAAATTCAACTATATCAATAACAACATTAAAAGGAAATACTTTAAACAATCCAATCAAAAGGCAGATATTTTAAGACCAGATGACACCAAAATCCACAGGCAAAATCCTACAGGAGACACTTTAGATTCAAAGACACAAACAAGTTGAAAGTGAAGGAACGTAAAAAGTCGTGTCAAACAGCAACAATAAGAGAGCTGGAATGACTATACAAATATCAGACAATACAGACCTTAAGGCAAAAAAAAAAAAAAAAAAACCATTACTAGAGATGAGAGAGAAATTCTATCATGATAAATAAGGTCAATCCATTAGGATACTGTAACAATTATAAGCACAGGCACCTAACGACAGAGCCTCAACTCAGATGAATCAAAAACTGACAGAACTGAAGGAAGACAGTGACAATTTGATAATATCAGCTGGAGACTTTCATACCTCATTTTCAGTAAAGGTAGGAGAACTAGACAGATAAAAAAGCATATAGAAGACTAGAAATCACTACAAACAAATTCGACGTATGAGACATCTATAGAATAATCCAACAATAACAGAATACACATTCTTCTCAAGTGCACATGGAACATTCTTCAGGATTTGCTACACCCTAAGCAAGGATCAATACATGTAAAGAAATTTAAATCTATACTAAGTGTTTCTCTAATCACAATGATACAGGAAATCAATAGAAATAAAGAAATTTAGGAAATTCACAAATATGTGGAAATTACATATTATTAAATAACCAATAGATTAAAGGAGAAATCACATGGGAAATTTAAAAATACCTGAGATAAATGAAAATAAAAACACAACATAGAAAAATTTCTGGGCCACATGTGAAGCAGTGCTTGGAAGAAAGGGGGATTTATAGCTCTAAATGCTTATAAATTGAAAAGAAGAAAGGTATCAAACCATTATTAAACCAAGCACCCCTGGTGGTCTAGTGGTTAGGATTCACTGTTCTCAAATCATTAAACTAACATTCCATCTTAGAAACTAGAAAAGAAGATAAACTAAACCCAAAAGAAAACAGAAGGAAGGAAATAAAAGCATTAGAAAAGAAATAAATAAGATAGAGAATAGAAGAATAAACCAGAAAAATCACTAAACCCAAAAGTTGGTCCCTGGAAAGTATCAACAAAGTTGACAAACTTTTTGTTAGACTGACCAATAAATAAGAGAAGATTCAAATTACCAAAATCAAAAATAATAGAGGGCATCACTACTATTGGAGAAACAGAAGAGATTATAGAAGAATTCTATGTACAATTGTATGGCAACAAATTAGATAACCTAGATAAAATGGACAAATACCTAGAAACATACAAACTACTAGGACTGACTCAAGAAGAAATAGAAAATATGAATAGACACAATAGCAAAAACATGGAACCAACTAATGCACCCATCAACGGTGGATTGGATTTTTTAAATGTGGTACATATACACCACAGAATACTATGCAGCCATAAAAAGAAGGAAATTGTGTCTTGTGAAGCAACATGAATCCAGCTGAAGGTCATAATCCTAAGTAAACTAATGCAGAAACAGAAAACCAAATACTGCATGTTCTCACTTAGTAGTAGTAGCTAAACACTGGGTACACATAGACGGGAAGAGTAAACACGGGACTACTGGAGGGGAGACAGAAAGGAGCAGGGAAAGGCAAAAAAACTACCTATTGGATATTATGCTCACTACCTGGGTAACGGGTTCAGTCACACTTCAAACCTCAGTGTCACACAATATATCTTTGTAACAAACCTGCACATGTATCCCAATTCTAAAATAAAAATTGAAAAATAAAATAAAATCTGAATAGATCTATAAAAGTAAAGATATTGAATTAGAATTGAATTGAAAAGTAAAGATACGGAATTGAATTGAATTGAATTGAATTGAATTGAATTGAATTGAATTGAATTGAATTGAATTGAATTGAATTGAATTGAAAATAATTGAAAAGTAAAGATATCGGACTGAAATTATTCACAAAGAAAAGCTAAAGGTCAGATAACTTCAATGATGAATTCTATCAAACATTTAATGAAGAATCAACACCAATCCTTCACAAACTCTTCCAAATAAATAGAAGAGAAGGAAACATTCCAACATATTTTACAAGTTCAGTGTTACCTTGACACCAAAACCAGACGAAAACATCACACACAAAAAGAAAACTATAGACAAAGCACTTACAAATATAAATATAAAAATCCTCCACAAGATAATAGCAAACCAAATCCAGAAAATATATACAAAGAATCATACACCATGACTAAGTAGTATTTATTCAAGGAATCCAAGACTTGTTTAACATCTGAAAATCAATTCAAATAGTAATTCATATTAATAAAGACAAAAGCATATGATTATCTTAATAAATAGAGAAAAAGCACTTGAAAAATTCAAAATTTTTTTGTAATAAAAAGTCTCAATAAATTAGAAAAACAGGGAATTTTCTCAACCTGATAAAGACCATCTATGAAAAACTCACAACTAACTTCACGATTAATGATGAGAAACTGAATGCTTTTATCATAAGTTCAGGAAACAAGACAGAGATGTGCATTCTGACCACTTCTATTCAGCATTGTACTGGATTCTTGCCAAGACAGTGAGGCAAAGAAAGAAAGGAAAAGGAAGGAAGGAAGGAAGGAAGGAAGGAAGGAAGGAAGGAAGGAAGGAAGGAAGGAAGGAAGGCCGATCACACTGAAATAAAAGAAGTGAAGCTTTCTCTACTTACAGATGACATATCTTGTATATGGAAAATTCTAAAGAATACACTCAAAATGATTAGATCTAATAGACAAGTTGATCATATTTGCAGAATACAACATATACAAACATTGAGCTCTACAAAAATGAAATTTTAAAAAATTATTCCATCTACAATAACATTAAAGGAAATAAAATTCTTAGGAATAAAGCAAACAAAAGAAGTGCATGTTTTGAACTTGAATCTACAAAACATTACTGAAAGAAATAGACAAAAATAAATTGAGAAATGCCTCAGGTCAATACTGATTAATTGTATTAATTAGTATTGTCATATTATCAATATTAAGTCAATATTAACCAACATATAAGTCAATATTTAAAAATATTGGTTAATATTGGTTTAGAATACTGAACCCATCACCCACAGATTCAAGGCTATCTCTACCAAAATACTTGCTGACTTTTTAATCCTGAAATCTGCATTGATATGGCAGTGACCTGGAAAACCTAAAATAATCTTGAAAAATAAAAATAAACATGGAAAACTCGTACTTGTTGATTTAGAGGCTTACTACAACACTATAGTAATCAAGTTAATGTAGTACTCCTATAAGGACAGATCAATGGATTCGATCTGGGAGTCCAAAAATAAGCCCCTACATTTATGGTCAATTAATTTTCAATAAGGGAAGCAAGACAATTTAGTGAAGGAAAGATTAGTCTTTTCAACAAATAGTGACAACTATTAGACAACAAATGGTGACAACGAGTATCAGACAACTGCATATTCAATGCAAAAAAATGAAACTGAGACCCTACTTTACATCATACTAAAAAAAAAAAAAAACCCAAAATGGTCACAAATGTAAATGTAAGAACTAAAATTATAAAACTCTTAGAAGAAAACTTAGGAGCAAGTCTTCATAATCTTGGGTTAAGCAATGGTATCTTAAATATGACACCAAAAGCACAGGTAAAATAGTAAAATAGATAAATTGAACTAAAAAACCTTTGCACTTCAATGGGCATGATTAAAAATGTGAAAAGATGACCTCAGAATGAGAGAAAATATTTGCAAATCAAATATTTGGATAAGAGACTTATGTCTAGAATATATAATATGCTCTTGCAAATCAATAATAAAAAGACAAATTAAAAATGGACAAAGGATCTGAATAGACACTTCTACAATGAAGATGTGCAAATGACCACACGAGAAAGTACTCAACATAATTAATCATTAAGGAAATATAAATCAAAACCACAATGAGATGCCACTTTGCACCAGCTAGAATAGTTATAATCAAAAAGACAACAAATAATAAGTGTTGGTAAGGAAATGGAGAAACTGAAACTCTCACATTTTGCTGAATAAAGTGTTTACTCAATGTATTCTAATGTACAATGATTGCTGAATAAAGAATTTACTCAATGTATTCTAATGTAAAATAGTGCAGCAAAATTTTGACAGTTCCTCAAATAGTTAAACATAGTTAACATGTGATCCAGCAATAGTAATTCTAGGTATATATCCAAAAGAAATGAAAACGTACAATACAAAGTCTTGTACATGAATGTTCATAGTAGCATAATTCATAATAGTCAAAATTAGAAAACAGTTCCAATGTCCATCAACTGTTGAGTGGATAAATAAAATATGGTGTATCCATTGAATGGAATATTATTTGGCAATAAAAAAAGAATAAAGCAGTGATACATGCTATAAAATAAGTGAACCTTGAAAACATTATGCCAAGTAAAAGAAGCCGGTCACAAAAGACCACATAATCTATTATTCATTTACGTAAATTATCCAGAAGAGATAAATCTATGAAGACAGAATTAATAATGTCCAGCACTTGGGGGTTAGGAAACATTAGGAGTGACTGATAACAAGTACAGGGTCTCTTTTGGGGATCTCAAAAATGTTCTAAAATTAGATTGTGATGATGGTTGCATAATTGTGAATATACCGAATCATTTAATGTACACTTTAAATGGGTGAACTGTAGGGCATGTGGTTTATATATTAATAAAACTGTTAAAGATGTGGAGATGTATATTAGCTTTCATATGTTATTCATAATTTTATTTCACTTTTTATTTCTCTAAACCTATGAGATATTATTTTATATTCTTTTTTTTTCTTTTCTTTTTTATTATACTTTAAGTTCTAGGGTACATGTGCACAACGTGCA
>NW_012101998.1:781966-784713 GCF_000951045.1 Mandrillus leucophaeus | reverse complement strand
ATTCACAATTGCTTCAAAGAGAATAAAATACCTAGAAATTCAACTTACAAGGGATGTAAAGGACCTCTTCAAGGAGAACTACAAACCACTGCTCAATGAAACAAAAGAGGACACAAACAAATAGAAGAACATACCATGCTCATGGATAGGAAGAATCAATATCGTGAAATTGGCCATACTGCCCAAGGTAATTTATAGATTCAATGCCATTCCCATCAAGCTACCAATGACTTTCTTCACAGAATTGGAAAAAACTATTTTATATTCTTATATGGTAATTCCAATATCACAAGTTTCTTTGTATCTTAACTTTAGTTTCTAATTTCTGATGACTCCATTTGTTTTATCATGTCTTTGTGGTGTTTTTGATTTTGAGATTATATTCATTGAAACTTTATCTATGGAATTTTTTTGAGGTCTTGGTTGTGGGGTAATTTCCCAGAGAGGATTTATCTTAGTTTCTGCAAGGTGTCTTGGGCCCTTATCATCCAGGTCTACTTGAATTTTTAATCTTTTTCCCCTGGCCACACAAGTAGTTTCAATCTGTGTTCCAAGTCTTTATTGGTTTTCTTTCATATGACTTTTTTTATTGTTGGAGACAAGAATATTTTCTTGCTATCCTTCATTTCTTCCTTTTTGTTTTAGTAGTTCAGAATTTTACTTGGAATTGTTCCCCTTCAAGTTATCAATTTTATGCAGGGGTCTCCAAACTAATTTTTTTTAAATTTAATATATGTATTAAAATTTTTGTATAATTTCAACTTTTATTTTAGAGGCAGGGAGTACATGTGCAGGTTTGTTAAACGGGCATAGTGGGTGATGCTGGGATTTTGGATACAAATGATGCAGTTAAACGGGAAGATGAAGGAAGAGGCAGACCTCAGCATTTAGAAACCTGTCCTTAGAAAGCCCCGCTCCTCAAGGGCATGGGACTGAACAGGCAGAACTGGAATACTAGGCAGTGCAGAGCTCAGCAGCGGATTCAGATCTCAGTTCTGAGACTTGCTGGTGCTTCATCTCAAGTAACTGGCTTAACTTCTCTGAGCCTGTCTAGAGAAATTCACATCTGTTTATAGAGTTGCTGGAAGTGTTGAAGTAGGTCCCGTGCACAAAGCGTTTAGCATAATACCTGATAGGGTTTGATAACTGATAACTACCTAACGGTATTGCCATTGTTATCACCATAAGTTACAGGGACCAGATTAGAATGTATAAATCCTTGGAGCACCCAGTGCTACACACAGGCTCCAAACACCCAGTTCCTTGGGGTGTGGTCACCTGTACTTTTACTTCCTACGGAGAGATTTTGCCCTAGATTTACTGAGCAGGGTTGGGTGTCATTTATCACCCTCTCAAGTGTCTATAGACTCTTTTTTAAAAGCACATCTAACTCTACTCCTCAAAGTGTCACTAAAAAATTATGAGAAAACACAGTGGGATTTACTTCTGGTCTTGTCCGCAGGGGATCTTAGTGGCCAAAGGCCAGCTGTGCATGATGAAATGAGCCGTTGGGCTGCTGGTAGCGGTCAGGGTAAGCACAACTTTTCCAAATGGTTGTCTGATCCTTGAATTGTAGGATAAAGTAATTTGCTGCCTTCCTATTAGGGATGTAAGAATAGAGAGATCACACAGTGGGAACCAGTGTCAGACTGCCAAGTACAGCCAAACCTGCCATGCTGTCCCCTTCGTTCTTATTCTCACCCAGTCAAGGAGCACCTCCTAGAACTGACAGCTATAAATAATTCTATCAACTTTTTCTCTCAAATAGGAAGTTTCCAGCAGCAAACCCCTTCAGAGCCAGAACTGTATCTTAAATAATTCCACAGTCACCTACAGCAACCTTCCCATGAGTGGCACAAAGCCTGCATCTTTGCAGTGATGGTGGTGAAGCCATTACTGACCAAAGGTAAGTCGCTATTTGTGATTTGGTTGAAATGACAAACACATAATCCTGTCTGCTCCTAACTGGAGGGACAGCGTGAGCCCCGGCTCCTCTGGGGAGTCAGAATATCACTGGACATAGGCGGTGATCTACTGAGAAAGCAAGGGCTGCAGTTCCTTCTCCTGGTACATGCAGCGGGTGGGGAGGGCCAGGTTAGTTGGAGTTGACTTCCCTGGGGTCCAAACTGACCCAGCACCTCAGCAAGGGGCAGAGCGGAACCGTGCTAAAATGGTTTTCAAGAAGGATGTGTCACTGCTGACTGTGAGAATAATTTCTTCCCAGCTGTATTTGTCTGGGGATTTGTGGCTGGGAGATGGACAGGATCCCTGAGCGGGAAGACTGTCATTAGTATCCCCAGAGTGGAAGCAGACACACTTAGGGGAGGTGATGAATGACAGGCACTTTCTGGCTCACAGATGGCCTCCCGTTAGGTCACTTAGTGTGTTTTTCCCTAATGGCTTTCTCAGTGTGGGTCAGGGACAGATGCTGGGAATGTGCGCACACACACACACTGAACATGATGCTTTGTGTTGTCTAACTAACTTTGACTTTCCGATTTGTCTCCTGGACTAGGTTAAGCTACTGTCACCTTCACAACTGGTGGGTGGGGGCTGAGGCCTCAGAGTGCTGGGATCCTTCACCCATGTCATGTCCCTGTGCACACAGCCTGGCCTCCACCCTCAGATTCACAATCACAGGGCATGAAGTTCATCTAATTCAACCCGTCCACTTTCCAGCTGACAAAAGTTCGGTCAAGAGAAGGGAAGTGTATTACCCTGTTGTTTCAATGCCGCTGGGTGTGAGG
>NW_012101998.1:777928-780671 GCF_000951045.1 Mandrillus leucophaeus | reverse complement strand
CACCCAGTTCCTTGGGGTGTGGTCACCTGTACTTTTACTTCCTACGGAGAGATTTTGCCCTAGATTTACTGAGCAGGGTTGGGTGTCATTTATCACCCTCTCAAGTGTCTATAGACTCTTTTTTAAAAGCACATCTAACTCTACTCCTCAAAGTGTCACTAAAAAATTATGAGAAAACACAGTGGGATTTACTTCTGGTCTTGTCCGCAGGGGATCTTAGTGGCCAAAGGCCAGCTGTGCATGATGAAATGAGCCGTTGGGCTGCTGGTAGCAGTCAGGGTAAGCACAACTTTTCCAAATGGTTGTCTGATCCTTGAATTGTAGGATAAAGTAATTTGCTGCCTTCCTATTAGGGATGTAAGAATAGAGAGATCACACAGTGGGAACCAGTGTCAGACTGCCAAGTACAGCCAAGCCTGCCATGCTGTCCCCTTCGTTCTTATTCTCACCCAGTCAAGGAGCACCTCCTAGAACTGACAGCTATAAATAATTCTATCAACTTTTTCTCTCAAATAGGAAGTTTCCAGCAGCAAACCCCTTCAGAGCCAGAACTGTATCTTAAATAATTCCACAGTCACCTACAGCAACCTTCCCATGAGTGGCACAAAGCCTGCATCTTTGCAGTGATGGTGGTGAAGCCATTACTGACCAAAGGTAAGTCGCTATTTGTGATTTGGTTGAAATGACAAACACATAATCCTGTCTGCTCCTAACTGGAGGGACAGCGTGAGCCCCGGCTCCTCTGGGGAGTCAGAATATCACTGGACATAGGCGGTGATCTACTGAGAAAGCAAGGGCTGCAGTTCCTTCTCCTGGTACATGCAGCGGGTGGGGAGGGCCAGGTTAGTTGGAGTTGACTTCCCTGGGGTCCAAACTGACCCAGCACCTCAGCAAGGGGCAGAGCGGAACCGTGCTAAAATGGTTTTCAAGAAGGATGTGTCACTGCTGACTGTGAGAATAATTTCTTCCCAGCTGTATTTGTCTGGGGATTTGTGGCTGGGAGATGGACAGGATCCCTGAGCGGGAAGACTGTCATTAGTATCCCCAGAGTGGAAGCAGACACACTTAGGGGAGGTGATGAATGACAGGCACTTTCTGGCTCACAGATGGCCTCCCGTTAGGTCACTTAGTGTGTTTTTCCCTAATGGCTTTCTCAGTGTGGGTCAGGGACAGATGCTGGGAATGTGCGCACACACACACACTGAACATGATGCTTTGTGTTGTCTAACTAACTTTGACTTTCCGATTTGTCTCCTGGACTAGGTTAAGCTACTGTCACCTTCACAACTGGTGGGTGGGGGCTGAGGCCTCAGAGTGCTGGGATCCTTCACCCATGTCATGTCCCTGTGCACACAGCCTGGCCTCCACCCTCAGATTCACAATCACAGGGCATGAAGTTCATCTAATTCAACCCGTCCACTTTCCAGCTGACAAAAGTTCGGTCAAGAGAAGGGAAGTGTATTACCCTGTTGTTTCAACGCCGCTGGGTGTGAGGCCACAACCAGACACAGTAGGGTCTCCTGCCCTCAGAAACATGTGCTATCTCCCATACCCACCGTCCCCCACAGGATCTGCTCCCCAGCACCCCAGGAGTGTCTGTGGCAGCTTGATTAGCCATAAATACTCTCCTAATAAACCTACCCTGTTATAGGCTGTTTCTGTTAGGAGGAATTATTGCTGCCACAACATAAATTTCCTAGAAAAGATATGGTCGGGTCACACAATGTAGCCTATTATGAGAACCAGAGTAATAAAAGAGCCAGATAATTTATGTGTCTCTCTGGGTTCCCTACGCTTATCTCTAAGGAAGGAGCCAAGATGTTGAGACAAATAGAGAAGCAAATGTGTGTGGCTGGAAACACTGTGTAACTTGTCCGGTACTTTTTTTGCAAAGGCATTTTGAACATTGAAGCTGGCCTTGGCTAATGATGATCACCGTTCCTGTGGAGGAGGACAGCCATTCTCCATCCTTACTGAGGATAAAGGAAGTGGGAATAAGCCACTAGAGAAGTCACATGTGCTTTCTAATGAGGCAGGATCTCGTCTGTGAAGGGTTGGGGCCCAGGGGCATTTTAGGGTGGACAGGAGACTGGGACCCTCCCTCTGTGCTCCATTGATGCACATGCACTCTGCAGCTTAGAGGGTGGGACATGCAGTGTGGCCTGGGGGGCCAGCTGCCCCCCGCAGTGGGCATTTCCCTGGCAGATGAGGGCACTCCTGTATCTGCCCCATGCCATACCCCAGGCTGATCCTAGACAAGGGTATTTAAGGAGCACAAAGGCAGCCATCTGGGTCCCTCCTGCCGCCGCCTGCCAGCCAGGGTCATTTACTGAGACTGAGCATCACCCAAGGCCTGGGCATCTTCCTGGACTGTGAGTTACTTTCAGACCCAGGACTCTTCGAATGCGTCTCATGACAGAGAGGCAGGCAGACAAGCACGGGATGGAACAGGCAGCCAATGCTCCCTGTCAGACAGAAGTGGGGACAAGCTGTCTCCGTTGCTGGGAACCTTGGGGCCCAAATCATGCTGACTGGTGAAAAAAGAAGTAGCGTCCTTTCCTAAAGAAAGTACCTCCAAAGGCACCATAGTTCAACGGAACCTTCTTGATTAACTGGGACTTAATTTATTCAATGCACTTCTGCACAAGTAGAGCTTGTCATGCTCCACAGAGTCAGGAGTAGTGGCTCAGCTCGGGGGAGGCTTGCCCCCTCCCCAGGTCCTGCCACCTTTCCCACCCCCCCA
>NW_012101998.1:741791-777643 GCF_000951045.1 Mandrillus leucophaeus | reverse complement strand
CACCCACACTTCCCCAGCAGGCTACCCCCATGCCCACCCCCCAACCCAGACTCAGCGGCACACTATTCTGGCTGGGCATGGGCTGGTGAGGCTGTGCCAGCTCTTGCTATGACATGACATTTGTGTTGATGGTTCTTTTACTTTAGTGTCCTCAGTTTGTTATGGTATATATTGACGGGAAAAATAGAAAGGTAATTTTCCTTCACTAAGAATGGAGCTAGGTCCGTGTTCTCGCCTGTCTCATGACAGAACAGTTACTTGTCCCCATTCCCCCACCCACGGTGGCACTGGGCCATGGGAGTGGGCCACCTCCGCTGGGTGGCGCTTGGGCCAACTAATATTCTTGTTAGCAACTGGTTGTCACAGAGCCTTTCCACAGAACACTGGTTTTCAAACATGTAGAGCAGTCCGCATAACTGCCGCTAACCAACCCTACTCAGAATCTACCCTCTGTGATGTGGGGCCACCTGGTATCTCGGGGTCCCATTTAGGGCCATCAGTTTTTAGTTTCATTTTGAGTTTGCTCAGAAGTACCATAAATAGAAGACAGTAGGATCTTTCTGCCTGAAGGGATCCCAAAAGAAATAACATTTGGCAGGAAAGGGTCGTGACCTTGCCTTGCTTTAATCATGAAAAATTGTGTGCACCAAAAGAGAGTGCCCTGCTGCTGCTGATTTTGAGTTGGTTACAAGAGTCTATAGCAAACACTCTTCTATGAGAAGCTGATGAAATCAGCATTTGGAAGCAGCTTTGAAATCAGCTCCTGTCTTACAGGCGACAGCTTTATTCTGTCCATGACACTGAAGATGCTTCTCCTTAAATCACATGCTCACCTTGGTGTGCTAAGGAGGACATGGCCAGAACCCCTGGCTACTTAAGTCCCCACTGCCCCTAGTGTCTAGCCCAGGCCACTCCCTGCTAAAGGCACTGCTCTGGGGAAGTCCCAGCTTCCGGCCAGGAGACACAGTATCCCTGAACTGCAGGGCCTCTCATAGGGCTCTCCTGGGCATGCTGAGTTCTCTCAGAAAGATGCAGAACAGAGCAGCTTTCAGAAATGGAGGGCCTCATGGAGCTCCATGGTGATGGTGCCTGCAGTCCCTGTTAGCTCACCTACTGACAGGTGAGTCAGGAGCCCTGCAGCCACACCTTGCTTCCCGCAGTTTCACCTGCTGGCATCCACACCTTCCCTCAGTCACTCCCCTGCTCAGAATCATTCTACAGCTTCCGCTGCTGAAGAGGGAACTCAACCGTTAGGCTCTCTTCAAACTGGGCACCAAACACTCCCTTTGGTTTTAATTTCTGTCAGCCTTCCTCACTCCATCCCTCCATTTCTCTGTCTCATAGGATGCTACCTCTTCTCGGCACACTCAGTGCATAGTCCCACCTCTGTATTTTACCCATTTTCACCTTTGCCTGGAATGCCATTTCTCTTTTTTTCCCCCACATGATGAGTTTCTCATTATCCTTCCAGGTCCAGCCTGCCTTTCCTGGCTTCCCTCCCATCCCATCATTCTGTCTCATCAGTTTCAGAATCAACTGCTCTTTCATCTGTGTGCCCATGGCCCTGTGCACATGCCTCTCTCGGGTCGCTTATTCCTGTGCTTTGTGGACCATCTCCCCGCTGAACCATGAGCCATTCAAGAGCAGGAGTCATTCAAGGGCAGGAGCCATATCTGCTCCATGTTTGCACCCCAACTCCTAGGAAAGTCCCTGGCACCTTCTAGGAGCTGAGTTAATTAATGGAGTGTGTGCTCCAGTTAGTGCTGCCAGATTCCCCCATGTTATCAGAGGAATACAAACATGCAAGATCTGGCTAAGTGCTCCAGTGGGGCAGGCAGCGGGCCTGGGGCTCCTAAAGTCAGTTGACTTTTGGTCTCTTCTGGAAGCCAAACATTAGGAAGCTTCCTGGAATGGAGGGGCAGGCTGCAGGACAATCTTACCCAGACACCTGGAAGCCCAACAGTGTGGTTTGCCTCCCAGAGATGCCCAGAAAGGCAGGATCTCAGCGTCCTCCTCCACTCTGGCTCATATACTTTTATTCAAAATACAATGCAACGAATGGTCCCCACGTTGGCTGTGACCACAATATTTTTGTCCATTGCAATGCAAAATACCAGCTGCAGTCTGAATGCAGTCCTGTTGCATTTAGCTGAACGATCAGTGCTTTTACCTATACAGCATCTTCAACCTGACATGTGCATAGCTTTGTAAGCACAATATCTTCACACGTCCTTTGTTGCCTCCCCCTGAGAGATTCTGGAGAGAGGAGAGCCACTGTCCAGACATCCCACACTGCAGGAGAGGATGTGAGCCTCGGGTGAAGGGAGGTAGCACAACCTTGCTCATTGTTTCCACAGCCAGGAGAGAGCCACTCACCTCCTGGTGAAGAGCGATGCTTGGCCACATCTGAGAACAAGCTAGGGAAGAAAACCCTGAACAGACTGATAAAATGAAATGTAAGTCAACAAAGAATTTGCCAGAAACTTGGCAAAACTATAAATGCAAAACAAACAAATCCACAACCAAAAGGGAACTGGGAGCATCGGGAGGCTGCTTCCAGATGTGTGGCACTCTGAGAGCTGGGAGTGGGAACTATGCATTTCATGTGCAAACAGAAGGTGGTGACCAGTGCTGAAATTCACAATGGCCCATTGGAAGACATGTTGAGAAATCATCGCAGATGGACATAAAAAAAGAGAAAGTCAGACTATGCTAATGATATATTCTTATTGCTCACAGGTCAGAACTGAAGGTTGTGGTCAGTGTTTAGCCTCTCATTCTCTGATTCCAGCCCCCACAGCCACATTCACCTTTTTGCAAGTGATTTCAGTTTGAAACCTGGGCTCTGGGAGCTATTAACACATACACACACATGCACAGCACACACACACACATGCACAGCACACACACACCATGCACTTCCATGTGACCTTGCTTAAAAAGAGAACTATCTGTTATCATCCTTACTAAATCCATCTGTGTCCCCTGACTTATCCCTGGAAGGCATCCAAATGACATTTATAGGCCTCCCAGCTGGTGAGCGAACGTGCTAAGCCATCCCTGACTGCCAGCTCTGGGCAAGCCCCTTGCAGTCTTCTCTCCTTCGCTCACACTCATGACAGTATGTAACCTCCATCTGCCACCCTTTGCAATCTCATCACCATCAATATGCTCCTTCTCCCATTAAAAGTAAAACCCTGCCTCATCCTCACACCTCTCCACAGTTACTCTCATCCTTTCTCCTCTCATTCACAGGCAAACGTCACCACAGATTGTCACCAGCCATTTCTTCTCCTGCCCCCATGCCTTGGCCCACAGTAATCTCTGCCTCCACCTCCACTGAACCTTTTCCAGCCACAAGTCAGCACAGGCCTCAGCACAGGCCTCTGGGTCACTGACACTAAGGGCCTCTTTGCAGTCTTTGTCTTCTGTGACACCATGGGCTGTTGCCTCTTCACTAGAACTCACCTATCTCCTCTGATCTCACACTCTCTCCTTTCTCTTTCTCTGGCCCCCTGGGCTGCTTTTGTTCAGCCCTTCCTTATGAAAAACCTGCAGAGTCAAAGTTACTCAGAATCCTCTCTCCATCCACGCTACCTCCCCTGTGGCCCCACCACCACACAGTTGCCTTCACTGCATGTGCAATGAATGAGCTCCAAGTCAGCTGTGACAGTGATATTTTTGTCCATTGCAATGCAAAATACCAGCCGAATTCTAAATGCAACCCCCAATACCGTGTTAATCATGCTGAACCATCAGCACTTTTAACTATGTAGCGTCTTCAACCTGAGGTGTGCATAGCACAGCTGGGGACCTGCCTCTCTCTCACTCCAGCCCAGCCCCACTCCAGTCCCCAGGCCCCTGAGAAACTAGCTGCCCGTTTGTCATTTTACTGGGCATTTCTCGGTGTCATTCAACTCAGCATTTTTAAAATGCTGATGCCGTTCCTCTGCTTTGCTCTAGAGTTTTTCCTCAAGGGTCTCGTCTCTAAGAATGCCACCAACTGCCCTCTCAGGGACTCGGCCAGTTCCCTGGGAGTCATCATGGGTTCCCTGCGTCCCATCTGGTAGCAGTAGAATGCCTCTCAGCTCTAAACCCATCTCTCTCATTTCTTGCTCAGCAAAAAATGAGCTGTAAGTATTTCTCTCTGCAATTGCCACCAGGTTCAACTGTCAATAGAGGACGCTGAAGGGACGCAGCAGCACAAAGGGGCTCTCTTGCTGGTGCTGGCCTATTCCTCCTACTACTGAGTGTCAAGGTTTCAGAAATGACATGTGGAGGTGGAGATGGGGGTGCCCAGCGGGGCTTTGCCCAGCCTCACTTCTGGGGAGCGCCATCTTTGTGCAGCTCATAGTGTTGGGCAGCCCAGCAACACCTGGCCACCTCCTTCATGACATGTAATGAGCAGTAGCCATATCCTCTCCAACCGGGTCTGAATCCCAGCCTTGGTGAGGGGCCCTCCAAGTTTCCATCCTCCTTGGATATTTTTCCTCATCCCCAGAGTATTCTTTAAAGTTAGTTTTTGTCCTTTATAGTTACTCCCACATTACAGTTAAGAGTTGTTTTGTTTGGTTTGGTTTTTGAGATGGAATTTCGCTTTTGTGGCTCAGGCTGCAGTGCAATGGCATGATCTCGGCTCACTGCAACCTCTGCCTTCCAGATTCAGGGATTCTCATGCTTCAGCCTCCTGAGTAGCTGGGATTACAAGCGCATGCCACCATACCGGCTGATTTTTTGTGTTTTTAGTAGAGATGGGGTTTCACCATATTGACTAGGCAGGTCTCAAACTCCTGACCTCAGATCTACCCACCTTGGCCTCCAGAAGTGCTGGGATTACAGGCAGAGCCACCACGCCCAGCAAGAATTCTTTATGTTAAACTTCCTTAGTCCAAATGATTGCGTGGCTTCTGCCTCCTCATTAGACCTAACTGATGCACTATCAAACACCGAATCTCATTTGCTCTACAATCCACATTTCTGTTGAGTCTCCAAGGTCTTCATTTTGTCTGCTTCTTCTCTGATGAATACTGCCATCATATTTTGCTTGGGCTTCTGCGGTCCTCTCTGTAACTGTTGTCTCCTACCTAGTCCAACTCACTCCTTCCCAATCCACCATTCCCTCCCCCATCCATATATTTACTATCTACTTAAAAACTTTCAAGGTTTCCCACTACTCTGAAATAAAGCCCCAAATCTTTGACATACTGTACAAGCTAATAAAAATCTGACCTTCCCCAGCCTGTTCCAACCTCAACACTCCTCTTCCTTCTCTCCTTATAATATTGGTGATCTGTGCTCTCTTTCCTTGCATCATCAAGCTTGTTGGTAGACTGTACCATTCTATAACCTGTCTTTTCAAAACCTAGCTTTTGATTTAAATGTATATTTGGTGTGTGTGTAGTTGTGTGTGTGATACACACAACTTCATTAACTTTCTCTTTTAATTGTTTATTTTCTTCCTTATTTGGGATTATTCCATTTTCCTGGTGTTAATTTTTTAAAATAACAATATATACACTTAAAGCTACTGGTATTCCCCTAAGTATGGCTCTAGCTGTATTCCATGGATTTTGATAGGCAATACTTATATTATTACAAAATTCTAAATCTTTGGTATTATTCATAATAACTTATTTGGAGCCATAAAATTTTTATTTTTATTTTATTTTACTTTTTATTTTTTATTTTTAGATAGAGTCTTGCTCTGTCGCCCAGGCTGGAGTGCAGTGGCGCGATCTCAGCTCACTGCAAGCTCGGCCTCCCGGGTTCACGCCATTTGAGTAGCTGGGACTACAGGCGCACACCACCACACCCGGCTAACTTTTTTGGGTTTTTTTAGTAGAGATGGAGTTCCACCACGTTAGCCAAGATGGTCTTGATCTCCTGACCTTGTGATCTGCCCTCCTCAGCCTCCCAAAGTGCTAGAATTACATGTGTGAGCCACCGAGCCTGGCCTTGGACCCATACAATTTTTAAAGGGGTATTTTTAGTTTGCTATGTTTTGCTTTTGTTTTGATGTTTGCTTAGGGCTTTTTTGCCCTCTACCTATTGATATCTAATTTTATTCCATTGTGGTCAGAAAATATGGTCTATATGATAATAATGCATTGGTATTTGCAGAGATTTCTATCATTATACATTTCCCCAGTGGTCGAAAATTCATGACTGTTTCCTTGTTTGATGCAGCGCTCTCTCTGTATAGCTATTAGATTAAACTTATTCAATTAACTTAGTTCATCAATTATGACAGAGGTCCATGAGGATCTCCCACTGTATTACAGGTTTATCAATCCCTGTGCAAAAATTTGGCCAAATTTGACCAGATTCCGTTTTACCTATTTGATGCTATATTTTTTGGTTTTGAGAAATAATACACATTATTTTATTATTTTGCCTTCCTAATCAATATTTTCTTTTTCTTTTGAGTAATTATACTTTTTATTCCTATTAGTGCTTTCAGGCTTAAAAATATATTGTGCCTAATATGAGTGTTGCTTTATTTATTAATAATTTTGATGTAAACATACTTCTCTTTCATTCTAGGCTTTAGGTTTAGGCGATCTTGTAGATGTAATATAATTAGATTTTAAAATCTAATTTGGAAAAAGTTGTTTTTCTCTAGAAACAGTCACTAACTTTATTGTGAATGTTGATCTATTTGGGCCTATTTTGTCATTCTATTTTTCACCTTGAATTTATTGTACCTTTTCTGTCTTTATTTCTTCTTTTTTATTTGTTATTGTATTTATCCAGATTTAATTCATCCTCCTCCCTTTTTCTCTATTGGTTCAGAATTACACATTCTATTTCCGTTATTTTTTTAGCTACCATTACATTTTAATGTGCATACTAGACTTTACAAAGTATAAAGTTAATATTTTAATTTCTTCCCGGACAATACAAGAATTTGAGAATATTTTTTGTCTGAAGTTCATCTCCGCCCATCTGCCAACCGATCATATTGCCTAATGGTTTTGTTCTACTTTGGGAGGCTGAGGTTGGTGGGTCACCTGAGGTCAGGGATTCAAGACCAGCCTGGTCAACATGGTGAAATTCTGTTTCCACTAAAAATAAAAAATAAAAAAAAAAAGTAGCCAGGCATAGTGGCACATGCCTGCAGTCCCAGCTACTCAGGAGGCTAAGGCAGGAGAATTGTTTGAACCCAAAAGGCAGAGGTTGCAGCGAGCCGAGATCGCACCACTGCACTCCAGACTGGGCAACAGAACGAGACTCCATCTCAAAAATAAAAATAAAAATAAATCTTTAAAAAACAAACATCCTCAGTCTTAGCATTTTTTAAATAGCCGAAAAGTTTACTTTTATTCCTGTGAACTTCTTTTTATTGGGAAATCTACCTTCTGATTTCAAAGTCTCTTTACTGAAGTATATTCTGTTATGCCTTCTGTGAGGTTTTGTGGAATACAACACATCTTCATGGACTATCATGCCATCTGTGAGTGAAAACAGCTTTAATTCTTCCTTTCTACTCTTGATGGCTTTTTTCTCTTTCTTGCCTAACAGGAACACCCAGTATCATGTTGACTAGAAGAGGTGAAGGCAGACACCTTTTTGTTTCTGATCCTAATGGGAAGCATTCAGTCTCCCAGCCTGAAGTAAGAACGTCAACTACGGGGTTTTTTTCTCACTGCCTTTTGTCAGGTCAGGAAACTTTCTCTCTATTCCTAGTTTTCTGAGAGTTTTTATCAGAAATACATGTTGAGTTTTGTCAAATACTTTTTCTGTGTTTATTGAGATGATACTTGTGTTTTTGTTTTTGTTTTATCATTTGTAATTTCTTAATGTGGTGACATGCATTGACTGATTTTCAAATGTTAAATCAACATTGCACCCCTGCAATGCAACTACTCGGTGGTGATTCATTTTATATATTGTTGAATTCAGGTTGCTAAAAAGAAAAGTTTTTATGAGTGTTTCCCTGTTTCCCTCTACAATGGATTGAATTCTATCCCCCAAATTTACATGTTGAAGCCTTAACCTCAATGTGACTGTATTTAGAGATAGGACATTTCATGAGGTAATTAAAGTTAAATGAGGTCATAAGGATGGGATCTGAATCCAATGAGACTGGTGTCCTTATAAGAAAAGGGAGAAATACCAGGAGTGAATGTGCATGAGGAAAGGCCATGTGAGGACACGCAAGAAGATAGCCGTCTGCCACCAGCAACCTGCTGGCACCTTGACCTCATCTTCCAACCTCCAAAACTGTGAGAAAATAAAGTTCTGTTGTTTAAGACAGCCAGTCTGTGATATTTTGTTATGGTAACCTGAGGGAACTAATAACAGCATCTATGTTCAAAAATGATATTGGTCTGCAATGTTCTTTTCAGTTAAGGCTTTGGTATCAGGCTAGTATCAGAATTGGCCTTATAGATTGAGTTGCAGAGTATGCACTGCTTTCCAAATTTCTAGAATAATGTCTGTAGGACTCGTACTACTTCTTTCTTAAATGTTTAGAATGACCAGCAGAGCCATATGGGCCTGGAGGTTTGTTGTGGGAAGGTTATAACAACAAACTATGTATTCGATATAGAGCTATTTCTACTTGAGTAAGCATTGGTAGTTCGTATCTTTCAAGGGCTTCGTCCATTTTATATAAATTGTTCATTTATTGGCATAAAGTTGTTTAAAATATTTCTTTATTTTATTTTCAATATCTGTAGAATCTGTAGTGAGTCACCTTTCTCATTCCTACACTTGATCCTAGCCAAAATGCTGAGAAGGGATCCTCTCTCATTTCTAATATTGGTAATTTCTTTCCTAATCAGCATGCAATAAGGTTTATCAATTTTGTTAATCTTCTCAAAGAAGCAACTATTAATTTAATTTTATCTATTTTACTTTTGTTACAGACTTCATTGATTCCTACTCTGATCTTTATTATTTTCTTTCTTTTATTTAACTTGTGTTTAATTTGTTCTACCATCCCTAATTTAAGGTAGATGTTGATGTCATTGATTTGAGACATTCTTTTCTATAATAGAATTATAGTGCTATAACTTTCCCCTAGAAACTGCTTTAGCTGCTTACCACAAATATTGATATGTACTGTTTTCTTTTTCAGGTAGTTTAAAACACTTTAGAAGTTCATTTTAATATGGTTTTCATTTTCGCCCATGGTTTATGTTGAACTGTTTTATTCAGTTTTCAAATATTTGAGAATTTTCCAGAGTTTTTTTAAAATTGATTTCTAATTTAATATATTGGAGTCAGAGAACATATTTTGTAAAATGCTTTTAAGTTTATAGAGATTTTGCAAATGTTATGGATTGAATTTTATCCTCCCCCGCAAAATGTGTATTTTGAAGCCTTAACCCCCAGTGTGACTATATTTGGAGCCAGTGAGACGGGATAGTTCCCCTGAGCCCCTTTGTGGGCAGGAACTGGAGTGGCTTGTTTCACTCAGCCAGCTGTTGGCCACTCCTTAAGAGAGGGAGCGCATGAGCAAGCAAGTGTGGGAACCAGAGGGAATGAATGCTAGAACCAGGCGGTCACTCCTATCTGGCAGGAGCAGGCTGTGAGGGCCCCGCAGCAGTGTCCAAGTCCCTGCCCTCTCAGCACCCGGTTTCTTGTCTGGCATCCAGGAAGAATCAGGTCACACAAACAGATTGAAGAGTAGTATACGAAGAGGATTTTATTGGGTGATAAAGGTGGCTCTCTGTGGCATGGGGAATTGGAAAGAAGATGGTGTGGAAAGAAGGTGATCTTTCTCTGAAGCCACACCATCTGAAGTTAGCTGTGTCTATCCTTAGTCTCAGAAGCTCACTTGCTGTTTCTCTGCTCTCCACTCAGCAGCTTGTATTGCTCTGCCAGCTGAAGTCTTTTTCTGGGCACAGGACAGGGGCATGGTAGACCAAAAAGGCAACATTTGGGCAGAAAAACAAGATCAGCTGTTTTCACTTAGGACCACAGTTCCAGGCTTGAGGGTGGGGTTTAGCGGAGAGCCCAACCATTCTTATCAATTCATGGCAAGAATATGGTATAATTTGGTGAATGTCTTGAGTGCACTTGAAATGAATATGTATTCTGCTGTTGTCAGAGGTGTCAATTCATTCAAGCTGGCTGACATTGTTGTTCAAACTTTCTATATTATTATTGATTTTCTGTTATATAGCATATGATTAATGAAAAAAGACTAGTTAAATCTCTGATTATACCTATGGGTTTGTCTATTTCTCCTTCAAGTCCTCCCAGGTTTTGCTTCATTTATTGTGAAGTTCTTATAATATGCATAAAAATTTAGAATTGTTATGTCATCTTGATAAATTAATGCCTTTGTTATTTTGAAATTAACTTCTTCATTCCTGGTAGAATTTGTTGCTCTGAAATCTACTTTGCCTTGTATTTAAAATAGCCACTCCAGGTTTCTTTTGATGAGAGTTAGAACAGTTTTTTTTTTTTTATTCTTATACTTTTCATTTATTTGTATCTTTGTATTTAAAATGAGTTTTACTTAGGCAGCATATACTCAGTCTCACTTAGTCTTACTTTGTTGGTTTGTTTGTTTGTTTGTTTGAGACAAGGTCTCACTCTGTCGCCCTGACTAGAGCACAGTGGCACAAGCAATTCTCATGCCTCAGCCACTGAAGTAACTGGGGTTCCAGGCATCAACCACCACACCTGGCCTTACTTCTTGTAAATTTACATTATAAATGGGTTACATCTGATAACATCTTCTTTTATATTGAGGTATGTAACTCGTTTACATTTAATGTAGTTATTGATTTGATTAGGAATAGGCAACAAAAGAAAAAAAGGGATAAATTGAACTTCAAGAACATTTAAAATTTTTGTCCATCAGAAGATACTATTGGCAGAGTAAAAACAACTCACAGAATGGGAGAATATATTTGCAAATCACTTATTTCATAAGAGATTAATATCCAGAATGTACGTAGAAATTCTAAAACTCAACAACAAAAAACTAATAACTCAATTCAAAAATGGGCAAAGGACTTGAGAAAATATTTCTCCAAAGAAAATACACAGATGGCTAATAAGCACATGAAAAGATGCTCAACATTACTAATCACCAGGGAAATGCAAATCAAAACAAGATACCACCTCACACCATTAAGAGGGCTACTATTTTATGTACATATATATTTTTTAATGAAAAGTAACCCTTAGCAAAGGTGTGGAGAAACTGGAACCCTTGGGCACTGTTGATGGGAATGTAAAATGATGCAGCTACTGTGGAAAATGATATGTCAGTTTCTAAAAAAAATTAAAAATGGAATTATCTTATGATCTAGCAATTCCACTTCTGAGTGTATATTCAAAAGAATTGAAAGCAGGGTATCCAAGAGATATTTGCACACCATGTTCATAGAAGCATTATTCACAATTGCTAAAATGAGGAAGCCACCCAGATGTCCATCAATGGATGAATGGATAAGGAAATTGCTGTCTGTACACACAATGGAATATTACTCAGCCTTAAAAAGGAAGGAAATTCTGACAGATGATACAACATGGATGAAACTTAAGGACTTCATGCTCAGTAAAATAAGCTCATCATCACAAAAAGATAGATAGTACGTGATTCCTCTTATATGAAGTACCAATAGTAGTCAAGATCAAAGAGACGTAAGTAAGACGGTGTGGACCAGGAACTCGGGGGGAAAGGGAGAAGTGGAGAGTTGTTTGATGTGTACAGTTTCATTTTTGCATATGAAAAGCGTTCTGGAGATGGGTGGTGGTGATGGCTACAGAAAAATGCAAATATACTTGGTGCAACCAAACTGCAAATTTTATGTGTATTTTACCACAATAAAAAGGATTAGAAAAAAATTTAAATGCCCTTGCTTCAGATACATCTGTCTGGGTCAGGTCAGTGCCCTGGCTTCACTCTCTATACTGGAGCTGGGGTGCTTTACAGGCACCCTGTTGGCCACACAGGAGGGTGAGTGTTGCTTGTTCTCCTTCCTATGCTGCCATTTAAGGCAGCCATGTCCATCCCTAGGGCCCTAGTGATTACCCAGGGGAAAACTAAGCCCCTCTGAGAAACACTTATGCCCCAACAGGAAACTCTGATGACTGGGGCCGCATCAGCTATCCTCATCCCCTGAGGAAGGAACTGATTGCCCAGATCATATTCAAGGATGTGTCCATTTTGCCTGGAAATGTCTAAAGTTGCTAAGCATATGTTTACTCACTCAACAAATATTTATTGGGTGACTACTATGTGTGAGGCATACTTCCAACCATGAGTGCAACAATCCTGACTACTTGTCTTTGCTCAAATTACTTCACATTTGGGAAAATTCATGTGCTAAGAAGACTGTATCCAGGACCACTGAGTCCAGTGTCACCCTTTCCAGAAGGCACTGGGATCAGTTTAGACATTTGAGACAGGTAGGCCCTGGCAAGAGGAGACAAGAGCACAAAAAGACATCCACAAACATTCCTAAAAAGAGAGAACTGGAAGCTTTTGTGGAAGCTTAGGCGGTGCTGGGAAACTCCCGGACTTTCCTTTGTGGCCCATCTGCAGAGTGGTGCTCCTTTGGGAGCTGGCCTGGCCTCCCTTTCCCACCTCTCTGCTCTCCCTGGGCAGATGCACCAGCAGCACAGATGCAATGCACACCTGCAGGCTGACTGCTTCCACACTGCAGACCCTCTCTCTCTGAGCTACCGCACTGCCTGTGGGACATTCGGGGGTGTCTCACAGGGACCGCAGACTCAGCCTCTTTAACATAGGACTCATGCTTTTTCCCCTATCTGCAAGCCTACTCTCCTGGAAGGATGCTGACCTTAGATGGCCAGGTCCTCCACACAGCCCCAAGCAGGGAGCTGGCCGCCACTCTTCCTCCCCTGCTCTCTTACCCTTCCCTAACCTCAGCCTCTAAAGCCTGGTTCCAAACATGTGGAACTCTCTGTCAGCTGTCACTCTCTTGCCACTGCCCAGGACCAAACCACCTCATAGATAAATTGCAAACACTGACCTTCTGAAACTCCGGTGTTTACTTCCCCCAGCCTCCCCACAACCCCTCACTCCCTCCCAACATGGAGTCCACTCTCCACTCTGCAGCCATGGCATGCATCCAATCGTGCCACTTCTCTGCCTTTCAGTAGCTTCCCCTCAGACCCCATCTTAGTCTAGAGCCAGCCCCTCCCCAGGATGCAGTCTCTGGACCTCTCTCAGCCCCATCCCTGTAACTTTCCCGCAAACCCTATACATGGGACTTCCTCAGAAGCACCTCCTCCAGGCCTCAGTAAATCTCACTTTCTCAGCTATGGCCCATGCTCCTGAGTCTAAATTCTACCCACCTCTGATATTCACTTTAACCCTCCCCTGCCAAGCACCCAACCAGCTGAGGCACCACCCATCTTCCCCTAGGTTCCCCTGTGCTTACCCCTCCCAGATGCACCACCTGCCTTGACCTTATCAGACACACAGTCATGTCAGAGAACATGAAGATGCTCGACTCTGAAGCAAAACTGTGCCAATGATTCCTCGGCCCCTGTCCTCCTCTGAGCTCACTTCAGAGGTCTCTGTGCATTGATAACGCTAGACTCACGAGACTATGAGCATAGAGGAATGAGGTCTTGCATTTCTTCTGCATCTTCCCTCAGAGGCTAGAGCCCGGTGGACACTCACCATCCCCTCACAGCTCCATACTCTCCCCACCAGGCTCCACATTCTCTAAAGGAAGAGACCATGGGCTCTTCCCATGTCCAAACATCTCTATCAAAGGCGCCATGCTTTACACATGGTCAGAATCACTAGAAGGTTGCATTTTTCAAAATCATCAGGAAATTATAAAGAACGGCAGAATGTTTGGAAACAAAAGCCAACCAAGTCACAGAGTGGCCTGCTGACTCAAGGCTGTAATGTGGACTCTCAGAAGAGATGGGAGTGTCTTAGCATCTGCTTTCTAAGTCAGTGGGAGATATCACTCAGAGGAATGCTGGTCTTGTTTCTCCTGAGTTCTCACAGAGGAGCAAGTGCCTGCAGAAAAGCCTCCATGGGCAGGGGTCCCTCAGGAAGACTTGGTGGCTGAAGGAAATCTCCACCCTGAATCTGTGCCGGGGGTTCCTTACCAAGACTGGTCAGCAGCTGGGTCATCTGCCTGGCTCCTTTCCATGGACGCACACCAGAGGCCTCCTCTGGAGACTCTGATAGGCCTGGGCTGAAAATGAGCAGGACTGGCTACATACTTTGTAGGACCCAGCACAAAATTAAAGTGTAGGGTCCATTGTTCAAAAATTATTACAAAACTGTGACAGCACAGTGCTATGCCAAGCCCAGGGTTTTTCTGAGTGCAGATTCATGAAGCCAGCCCTGGGTCTGTGACGTGCACTCCGGGATTGTGGCTCCAGTGACACTGATGCTGCCTCTATGCCTACGAACCTCAGCTGGATGCCATGACATGTCCCCGTGGGGCAGAACCAAGGACTATGGAGCCCAAGAGCCCCCGGGGCACTGCAGAACAATTCTGGAGGGTCTGTCCATCCTGGCTTTCCACTACACAGGCTGTAGTCTCATTTACTCTTCTTATATCTTAAACTGTATGTTTAGGGATATCTGGAGCCATCTGACACGGTTTTCTTTTACAATCGTTTTTCTCTTTGCTGTCCCACTAATAGATTCCAAATCACCTGCTGGCAATGGGACCGGAAGGCAGGAAAGAGTAAGCTCCCTCACCCAATCCCTGGAGCTCACAATGGAGCCATGAGGGGGATGGTGAACGTCCACAGTGCTCTAGCCTCTGAGGAAAGACACCAAAGAAATGCAAGACCTCATTCCTCTATTCTCACAGTCTCGTGAGTCCAGTGTTATCAGCGCACAAAGATCTCTGAAGGAACTGAGCCTTAACTCTACCAATGAGCTCAGAGGAGGGCAGGGGCCCAGGAATCATGGGCTCAGTTTCGCTTCAGAGCCTGGCATCCTCATGTGGAAGGAAAGTGTGGCCAATGTAATGACAAGCCATGTCCAAAAATAGCATATGAGGGACCGTCTGGAGCATGGTTCAGCAAACTCTGGGCAAAGATGCCATTCATTCTGCTTCAGGTCCAAGCGCCTCCCAGACTGGGACTCCGGGACAGGCCTGTGGGAGCGTCGGCACCACACATTCCCACCCCGGCATATCTGTGGAACTGTCATCCGGACCAGACACTGTGGAAGCCATTGCAATAACCATGTGAGGTGGGTAATGTTATTATTCCCACTCCATGGGCAAGAATGTCAAGATTTAGAGAGGCCACATGATTTTGTGGATGATATAACCATGGGCAGAGCTGAGATAAAAGCATGTGAAGGAGTTAGGAATGTGCCACCCCAAAATATGCCACTTTGATATACTGATTATTTTGAGTTAAAAACACGTGAAAAACAGCAAATACAGGAAGAAGCTTTGTCTGAACTCTTCTTATCTGCCTAAAGAAAGATCTTGCAAAAGCAACTCAAGTCACGAGTCCCCTCCTCAAGAGTTTCCCAGGGAAGACTGACCCCTAACACAAGAGCAGAGACCAGAAGCCAGCATCACACCCAGACAAGCTTCTCCTCATATCGACCATCTGCTCTTCAAAGCATTCCTCTTCTTTCCTAAAAATCATTATCTCCCCTAAGTGGCCTGTAGTTCTTCTTCCCTTTCCGCTGTGAAGATGGTTCGTAAGCTCCCAAATCTCACCACTCTTTTGGGTATCCACGTTTTTCCCCCTGTGATACCTCTATGCACACAATAAATGTAGCTGTCTTCTGTTAATCTCCATGCTGTTCATTTATTTCATAGACCCAGTTACCAAAACTCAGAGGACAGAGGGAAAGTCTTTCCCTCTCCCAAAATTGATGCTAGAAATGGATGCTATCAGCTTCAGAAAGGGGAGAGGTTCTAGGTGGAGTTCATGCATCCTTGAGGAGAGCACGCAGCACAGTGCATGTGTTCCCTTAAGCTGGCTCAGAGCGGACTCATTACTGCTGCTACCTCACTTAATTCTCACAAGAACTCTGTTAGATAACTACCATCTTCACCATGTTACAGATGAGGAAACTGAGGGTTGGGCACTTTAAGTAGGAAAGGTAAAGCGATTTTCCAGAGCAGCCATATCCTGGAAATCAGGGTCTGTGGCATCATGAGGCTCCACAACGGCTTGGCAGAAGACAAAGAAAGACAGAAGGAAAAGGATGGAGTTACCAAAGGGCAAGGGGTGCCCAGCAAAGGGATCAGACTGAGTGTTTCCACATTTGCAGTGATCCTCTCTATTTTACACACTGCAGTAGCTCCCCTGACAACTACACTTGAGTTGGAGAAGGAAATAAGGATCAAGTTAAAAAAGAAGCTCTAAGAAAACAATCCCGTTTTTGTCCCACCTCCCCACCTACATCTGGGAATGGGGACTGTCTGGCTCTGCTGCTAGGGGGACAGCCTGGGAGGACACAGCCTCACCTGAGCTGCTCCCAGCCCAGTGGGAGAGAAACCCAGCTCAGGAGGAGGGTGGTCTGATGGAGGGGTGCGGTGGAGCCAAGGGAAGACTCAGGGGTAGGGGCTGGGCAGGTGAAAGACCCAGGAGATGTCCCTGGAGTGAGTCCCACAGGACATGCAATGGGCTGAGACATGGGGAGTGTCCTGCAGACGGAGCGGCATCTGTCTGATGGGCACACACACACTCACTGGTGGTGGAGTGCTAGGTGGACATTCAGGAGCTTGCAGGGGGCCAGAACACGGATCGGAAACATGGAGCAAGAGGTCTGGCCCCGTCTTCCATGCAGGAGAGCCGTTCCTCTGGAGAGCACCACAGCACACCTCCACAGGGCAGGGACAGGGAAGGTGTCGTAAGGGTCCATGCCTCCTGCCTGCCTTCTTCAGTCCTGGCCATGGTCTACTCCAACTTCTCATTTCTGACACTTGACCATGAGTGACTTCCTGTCCACAATGGGCTCTTTTGGTCTTTCTCCAGTTTAGGTCTTAAGGAATTGCATTGTAACACTGCAGGCAGGCAGAACACAGTGGATACCTCATTTCTTACAAAATTAGATTATTTTCAGGCTTCATCTGGTCCAAAATACCCCTGTGGTCTTGTGCCCTGGTGGAGGGAAGAGTTCATGCCTCCTAGCAGGTCCCATGCCCGCTCTGCAGCAGCTGACGCCACCCCCTCCCCACTACACACACACACATTCCGGTGGGGGTAAGAAGAGGAGGGAGTGCAGGGCCACCCATGCTGTCTGTCTGTTCTGTGCATCAGAGGTCAGGTGCACGCCTTTTGTTTTTTGGTTGCCTTTGACTACCCTAAGAGTGGCACAAACAACAGCAAATATATGGAGACATGTGTTTTTCATGGACTCATCACTGAAATTTCTGATGGTCAGGTCCATCAATATCTATTTGAGAAGGTCAGGTTTCTGCTCCTTTCAGAAAGGCAGCAAAAGAGTTGGCAGCAAGAGTTTGACTTGGAATGGGAAGTACTCCCTAGTGCTCTGGCCTAAGCCAAGACAGCATTCCCATGAGAGATTCATTCTGGTCATTGACTATTAAAGTTGGTTCAGTTTGGCCAGAATCCAGTATCATTATACAAATTACAAAGAAAGCATCTGGAACAATTGGAGTCAGTATCCAGTACCCAAGCCCCCTTCGAGTTTCTGGTTTAGGTGTAAGTACAGTTTCTCAGGGACTTGGTATGACCAGAAGCCCTCCCTGAGGCGAAAGGCCATCTAAGATGAGGAAGAAGATAAAGAGGAAAACCAGCAAGCCCACGGTGTGCCTCAGCTGCAGGGGTGGAAAGCATAGGTCCATATTCTGTTTTTCATCTGTGAAAACCATGCTTGCCAGTGGTGAATCCTCAGAGCAGCAGAAGGACCTGCTGTATCAATGCGAGGCCAGCCTGGGTGCTGAAAGCCTCATCATGCACCGAACACTTGTGCTCCCCCAAAACACACCAAAATCTTATGTCAAAATCCTAACCCCCAGTGTGATGGTGCTGGGCAGTGGGGCCTTTGGGAGGTAAGGAGATCATGAGAGTGGATTCCACTCTTTCTCTCTCTCTCTCTTTCTCTCTCCACCATGTGAGGTCATAGCTAGAAGACAGCCATCTGCAAACCAGAAAGAGAGCCCCCACCAGACACCAGATCTGCCAGTGCCTTGATCCTGGACTTCCAGCCTCCAGAGAAGTGTCTGTTGTTTAAGCCGCCCAGTCTGTGGTCACTGGTTACAGCAGCCCCAGCTGGCTGAGACCACCTTTGTCAAAGCTCATCTTCCCTGACAGCCTGCCTTAGTATGCAGAGACCACCATCTCAGTGACAGCAGACATGCATTCCCAAAAGCTGCCCATCAGCAGATCCAGCCTGAGGGACAATTACCAAGAGAGCTAAAGTGTGATGTCCCTACATCCTGTTATGAATCCACAGCCCTCTCCCCACCAGGGCTCAGGCCCCATTCTCTGTGCTGGGCTCCTCTGATCCCAATTCTTCTCCCCATGGAAAATTTTTTTTCAAGTATTCCCTGAGCACTCAACAGAGAGAAAGCCCAATGGGAGAGAGGAGGGACAGATTGACATTTGGAAGTGAAGAATCTGACATGGACCAGCCTCAGGTCACTCACAGTTTAATTCTTAAGGCGAGCACACCTGAAAAGCAAACTGGAAGTTCCAAGGACCATGAAAGCAACACAGGTAGAGGCTGGAGGAGCTTCAGCGGGAGCAGTGGGAGGGATCCGTGTTGGCTACAGTATTTCTCCCTAAGGACAAAACCAAAAGAATACACACAAAAATCCTCCTCTGGGTGAAAAAAGACTTCTTCATTTATTTATACCAATGACAATAGCCATTGGCTGTGTTTTACCTGCTCTGCTCTCTGAGAGCAGAAGAATGCCTCACCGTAGGCCATGACACACAGGACCTGGTCAAGAATCACTTTGCAGGATCTGCTTGCTGTTTAAAAGTTGTCTTTTCTGGAGAGCTACAGTATACCCTCCCTGATCTGACACAGACAAATTAACATTCCATTTCACACATGGGAAGGCTGAGCCCATCATGAACATCACATTGCTAACTTAGGGTGCACTCAAACTAAAATAAAAGTCCCCTGGACACAGTCCCGAGGTTTCCCCTGAGTCAAGGGTCCCTTCAAAGACCCATGGTCAATGCACTCCACACCTGATCACCTCAATGTGTGTGGGAACAGAGCAGCCCGTGGGCCAGGATCCTGGCTCATCCCCAGGCTTCCAGGCCCCTGTAAAGCCGTGGCCACACATTCATTCATTCATTCACCAACACCATTTATTGAACTTCTACTGAGGACAAGGAGACAAAAGACGCAATCTCTGCCCTCAAGAAGTTCAGTGTCTAATGGAGACAGGGGACAAGTAAAAAGACTGGAGATTATGCAGTTTCATTTATGCAAGTCCAAAAGTGTATAAGCCAGATGCATGCCGTCAGAAGTCAGTGGTTCCCCATGGGGGATTAGCACCTGGGAGGGAGATGCAGGGTACTCCTTGGGGACTGGAAATGTTGTGATATATCCACATTGAACCTCTTTTAGGTTCTTGTAAAGGTCCAGCCCACTCCCCTCTCTGGGGACATCCTGCCCCATTGGTTGGAATATTTTCCCCATCTCCACTGGTGAACCTGATTCTTCCTTTCTCCTTCAAGGGAACAGATCTCCCAAACCAGCCTTCTAGAAGGTCTTCTGACCCTCCAGTTTGGGTGAGGCCTCTCCTCCTTGCTGACATAGCACTTGGACCTGACTTACCTTCACGGTCACAGTCCTCATTCCACTAACTGGCCTCTGCTGTCTGCTTGCACCAGCAAATAACCTTCTGGCTAGTAATCTTTCACACATATTCCCCAGTGGATGACTGACCTGAATCTTGAGTATAAGGTGGCAGGTAAGGAATGAGACAGTGTCCTAGGCAAATAGCACTGATGTTCAGAGAAACAAGACACAGCCTTGAATCATGGAGAAATTGAGCTCAGTCCCTTAGGACGGGAGGTTGGGGTTGGAAGGGAGGGGCTGGAGAGGAACGGGGTGCATTGGTAAGGGACTTGGCTCTTCTCATGCCTAAAGGCAACAAAGAATCTCTGAAATTAAGTTGTTGTGTGTCTTCCACTTCTTGATTTTGTGGTGGTTATTTTATTGGCTAAGCAGTAACATGATTTGATTTGTGTTTTAGCAAGTATCTACTGAAGGATGTTGCTGAGTGCAAAGGCAGGGAGAGAAGTGAAAGGCCTGTCAGTCATTCAGGGGGTGAAGGATGAGGACCTGAAATAAGCCATGGAGGTAAGAAAAGGGGTGTACTTAAGGGCCACCTTTGCCCCTCCATTGCCAGGTCGGGCCTGCTGTCTGCTTGTTGTCTTATATAATTCACAATTACTTTCACTTCTAAAGTGTTCCTGTTTGGTAGTAAATTATGAGGTCATTCTATTCCCAGTGAAATTTAAGATGCAGGATCAGCAGGAATTTGTAGGAATTGGTGAAATAAGATGGGGAAGGAGGGTTCAACAAAGAGGTACAGGTACTGTCAACTGAGTCTCCATCCTGGAAGCCATGGGGACAGGGGAGAAGGAAGCAGCAATTCAGTGGGGCTGGGGAAGAGTGTGAGGGAAGCGATTTTCCGGCCCTCCTGAATTCATGTGCTCAGGCTGCCATGACGATGCTTAAACTGCAGAAACAGCGGTTTCCTCAGGCTGGAGGCCAGAAGTCTGAGATGGAGGTGTGGCAGGGCTGGTTTTTCCTGAGCCTCTTTCCTGGGCTTACAGATGTCTGCGTTCTCCCTGCATTTTCACATGATCTCACCCCAGTGTGCATCTGTGTCCTCATCTCCTCTTCTTATGTGGACACCGTATATTGGATTAGGATCCACCCTAATGGCCTCATTTTAACTTAATTATCTAATCTAAGGCCCTATCTCCAAATAAAGTCACATTCTGAGATGCTGAGGGCTAGGACTTCAACGTAGGAATTATGGGGTACAGGGGACCCAGTTCAGCCCATAGCCCCCTCCCATGCTGTCATAGCCCCCACCCTGCCCCAGCCTCTGTCTGCACTCTGAGCCCCTGCCTCGGGTCTTTGCGGCCTCCTCACCATGGCCAGCTGGGTGGGGAGGGTCCACTCAGGTCAGTGACCTCACAAAGGGCCAGGGTCCCCTCCCAGTCATTTTCCCCACCTGCCACTTCCTGATGGCCCCTGGAGGAAGTCTCCGTGCCTGTCAGTCCCTCTCAGGTCATGAGGAAGTTCTCTGATCCCTTCTCCCACAAACACAGCCCCCTCCCTACATGAAATACCCCTCAGCTCCCACAGCCACCACTGTGGAAGTCCCTGGCTGAGGCCTTTCCTGCAAGTGCCCCACAGGCTCTTCTGCTCCCTCCCCTCTCCTGCTTTCTAGGTCTTCACTCCTCCGTGTTTGGGAAGGAAGGGAGGAAGGGTGAGGATCCCGACTACGGGGACCCTCTCCCTGGCCCCTGGACCACCTCAGGGCTTTGGCAGCCACTGACACAGACACCCTTGCCAGGGCACCCCTGCCCCTGCCCTTTGCCTCCTAGGTAAAGTCCCTTGAAGCCTGGTGTCTCTAAGCTGGGCTCCTATGGCAGAGGGGACACACTCAAGCCCTTTGTCCTGACAACATCCAGAACTCCAGGCCATTGCTGAGGCAGTCAGGTGTGGACCTGGCTTCAGAACCACAGACCGTAAAAGATTCAGAGTCAAGATCACCAATTAATCTACTGGAAGGTCCATCCCTTGTTTGAGGAAGACGCGAACGTGATGAGGGAGGGGAGATGAGACCGCTCGCCAGTGTTTTCCGAATCTACATGATCTCTATTCGCCTTTTAACTCACTGCTTCTGTGAGGGGAGTCTGCCATCTCTCTGGGATATGAGAGGCAGACAGCTCCCTGGGTAATATCCTGTTCCACATTCTAGGCCCTTCCCTGGTGTACATACCTGTGGGACTCAGGCTCAGTTCTCCAACCCCCTCCCCAGATCAACCCCAGCTGCAGAAATGGCTACAGTTTGAATGTATCACCTCCAGAATGCAAGAGCTGCCAATGTGGAAGTGAGCTCCTTCCAAGGTGACTAGGGGGCTATAATGCCCATTTTACAGATGCGGAAACTGAGGCTCCCATTGACACCCAACCACAGAACTAGTTAATGATGGAGACAGGGCTTGAACTGAGATGTTTGACTCTGTGCAACAGGGGTTGGCAAACTCTGGCTTGAAGGCCTCATGTGCTTACTGCCTGTTTTGTAAATTAAGTTTTGCTGGGATATGTTTATTTGTTTTGCATTGCCTGTGCCAGTTTGCACACTGCACCAGCAGCACTGAGTAGTTGCACGCCTACCACCTTACCAAATATACCTAGGGCTATGTGTTCCCCTGAAGAGGGATTAAAAGTTTTGTGTAAAATAGAAAGATCATCCCAGCTACTCACTAGGTTGAGACAGGAGAATGGCTTGAACCCAGAAGGCAGAGGCTGTAGTGAGCCGAGATCACACCACTGCACTCCAGCCTGGTGACAGAGCAAGACTTTGTCTAAAAAAAAAAAAAAAGAAAGAATAACATCTGAAGTGGGAGCTCTAAGTGCAAAATTGTTTGTTACCAAAACATCAAGAAAATGTTTTGTAAATAGATGAAGTTTTAATCTTTTTTTCAGTTCTGGTTTATAGAACTTAACAAAAATGACATATATGAAAAGGATATTAAGAAATATACTCAGTAAGATCATGGTGGTTTAGTAGATGCAGCAAACACACAGGCAGTTCTGTTGAATTCTGTGGCTTCTGAGCAAGCAGAAATAAATGAACCAATTGATATTAATGAGGAAAACACAAACCCACAACGTGTAACTTAAAAAACAATTCTATATTTAATCATTCAGGTTAACACAGCCATACAAACTGGTATTTAAGAAATCTTCCCAGTTAGCCTATTTTTCATTTTTCCATGTATTGCCAGAAGAGATCACCACAGATAAGTCAGAGTGCATGCATTAAAGTCAAAACGATTGGTGCCTTCAGGAGTAAGACCCCTGAATCATGCAAGGAGCTTCACTCAGAAAGATGACCTTCATCTCTACTTTCAGAATGTTCTTCACGGCCCTCAAACGAGGATGGTGATGATGACGACTGTCAAGGCTCAAGCTCAGGCCATTCCCTGCTGTGTGCCATAAATCAGTGCCCGAAGGGACAGGAAGCAGAGGAGCCCATGAGGGTGGTCGTCTCCAGAACAGACGCTCCCCATTCAGCCACACTTGGCCTGGATGTGCATACCAGGTGTGAGGCTATTGATTCGAATCTGGATTAAGGAACCCCACTTCTCCAGGGCTCCATGTGAGGACTAGCAGGGTGCTGCCATCAGGTCAGGAAGTGGCTTGGAATGGGGGCTGTTCTCACTGCACATCTGACACGTTGGATCCGCTCCAATGCCCAGGAAGCTGGGGTGAAGAGGACAGTCTTTGGTGTGTGACACCCTGAAGCTCAAGTCCAGGATGTGGGCTCTGAGGCGAGTTGGTTTAGCTCTGAGCATCAGCGTTTCTCTCTGAAAGTGGAGTTGGTAGTGTCTTCGTCTGAGACTTCCTGTGAGAATTCAGTACTGCATGAAAAGTGGCCCAAAGTACATAATTTAATTATTGCTCATTATTTTTATTACTTCTAAGCTACTTCATTACGTTGATGTCCTTTCTGTAATGAACAGCATATTATATTAAAATATAAGCTTATTTATTCATGTAGCAGATATTCATTATGTGATTATTACGTGCCAAACTCTAGACTAGCTCTGGGTTAGAAAAATGGATAAGTCTAGGTCCCATCTTCAAAGAGCTGGAAAGATAGGAGAGAAAGTAGATTCATGCAATTACCTAAAATAATAATGAGAATAACAACAGTAACAACTTGAGACCGCCAGTATGTGCCAGTTCCATTGGTGTGTGGGCTACGGATTGCCAGGGTCACCCCACAGAGGACAGCTGATGGAATCATATTTAAACCTCATGACAATTGCCAAGTATCTTAGCAGCTCAGGCTGCCATAACAAAATACCACAGACCAGGTGGCTTCAACAAGGGTGATTTGTTTTCTCATGATTCTGGAGACTGAAAATCTAAAATCAAGGTTCCAGCAGGATTGGTTCCTGGTAAGACTTCTCTCCTCAGCTTGTAGACAGCTGCCTATGTGCTATGTCTTCACATGGCAGTGAGCAAGCTCTCTGGTATCTCTTCATATGAGGACACTGACCCCATCATGAGGACCCACCCTCAAGTCCTTCACCTAAATCTAATCACCTCCCCAAAGGCCCCATCTCCAAATACTATCACAACAGGGGTGAGAACTTCACATATGAATTGGGAGAACATAATTCTGTCCACAGCACAGAGATAACCATGCTATTCTGACTTTCTACACAAAGACACTGGGATTCTGACAGGCCAGGTGGCCCAGGGCCTGTCAGGACTTGCCCAGAGTCACCAGTAAATATGGGACAGAATTGGAACTCAAATCCAGGATTTGTTTCTATAGAGAAATGGCCAAGAAACCTTTATAACCCCAAGAAAAAGCAATTAGTTTTCAAGGAGGCAAAATTACTGCAACATTTTGAGGCAGAACCTCTCATCCTGACCTTGAAAGATGCGAGAGGTTCACCAGGCAGAGAGGAAGAAAAAGGAAGAACTGGAGCATCGAGAAAGCAGCTTGCAGGAACCAGTACTGGGGAAGCAATGAGGGCTGGGAGGGTGAGCCCAGAGAGAGAGAGACGAGGTCAGGGCAGGAAACGTGGGCAAAGGCCAGGGTCAGAACCTGGGGGGCAACCTTGGGCACCTGCGAGTCAGCCAAAGATGCTAAGTGGGGCTGGCATGATTAAATTCATCCCAACCAAAGTCATTATTCCAGCAGAGGGAGAAGCAGGAGGAGTTGGGAGAGAGGAGAGACCAGCCAGGAAGATGTAACAATAGCCCCATGGTAATAATGGGCCTTTGAGTTCTGAAACAGCCAACAGAGGAGAATGACAGGGAGGGGCAGTGATGACCCAAGGAGGTGGCAGATCCTCAGGAAACACAGGGCAGGCTCATGGTGATGTGGACCTTGGGGGAGAAACACCCAGGGCAGAGAGTGCTGACTTAGGGGCTACAGGAGAGTGCCATGGATTGTTTGTCCCCCCAGAATCCATATGTTGAAGCCTAACCCCCAATGTGATGGTATTTGCAGATGGGATCTTTGGGAAGTAATTAGGTTTAGATGAGATCATGACAGTGGCACCCCATGATGGGATGAGTGCCCTGAGAGATCCCAGAGAACTCTCTCATGCTTTTCCTGCCATATGAGACCACAGTGAGAAGGTGCCTCTATGAATCCGGAAGCAGGCCCTTACCAGACACCAAACTGCTAGTGCCTTGGTCTGGGACTTCTCAGCCCCTAGAACTGTGAGAAATAAATTCTGTTCATTAAAGATGCTTCATGATGTCATTTAGGGGGAAAAGTCAATCTTGTTTCTTAAAGAGGACTAAACAGTGTCCACCTGTTACTTCAGAAAGCCATGGCACTGGCAGTGCTGTAGCAATGGCCTGGAGCATCTCTCCCCTCAGAGGCAATCCAGATCTGCTGGGCTTTTAAAGGGAGCAAGTCCTGGCTCTGTGGGGCTTGCTGTGGGCTTAGTTCCTTAAAATTGCAAAGTCACCGCCGAGTCAGATCAGAATGGAGCCCATGTCACATATTGAGGGAAATATTTTCATGCTTTTTCTCCATTATCTACTTATTAAAAACAATCTACTAACCTTGCAGGTGACTTGCCTTTAAGCACACCACTCCTGTCAAGGAGAGATGTGGTCTCCTCATTTTATACCCTGTTGGCAGCCCTGGTAAGAGCATCAATGATTTTTCCTCAACTAGAGTCACAGAGGGTTTTCTGATGTGTCCTATCCACCCAGCTAGGTTCTCCTACATTGTGCTTATGAAACGAATATCTGGAATCTAATTTTAGAATCTTCCATTTATTCCTGCAAGTTTCAATTTGTTGATCTCAGCTCAATTTACCATTTTTTCACATTTATTTTCACTCATGATTTTATTTTCTATTTCATATGTGCTTTCATATTTGTTACTGGAATGTTAGGTAAGTATGTCTTCCATGATGTCATTCAACCCATTGATTAAAATGTTGAAGAGAATAGGTTCAATGACAGAGTTCTGTGGCCATCCACTAGAGATCACCCCAATGTTTAACATTCTTAGACATAATTCTGTTCTAATCAACTAGGGCTGAACTGAAAATCTAGTAGACCAGGAATACTTTGAAAGAGACTCAGAAGGCTGGGCCTGCAAGCTCCCACCGCCATCCCAGTGTTTCCATTCCCGGCACTGAAGCCCCTGGGATCTCATCCTTAGGTTTCAGATCCACCACTCTAGGCCAGCACTCGCCCCGCTGATCCAGAGCCGGCTCTAAATCAGCCCAGCCCATGGGCCCAGAGTGCCAAAGTCCTGACCAGCCCCCGCCAGGCACAGCTTTCCAAAGCAGGCGGTTTTGTCACTGTTGTTGCTTTTAATCTTTCTGTAAAGAGGCACATAATTTCTTGCCAGTTCCTCCTGGCAGCCTCTTGGGAAAAACATTTTGTGTGTGTGTCCGTGTGTGTGTATAAAGTGTGTAAAGACAGAAGGCCTAAATCCCCCACTACCCAGGGCTCCTCCCATCCTTCTTTTCATAGCTAATTTCGTTAAGTGTTTAAACAATGCAAATCCGGCAGCCCTCCTTCATTAAAGCTGTAAGATTGAGGGCAGCTGCCGCCTAGCTATGGGCCCTCCCAGCCAGCCTCGGAGCCGAAGCGTCCATCAGCTTTCCCGAAATAGCGAGGCTCTGCTTCCTTCCCTGCCTCCCCTGGAATGACCCCGGGTGAAGGATACTCCATTTCCTACGCCCAGATTGCTTTATTTATGATCATCCAATGAGTCCATATTTGGAGAAAAAAAATATCACCACCATGTAGAATGAAATCATACAGCTGTAAATAACTGATGTAAGTGTTTAAATTAAAAGGAGCTCACGATAAGATTGTGTATGTATGGAACTAGGTATAAAAGTCTCAGACAGGGAGTATGTGAACTGGACTCCGTTCTCTGACAGGCAGGGTGACCCAGGACAGGACAAGTGGGGCTCTGACAACTTCAGGGGCCTTATGGCTGAGGAGCTGTTCAACACCATTCTTCGTCAGATTCTGCAAACCTGGATGAGGACAGCCAAGGAGTTGCTTGTATTTTTAAGTTGCTTCCTTAAAAATACAAAGTCAACACCGAATCAGATTAGAAGGGAGCCCATGCCACATACTGAAGGAAACATTTTCATGCTTTTTCTCCATTATCTACTTATTAGAAACAATTTACTAACCTTGCAGGTGACTTTGTCTTTAAGCACACCACTCCTGTCAAGGAGAGCTGCGTGCTCTCATTGTAGACCCCGTTGGGAGCCCTGGTAAGAGAGTCAATAATTTTTCCTCATAGGTACACATAAATGCATTCTAGAGAAGTCATGTGAAAACCTAATCAAATTTGCAACACACCAACATGTTTAATATTTAAGATCCCTTGAGTTAATTTGTACAGTGAAGAATCACCTTATAAACCAATAATTACCCTGTGGTCCTGCAATGTTGCTTAAAATGAAACCTGCCTACCTGGGTTTCAAAGCTTGTATTTCCAGAACAGTTTAGACTTCACAATGAAGATCACTCCTTCTAAAACATGACCCTTCCAGGGCGAGCCGTTCTCATTCCTCCATGAAGCACTTATGCCTGAAATCCAAATGGAGAGTAAGAGTCAGTGAAAGTCACTCTCCTTCTGTTGGAAATGGAAATTACTCCAGAGACACTAGATTTTGGTTTCACCATTGGTTGAGGCTCAATAATTGCCAGCTGGATGGTGAACCAATACTTGGGAGTCAGGAGATAGTATATTCACAACTGACCAAAGCCTGGCTTCTTTTCTTTTCTCTTAAATGCATGTCAGTGGCCTCCCCTGGGCTCCCTGTCTATGCCACCCTGCAGGGGGCACATGTGGGTTGCAGGCTCTCAGTCAATATCTTATGATAACAATAGCCATCATTGTGAGGATCCCCCAACAGCACTGGGTGTTTTACAACACAACCAAAAACTAGGCACTAGTGCAAATTTTAATTGGTAGTTGGGAAATGTGTTAAGATGTTTTTATAATCAATTTGTAGATCAGTGTTCTAAGTATATTTGGAAAAGTACATTATCCATTTGTGCAATACAAATATGTGACATGGTTTGCATCCTCTACTAACTTATTGGTTGTTGTCCACGTGATTTGTTGCAACACACGTTTGTTGACATTACTACAACAACGGTGCTTCCCTCATTTTCTTTTTCGTTGCTAAAACTTTTGTTAATTACATTTGACGCTTTTTTTAATCACCATAGAAGTGTGCAAAATTGTCATACTTTCATTGTGAATTTTTTCTTTTAGCTGTTTTGACCTTGAGTTCCACCTTGTCTCCTGTTCATATTCACACTCCTGTCTCTTTTTGTTTGGATTCATTCACTATATCATTGCCTGTTGCCTTATTTTTAATATTTTTGGGTTAACTGGGTACACTAAAGCAGTATTTAAATTTTACTCTTAACCAAATGTGAGTCTGTGATTCAAAATAAGAGTTCATCCCAAGCATTTTATTAACATAACTTATATGCTTAGTTTTATTTCTGCTATTTTGTTTTATGGTCCTTTTTAATACACCTTTATATTGAAGTTACTTTTTAAATCTGACTTTTCCCTTGTGATTTGGAACTCATATCTACTATTTTCATTCTATTAGGAATGACATTTAATAAGTATGCATTGGAATCTACTTTCTCTAATTTTCATGATCAAAAACAGGCCCGGCATAGGTGGCTCACACCTGCAATCCCAGTGCTTCGGGAGGCTGAGGCAGGAGGATCACTTGAGCCCAGGAGTTCAAGGTTACAGTAAGCTGTGATTGTACCACTGCACTTCAGTTTGGGCAACAGAGCAAGACCCCCACTTCAGGGGGAAAAAAAAAAGACAATATAAATTGATCCTTTTCTGTGTGATGTGAGGAATATACTCCACTTATACATCTTGTCTTCTGGCCATTCAACTACCAATTTTTAGTGACACAGTACGGAATTTGAACTAGATAGCTATTACTTAACATTTTTAACCATGTGTCCTCTTTTGGAAATTATTTTTGGCATTTTCGTTGTGTTTCCATGTCCTATTGAGAATTACATTAATTTTGTTCTATAGTTTGTTTTGGGGGAAGAGGTTATTTGTTTATTTTTATTAGTATTTTATATCATGAATTCTCCATTTTTGGATTTGATATTTTGATTTCTCACTCAATTGGCTTAAAAATAACTCACTAAGACGTTTCTTGTTTGCATTTTTTGTGGCTTGTTGTCTGTCCAGACCCTCATGTGGGGTCTGAACTTCTTAAGTTCACAAGAGGATGCAGTTTTTCTGTGCTGGGATCTCAATGTCCACATGGCAGCTAGGGGAACCAAAATGGGAGAATCCAGGACAGACACTTCAATTTAAATTTCAGATAAACATGAAATAATGCTTCTGGTATAAGAATGCCCCTAATATTGCCTGGGCATCCTGCATTTGATCTGGAACCCCCATGTGGGTTACCTTCCTTTTCTTGGTCACATTTCTGCAACTGTTGGTCATTGTCTTCATGTTACAAAGAAACAGGAACCAAGTTTTATTGCCTTGATCATCACTAAATTTTTTTTATTATTCTTGAAATTAAAATAAATTATCAGGGTAAGTCTGGGCAAAAAAGCCCTTCATTATTTTGTCTAGATTTCCGAAAAGTCTTTCTTTAGTTTGGGAAATTTCCACCAAATAGTTCTTTAATGATAGCTCCACTTTTGGAGGTTCTTTCTCTGAAATGCCTAATATTTATAAATTAAATATATCTCAGCCCATGCCTTTGCTATATTTTCTTTCATTAACATTCTGTTATCCTCTTCCTCTGACGTCTGTGATGTCAAATTTGACTTCTCTCTTATAAAACCTTTTCTACTGAAAGGTGCATTTTGCTCTCCCCTTCCCCATTTCCATTTCTGAAACGAACATTTTTTAAATCTTCTCACAGCCTTCCCTACCCTGTTTTTTTTATTTTCTTTATGGTTCTCTACTCGAATTTCATAGAAGAAATGCTCATTTGAAGTTTATTGGAAACACAAATCAGAAGTGTTCTCAAAATTTTCCCATCTCTTGCAGAAACTGTATTTTATAGGAAAATATTATCCCTGATTCCTCAGAGTGCTGCTTATTTTTGAACTGTGCTATCTTCTCATTCTCCTGGTGATTTTCCTCTGTGTGTTCGACATTACAGAGGGAGTCCAATGTTTGTCCAGAACCAGTAGTTGAGATCCCGGTCTGAGTTATTCCGAGTCAAGGGAAGGGACAGGGAACAAGACGGAGTTCTCAGTTCCCTGTGATGATTCAGCTGCCCCGGGAGCCAGGAAGCGAGCCGTTCTGAGACGGCCTGTGCCGAGCGTCTCTGCCCTTGGTTCTTTTCTCAGTTTGGAAGGCATCGGGAGTTTCCCGGAAGTGCCCTTGTTCTCTGCTGAGCACCAGCGAGGGTCACTCCTGTTCTTGGCCTGTTCTTGGCTCACAGCCCACGACAAATGTCAGCTGGGGTTAGTGACTCCCCGGCTTTGTGAAAGGCAGAATTTCTACCTACAAATCCTGCAGCCTCCCTCTTCCCCTCTGGGCCTCTCTTCCGGACAGCGCACATGCCAGGAAAAGCTAGGGGGCATTGGAGAGAGCCTTCTAGACCTTCCGAACTACAGTGTTCCTCCTTTACATGTAAGGAACTAAGCTAAGGAAACTCTTGACATTTCCATAATGCGGCTATCACCCTACCCTTCCCTCAGCCGATTCACATTTCCCTGTTCATACAGTAACAGACCATGTCGGTGTGGAGTTTGCTTAGGATAATTTCTCAGATTTCACAGTTTGAATATTTTGCTGAATTTTCTCACTTGTAAAGAGTCCATTTTTCCTTTTTCTGGAACAAATGATATGTAAAAAGCTGTATGAACCCCATTTTCATTTGGAAGCTGTTCCATGAAATATATTGTCCAATTTAACAACGGGTCCCATTGTCAAATTTATTCTCAATACCAAGGCCAGTCATAGATTATCAAAACTTGTAGGCTGGTCAGCGTCTGTGGGCTTCTGGTGAGATGTTTTACAGATAACATTCTGTATAGGAAGCAATCGTGGCTTCATTCTATAATAGGCAAGGTGCCAGGAAATGCTAAATCAAGTGGCAATCAAGTCCCTAAAGAAAGTCATTTCTGATTTATGGTGATAGCTCCAACAATTCTGCTGAACTTCTTACACATTGAAATGACTACTTAGTTATGTTTTCCATTAGAGCAGAGAACAGCTGGCCTGCCAGAGACCGAGCGTAGCAGCTGGAATGCAGAAGCCCTCATACCATTAACCCCGAAGCCTGAGAAAAAGATTTCTTATTTCCAAAATGTAAGTGCTTGTTTTCCCCCAGCACATCTGACACCCTGAGTCTGTGGTGGCGTTCAGAAAGTGGGAAGCAGCCTGAACTGGGCTGGAGGCAAGGGCAGGAACACAGGAGTCAGGCGTTAGCGCAATGGGGACTGAGCACTAGCAGGAGCTCCCCAAGGACCAGGGTGGTCTGCGTTATTTTTTAATTTATCACAGTTTCAAGAGACTTATCTAGAGCAGTCTCATCTTCCAGCTGCTGAAGCTGCCTGAAACCCTCTAGAGTGTGTGTGTGTGTGTGTGTGTGTGTGTGTGTCCGTCCACGTGCACGTGTGTGTTTTCTTCTGTGTTCATATATTTTGCTCCTGGAGCTTTAAGAAGAGCCTAGATTAGTATTGTCCAATAGAGTGTGATACAAAGCACATATGTACTTTCAAATGTTCTAGGAGCCACACTAAAAAAAAAAAAAAAAAGGTAAAAAGAAACAAAGAAACCAGTAAAATCATTTAATACCATTTATTTAACTTAATATATCCAAAATATTATCAGTTCAGCATGTAACCTTCACATAACTTATTAATGGGATTGGTTGCTTTCTTCTCTTCAGGCCAGGTATTTGAGCTCATGTGTGTCTGCCGTGCATTTCACACTTACAGCCCACCTCCTGTGGATTGTGCCGGCAGCTGGGACGGGGGCAGTCTGGGCAGTGAAGAAGAACAAACTCCCCCTGTTTTAACCATTCAGCTCCGCTCCGGTCTGCATATTTCCCTGGCCCTGAAGCTCCCCCTCTTGGAGGCACCCCTCTACCAGGCCCTTGAAGAATCGTGTGTGAACCATCACTCCTAGCCCTGTGCTACCAACCCACCTCACTCACAGGTCATGCAGAACTTTGTAACTAAAATCCCAGGGCCTGAAAAATACATGTATGGGAGCTCCCGGACATAACAGAATCACATCTGGACTCCCAGGAGAAGGTCGTATCTTTCCCTTGGTCTTCCCTGCCTGCTTCCAATCGTCGTCTCACCCTGTTTCTCCACAAACTCTCTTCTCTTTTCCTCTCTGCTGTCCCCTTCCAGATTGAGCAGGATGGTGGTGGGGCTGCTGGGGGGCATTTCTGGGTCCTGTCCTGGGGAAACAGTTTGCAGAGGGGAGGCAGGGAAGGGCAAGGCCCACTCTCACTGCACTGTCACTCCTACAGCTAAGAGTCTGAAGCTGGACCACTGCCTCTGCATGGGACAACAAAACCAGGCTGGCGGCACTCCCGTGACAGTTCCCGGACACCCACGCCCAGGCAGGTGGCACATCTGAGTAAAGCTGTCTAGGTATCAGATGAGACTGGTGGGCCTGGAAAACACAGGCCCCACCCAGGACATTTAAATTCAGCTTTTAACCCTGTGCAAGCCAAGCAAAACCAGTGGGAGTCCAAGAGTCATCAGCTCATGGTTCCCACTAGAGGGATGTGTCCTGGGTACTCTGATCACAGCTGGTAGGTATCGAGGGACAGCTGCCTTGCCTCCTGCCTCACCCTTTTAGGGATCTGCTGTCTATAAACTGCCAGATGTCAGGTACCTGGTTCATCATCTTCATCTTCATGCACATCAACAGCCATATCACTGACCTTACAACCAACCTTCCAGCCTTACCGACCCTCAGTCCTTGCCTCTAATGGCCCTAAATTCCATCCGGTATCAGACCCTCAAGTGGAGTGAATGCAGCCCGTAACTCAGAGAGTGGCAGGTTGTCTTCTCTGAACCGGTGTCAGGTGTTACTTTCTCCACAACCCTAGGCTGTAGGCACTCAGCAGCCCCAGAATCTGCAGGCTTAGCCCTGCCATCTGGAGAGCAGTCCCTGCTGCTGCTCAGGAGGACCATGCAGCCCAAGGTGAGCCTGGACTCCCTCACAGTCTCTGCACTGTCGGAGTCCCCTAAGCTCTGCCAGGTCTCCCTAGTCAGAATGCAGCATGTCTGTCTCCATGTTCCAAATTGCATCCAGTCCACCCGCAGGGCCTGGAGCCCTGCCCAGAGGTCCAGGTGGAAGGACTGATGCTCTGTGCAGTCCTGCCCAGACGTCCAGGTGGAAGGACTGATGCTCTGTGCAGTCCTGCCCAGACCCCTTCTCAGGAGGTGAGACTCTGTCCTACACATCCAGCAAGGGGCTAAACAGATCAGGTGGAATGGGAATGTCATTGCCTCAGGCGGAACGAGAATTGTCATTGCCTGCAGGTACTGGAAACTGCTACCATTGCCCAGGCTACCGGAATAGATTTCACCTTCGAAAGTGACCCTGGCCTGGATCCTGCTGCTTCTGCCACACCTATTTCCAGTTTCCTCTTCCTCCTGGCCTCCTTCTGAAGTCCCAAAACGATGTCCTGCCAAGTCACACAGGTAATGGCCATGCCGGCTTCTGAAGCCATCCATTTTGTTTCATGTCTTTTCCTTCTTGGGAGGCAATGAGCTAAAGTGAAGAGAATAAGTGCTTTTCAGTCTGAGGAATTTCATCTTGAATCTTGGCTCCAAGATTTAATCATTCTGTAATTCTTGGGCAAATTGCTTACCATTTTTGAACCTCAATGTTTCTTCATCATCAACATGTAATCAGCCCTACTTCATAAGGTTATCAGGATGATCAAAACAGATCATGTAGGTAAGACACTTAGCACATAGCAGACACGGCTACCTGCTGGCTACTGTTTTGAGTGGACCTGCACTTTGCCCACGTTGTAATTGCCAGCCTCTTAGCTCTTCCCTGTTCCCAATCGCCATTAGGAACCTTTGACCCCCTTTGATCCTGTTCACAGCCTAAATCCCACAAGTTGCTATTTTCCAATGGGCTTGTGTAGACGATCCGGCAACAGTCCTGCCCATCCCCAGCTGCCTTGTCACAGCCTCTGCCTGTGGTTGGAACTCATCTGATTCTTTCGCACTCCCTCACTATCCCCTGCCAAGAAGCCACATCCAATGTTCTGGACGCCTGGATTTGGGGGGCATGAGGCTCAAACATCAGGAGGGCCAGAAGGTGATGAGGGAAATATCCAGTTTCAGAGGGTCTCCAACATGGCATAAGCCACTGTGGGAAGGAAAAGATGGTTTCTCCAAATACAGGCTGGGCAGATGCAGTAAGAGCTCATTGTAAGGATGGTCTGTCCAGTGGTGCCTCTTAATGGGTGCATCATTTATTGAAACCCTATCTGAGCTGTCTGCTTTTGCAGCTGTTGGATCTTGTTCTCTCACTCAGTGGTCATTCAAGACCTGAGACCTTTTACGTAATAGATGACCATCGCAGAATGAATGACACTCAACTAGCTCTTAAAACCAACCCCCATATCACAGCTGCAATACACAAAAGTTTATTTCTCACACAATAGTCTATTTCGGTCAGGCAGCCTCCTTCACCTTGCTCTATGTGACCCAGGTCCATGGCTTCCCAGGTCCAACCAGCAAAGACAAAGGAAGTTTACGGGCTCCAACCTGCTCAACCTGGAGGTAACCTCTTCTCACAGCCGCCCACAGGCCACTGGGCGGAACATCTGACCTGACTGTGAGGGAGGCTGGAAAATGAGGGGAGCACAGGGAATGTGGATGAGCCAAGTGCTCTGCTTTGGCATTCATGTGGGAGGGGGTGTGGAGGTTTATGGGCTGAGGGTGCATGCATTGTATGTGTATGCTGTGCTTTTCACACTCCTAAAGTGCCAACAGCTGCTCCTCTACCATTTCTCTGTTTTGGGGGGTTTTTTTTGTTTTGTTTTGTTTTGTTTTTTGAAGTCCTTGTAATGGTCCATGTCTTGCACAAAGCAGGTGTTTTATAATGTCGTTCGAGTCAGCTCACTCAGCCTCTGATGAAAGTCTCTTACAAGAGGAAAAATAGAAATAGGTGTCATTTATAAACTCTCCTCAGTTTTAGGCTCAATGCAAATAAGCACATCATGTGTATTATTTTATTTCTTTCTTACAGTTGCTCTTTGAAATATGTGCTATTTTTTATCCTTATTTTACAGGTGAAGATATAGGTTTAGAAAGGGGATATAACTTTCCATGGTCAAAAGCAAATAAACTGGACATCTCAGCCAGCCCATCTGCTTGGAGCCCTCTGCCTTAAAGCCACATCACTCTCTGAGATGAAACACCAGCCAGACACGGTGAAGACAGGAGCAAACTCCAGGTTTACAAGTGATAGGATTCCTGTGGATTTCTAATTCAGGTTGAAAATCCATGAAATCTAGAATAATATGGGGATAGTTTACAGACATGTGAAGTTCTCCTTTTACTGTGTATGCTTTACTTACAATGCAATACATAGTATTTCCATTGAGACATCAGCAAACATCCTTAGCCCTGTTTGCTTTTCATGCAAACTAACATTACAGTATGATACAAAGAAAACTGTTTCTTCTTAAGATATTTACAA
>NW_012101998.1:738278-741741 GCF_000951045.1 Mandrillus leucophaeus | reverse complement strand
GTCGGATGCCCCCTGTGCCGTAAGTTTGGGTAGGTACAGCAACAATCCTTTGCACGCAGGAACTGGGATGCTCAAGATTCAGCCCATGCAGACCCTGTCTCTTATACACATCTAGATGTGTATAAGAGACAGGTGTATTTTTCCTTGCTATTTTCATTTTATCATTATTCTCTCCAAAAGTCTGCAAATTGATTTTGGGGAAAATAGGTGGATATACCACACTAAAGTTGCAGACATCTAAATGCCCATGAAGACTTCCTTTTTTGACTCAGGCCAGGCCTAATGTCAGCTGCACAAAACCATGAGGCTCATCCCTGGAAAGAAGAATGTTTCCACTTTTACTCCCAGTCCTTCTTCACTGTTCAGCTTCTGCATGAATGTCTCTGTGTGCTTTCATAATCTCACATTACCCTCATATTGTGCTTCAATATTTTTCTAATTTCTAATTTCTAAATTTTCTTTTTAATAAAACTTAAGGACTGCTGAGTTTTTATCCAGGACCAGGAAAAAATAAAAATCAGCACACTGACAATAAAAGTTGCTTTGAGATTGCATCCCATAAGTCACACTTGTTTGGGTGTCCCAGGATACTGCTGTATTTCTAGTGATTTCCTTCAATCACTGCCAAGAGGAAGGCTTGGATTTCCAGCATACTTTTGCTCCCAGAAAGCCAGTGCACAGGGGAGCAGCTTGGCCCCCGACCATCTTCAACTCTGGTGCAGCCCTGCAACAGAGCAGAGGAGGCCAGACAGAACCCAATCCTGAAGCCAACCCCCCCAGGTTTTGCTCCTGGAGCCTCTTCCTGTGTCATTGTCATTAACCTGTTGTGATGCTCCAGTTGTCATTCCCAGAAATCCAAGCACTTGGTCATCTGTGCCCAAGTCAAATTGCTTGCTCTGGGGCACGCCTTCTACTCAAGGAAAAATGAGACCTCAGGAAAATCCGACCCATCCCAGACCAAGCTCCCAGCCCAAAATAGTGCGCTGCTGCTGAGTGTCTGGACGACACCTTGCCTTCTCCTCAGAGGTCTGCTCCAAGGGCCTTGACCTGGCCGCCGGCTTCATGGAGTGAGCAGGCCACGCATGCCGTACATGGAACTTAGGAAGTGCTTGGCCATCTTTCCATTCAAGGTGAGTTTGGTTACAGCTTGAGTAGGTGTAGCTCCACGTAAGAGAACTATCAACCAAATAATTAGGGCTTAGAAATACTCCATTTCACCCTCCAATTGTCCATCCCAGGGCACCAGCTGAAACGTAAAGGAAACTTGAGGACAGGCTCACCTGGATGGGAGCATGCCCCTGTTTGCCCTGTTCTCTTCATTTTCAGGATTTTTCTGGCCCTGAGCTCTGTTTGTGACAACTATAACTCATGCCTTTCCCCTCCTTCAAGCCTCCAATCCCACACACACACACACACACACACACACAAAAGCAATGAAACATCTAGAACAGGATAACAATATCAATCATTTAATATTTGAGCAATGCTTCACAGTGAACAAAGTGCTTCCTGTGTATTTCCTCTTTTGACCCACATAATAATACTAGGAGGATTGTAGGGAAGACGTTAATAGTCCCATTCTTCAGATAGAAATAAATGCATTGTCCCTTGAGAAACCTAATGCTGGAAATCACAACTTGATTGACCTTTCAGAGGCACCCAGTGAAATCCAAGTCCTCTGACCTGGAAGCATAACATGCTCTACTGGTATTCACAGCACATGTCATCCAGAAGGTGGAAGCAGATCCCAAAGCGGTTTTGCCCACTGCAAAATTCATACATCCGGTGGTCTGGGTGATGCTGGGACATTTCTTCTGGAGTGAAAGACATGCTCTTGCACCTTGTACTCCCCACCACTAAGATGGCATCTGGCTTTTGCCAGGCCTCATGGATTTCTGATGCCATATAAATCACACCTGGAAGTACTGATCTGATCTGTTTATCATGTGACCTAGTCAACTGCCAACTCTGAGTGGGGCTCAGAGCCAGAAAAGGCTCTACTGCAGGCCCTGGCTGTGTGCAGTTTGCCGCTAGGCCACACAGCATCCGATGGAGCACGCCTCTGCTCCAGTCTCTGGAAAGCCCCAGTAGCAGAGCTGCAGCATGGGCCCCTGGGGATCTGGGTAGGGCTGCCCCTTCTGTGGCAGGAACTCTCACATTTGAAGAGCAGCTCCAGGCACAACACTGGGCCCTGGTCTACAGGAGCTCCTGGGCAGGGCTGCATGCAGTCGGATGCCCCCTGTGCCGTAAGTTTGGGTAGGTACAGCAACAATCCTTTGCACGCAGGAACTGGGATGCTCAAGATTCAGCCCATGCAGACCCAGGGGAAGAGAATATGATGTGCACAGATGGCCCAGGCTCCCGTGCCCCTGCCTGTTGCACTGATACCTTGCTCTCAGCTGGCATCACCAGACTCCAGGGCTTCCCTGCAATCAGCTGCCAGGGGGACGGAACTGGACCTGGGCCACACAGGGCAGCCCTGTGCATCAGCACCAACCATCAAAAGTAGACTGCCCACGCCTGCCACTCAGAAGTCCCTGGAGGACGAAAGTGAAGGAAATTCCTCCTTGTTGGCAGAGCTGCAGCCGCACTAGAGGTTGACCAATCTGTATGGAGAAGGCACCTGAGGTGTGTGCCCGCACATACTCCTGGAGGAGCCAAGGGGTAGGGCTGGCTGGGCAGGAGCCTGGGAGAAGCCGACTGGAAGGTCGGGCAAGGTAAGTAAGGTGTGGAAGTAAGCCCAACCCTCTGGTCACCCCCATGATCCCTGGGGAATGTGTGCTTCCTGCCACAGCAACCTTAGGTTGGGCTGATCAGAGGCCCTGGGTTAGGGGTGGCAGAGAGGGTGGAGGTGGTGGTCAAGGGAAAAGCTTCCACTAAGTGAGCACAACAGGGCATCTACTCAGCTTAAATTCGTGATTCTCACCCAGTCACCTTCGGGCCACAGATGCCAGTGAACCAGCAGGCAAGAGGGAACTGGTGAAGGTCCTGGATCCTGATGGCTGTGAAGAGCTAGAGTTTCCACTTCCTAATGGATTCAAGGAGGAGTCTTATATGGAGTGCGGTGATTTCCTGGGGTTTCCCTTGGGGCCTCCACATCCAGTGAGGATGGTGAACAGGCAACTGCAGCCCCTGCCGCCCAACAAGGGCAAGACAACCAAGACCTTAGATATTCTGGGTAAGAAGATCAAAGGTCCCAAACCCGGAAGCTACCCAGATCAGCCCAAGCACTGGCTGGGGTGGGGGACATCCAGATACGGAGGTGGAGGAGAAGTCTGTGAACACCGGTTATTGCCACACAGCCATCTGCACTAGTGGAGACAGGAGCTTGTTTCACTGATACTTTTAAGTTAAATGTTTGCAGAGGTTATAGCCAGCCACCGCCTTGAAACTGATGCTGTGGCAGATTGGATTTAACAGATAACGTGAGTGAGCGTGACTGTCCCTGGGTGGACTGCATGGA
>NW_012101998.1:723224-736173 GCF_000951045.1 Mandrillus leucophaeus | reverse complement strand
AATCCAAGTCCTCTGACCTGGAAGCATAACATGCTCTACTGGTATTCACAGCACATGTCATCCAGAAGGTGGAAGCAGATCCCAAAGCGGTTTTGCCCACTGCAAAATTCATACATCCGGTGGTCTGGGTGATGCTGGGACATTTCTTCTGGAGTGAAAGACATGCTCTTGCACCTTGTACTCCCCACCACTAAGACGGCATCTGGCTTTTGCCAGGCCTCATGGATTTCTGATGCCATATAAATCACACCTGGAAGTACTGATCTGATCTGTTTATCATGTGACCTAGTCAACTGCCAACTCTGAGTGGGGCTCAGAGCCAGAAAAGGCTCTACTGCAGGCCCTGGCTGTGTGCAGTTTGCCCCTAGGCCACACAGCATCCGATGGAGCACGCCTCTGCTCCAGTCTCTGGAAAGCCCCAGTAGCAGAGCTGCAGCATGGGCCCCTGGGGATCTGGGTAGGGCTGCCCCTTCTGTGGCAGGAACTCTCACATTTGAAGAGCAGCTCCAGGCACAACACTGGGCCCTGGTCTACAGGAGCTCCTGGGCAGGGCTGCATGCAGTCGGATGCCCCCTGTGCCGTAAGTTTGGGTAGGTACAGCAACAATCCTTTGCACGCAGGAACTGGGATGCTCAAGATTCAGCCCATGCAGACCCAGGGGAAGAGAATATGATGTGCACAGATGGCCCAGGCTCCCGTGCCCCTGCCTGTTGCACTGATACCTTGCTCTCAGCTGGCATCACCAGACTCCAGGGCTTCCCTGCAATCAGCTGCCAGGGGGACGGAACTGGACCTGGGCCACACAGGGCAGCCCTGTGCATCAGCACCAACCATCAAAAGTAGACTGCCCACGCCTGCCACTCAGAAGTCCCTGGAGGACGAAAGTGAAGGAAATTCCTCCTTGTTGGCAGAGCTGCAGCCGCACTAGAGGTTGACCAATCTGTATGGAGAAGGCACCTGAGGTGTGTGCCCGCACATACTCCTGGAGGAGCCAAGGGGTAGGGCTGGCTGGGCAGGAGCCTGGGAGAAGCCGACTGGAAGGTCGGGCAAGGTAAGTAAGGTGTGGAAGTAAGCCCAACCCTCTGGTCACCCCCATGATCCCTGGGGAATGTGTGCTTCCTGCCACAGCAACCTTAGGTTGGGCTGATCAGAGGCCCTGGGTTAGGGGTGGCAGAGAGGGTGGAGGTGGTGGTCAAGGGAAAAGCTTCCACTAAGTGAGCACAACAGGGCATCTGCTCAGCTTAAATTCGTGATTCTCACCCAGTCACCTTCGGGCCACAGATGCCAGTGAACCAGCAGGCAAGAGGGAACTGGTGAAGGTCCTGGATCCTGATGGCTGTGAAGAGCTAGAGTTTCCACTTCCTAATGGATTCAAGGAGGAGTCTTATATGGAGTGCGGTGATTTCCTGGGGTTTCCCTTGGGGCCTCCACATCCAGTGAGGATGGTGAACAGGCAACTGCAGCCCCTGCCGCCCAACAAGGGCAAGACAACCAAGACCTTAGATATTCTGGGTAAGAAGATCAAAGGTCCCAAACCCGGAAGCTACCCAGATCAGCCCAAGCACTGGCTGGGGTGGGGGACATCCAGATACGGAGGTGGAGGAGAAGTCTGTGAACACCGGTTATTGCCACACAGCCATCTGCACTAGTGGAGACAGGAGCTTGTTTCACTGATACTTTTAAGTTAAATGTTTGCAGAGGTTATAGCCAGCCACCGCCTTGAAACTGATGCTGTGGCAGATTGGATTTAACAGATAACGTGAGTGAGCGTGACTGTCCCTGGGTGGACTGCATGGAACGTCTCTGGGGCACCCTGTCAAATGCCCTCAGCTGCACCTGCCACTCATTCCAGCTATGCTCTGTGGGACAGCCACCCTCAACTCCATGCCATGTGCCTCTGGTCTTCTGCCCCAGGGTTTCCCTGTGAACCTGCTTAGTGCCCACAGGTACACAACCCAGAGTTTAGGAGGATCACACCCCATGTGGGGCTCTTTGACCAATGGGGAATGGGAGCTGGTGGGTAAACATTTCCCTCCTTCTCTTCTGTAGAAAAGTCCCCGAGACCCCTGTCACATGGCTCCTTCGCTGTCCCTGGGATCAAGCACACAGTTGCCTGCTGCAGTGACTGACACAATAACAGACTTTGCACAGCTCTTCTTCTTTCCCTGCTTCACACCCCCGCCTTGCTCCTGTGCCCTGGACAGCACTTTCACTCCTGCCTCCCTTTCCGGCCATGCTTTCTGGGGAAGCCAGGTGTAGTCATTTAATTTTAGGTGTCAACTTGACTGGACTAAGGGATGCCCAGGTAGTTGGTAACACATTATTTCTGGGGGTACCTGTGAGGCTGTGTTTGGAGAAAATTAGTGTTTGAATTGGTGGGCTGAGTAAGCAGAGCCTCTTCACTAGCGTGAGCAGGCACCAACCAGCCACTCTGCTGAGTGCCCAAATGGGACAGAAATGAGGAGGAAGGGCATTGTCTACTGTTTAAGCCAGGACTCCCACCCTCTCCCACCCTCGGACATCAGTGCTCCTGGCTTCTGGCCCTCTGGGCCCAGACTGAATTGCACCTGGCTCTTCAGCATGCAGATGGCACATCAAGGGACTTCTCAGCCTCCACAGTCACGTGAGCTAGTTCTCATAATAACTTTACCTATATGTGTACATATATCTCCTAGATGCTTGTGTTTCTCTGGAGAACCTGACAATTATACCAGGACAAGTCATGTTACCCATTCCTAACTACCACTGAATTTGACATTCAAGTCCTATACCTTGAGTTTTCAGTCCCTCTATCAGCTCATTTCCAGTGCCTTCGCCTCCATTCCACTTTATCAGCTTGCCTCTGGTGCTTCCTAGAACACTGTCATCACCCATGACTGCTGTATTCATGAGTCCAAATGTAGACATCCCTCTCTCTTCCTCAACCTTCCCTCAGTCCTTTCAATCAGTCCTTCTGCACCAAAGACTTAGCATCATCAACACTTTCTGGCTTGGGAACCATATCCTTTCCTGTTATCTAGCAGCCTCCTCTTGTCTTTTATTTGTTGGTTTTTTTAACCCAGTTAAGATTCCAGAGAACAATATTTCTTTCACACTTGCCAATTTCCATAATCCCCTTATTCTCCTATCTCATTTCTTGAAAAAATCCCCTCAGAATTAATAAAACTGCTATATTAGTCCATTTTCATGCTGCTGATAAAGACATACTTGAGACTGGGAAGAAAAAGAGATTTAATTGGACCTACAGTTCCACATGGCTGGGGAGGCCTCAGAATGGAGGCAAAAGGCACTTCTTACATGGCAGTGGCAAGAAAAAGTGGGGAAGAAGCAAAAGTGGAAACCCCTGGTAAACCCATCAGATCTCATGAGACTTGTTCACTATCACGAGAATAGCACAGAAAAGACCAGCCCCCATGATTCAATTACCTGCCCCTGGGTCCCTCTCACAACACGTGGGAATTCTGGGAGATATAATTCAAGTTGAGATTTGGGTGGGGACACAGCCAAACCATATCATCTGCCAACTGTTTTGTGCTTACATCCCAGGTGCTAATCACTGTTAGAGAAAAACCACAAAACTGAACAATTTGGAGCCATTATAATAGCTCACCGCATCTATTGAGAGCGTAATCCTCGCCAGATATTCTTCAAAGTGCATTACATACAATTATCTTGTTCTGTGCCCTGCATCCTGCTGGAAAGCTGCCCAGAAGCCCTGCCCTCCAATCTCTGAAATGCATTCTCAGAAAACTTTCTCTCCTGCTGCTCAGAGAAAACAGAAGTCATCAGCTGAGAACTTGGTAGACGTCTTCCTTCACATTTCAGTGTCATTCAATGGTGATTCGTTTCTTCTAATGTGAAGACTCTCTTTGGCTCCCTTAACCCCATCCTCTGCTAATTTTTATTCTGCCCCTTTGACACCCTTTCAGTTATCTCTCTTATCCCTCTACTCATGCTTTGTTGTATATTTTGATTGAGGGAAAAAACAAACTTACTTTCTCCTGTACTCTCACAAAGCAGAGTACTTCTGACACCAGGTTCTGTAGGGGATTTTTTCAGCACACCAGGCGAGTAACCAATCCTGCAGCAGTGGACAACAGCTGTGTGTCCTCCAATTCAATTCTGACACTCTATCGCCAGTGGTAGCATCAGATCCCACACGGTGAAGGCTCGGTCCCACAAGATTGCTCCCGACTTCCGATGGTGATTATAAGCCCCAGGTTATTTTACTTGTGTTTCTGACAAACTGGCTATAAATTGGATTTCCCATGATCCCCTCCTCAGTTTAGTTAATTTGCTAGGAGGGCTGGCAGAATTCAGGGACACACTTATGCTTAGCAGTTTATTACAAAAGATATTTTAAAGGATACAGATGAAGAGATGCATAGGGCAAGGCATGTGGGAAGGGATGAGATGATTCCATGCCCGCCCCACAGACCACCTTCCAGGAACCTCCATGTGCTCAGATATCCAGAAGCTCTCCAAACCCAGTCTTTTGGGATTTTTATGGAAGCTTCATGACATAGGCATGACTGATTTTATCACTGGCTATTGGTGATGGACTCAACCTTCTGCCAGTCTCTCCTCCCCAAAGGTCAGGGGTGTGGGATGTGGCTGAAAAGTCCCAATACTCTAATTATGCTTTGATCTTTCTGGTAATTGGCTCCATCCTGAAGACATCAGTCAATCATTTGCACATGAAAAGCATGCTTTTGGATATTCCAAGGGTTTTACGAGTTGTATGCCAGGACACAGGATGAAGACCTATATATATTTCACAGTATCACTGTGGTCCTTAGGTTAGTCCCCTCTCTTCTGAATCATTTTTTTTTCTGTTGATTTCCTTCAATTACATGGATTCCATTACCATCTCTTAAGAAAATGATTTCTGATACTTCAATAAAGCTGGAGAACAAAAACAGAAAGGAAGAAAATGATTCTCCAGTTGGATGCTCAACCTAGATGTCTCTCCAAAACTCAGATTCACTCAACATTTTCATTCACGTCTAACAAACCCATATTAGAAAACAGAACGATCTTCCCACATAAACTACTTCTCTATCTCTATCAGCATCTAACAAGCCCTACAAGTCAGCAACATGACCTCACCTTTGATTCTCCCTCACCTCCCCCTCTATCCCCATACCTTCCAGTCACTTACTTCTTAAATATCTTTGGAAACTAATCTTCTGTTCATGCTCACTGCCATTTCTGTAGTCTAGATCATTATCATCTACCTGCCTGACTGCAAGAAACTTCTAGTTAGTCTTCTTGCCTTCACACATAGCTGTGATGGTTAATATTGGGTGTCAATTTGATTGGATTGAAGGATGAAAAGCATTGTTCCCTGCGGCAGCCGGGTGGGGAGATGGTGTCTATGAGGGTGGTGCCAAAGGAGATTAACATTTGAGTCAGTGGACTGGGAGAGACAGACCTACCCTCAGTCTGGGTGGACACCATCTAATCAGCCGCCAACGTGGCTAGAATAAAGCAAGGAGAAGAAGTTGGAAGAAACTGACTTGCTGAGTCTTCCAGCCTTCATTTTTCTCCTGTGCTGGATGCTTTCTGCCCTCGAACACCAGACTCCAAGTTCTTCAGCCTTTGGATTCTTTGACTTATATCAGTGATTTGCCAGGAGCTCTCAGGCCTTTGGCCACAGACTGAAGGCTGCACTGTCGGCTTCCCGACTTTTGAGGACTGGCTTCCTTGCTCCTCAGCTTGCAGATGGCCATTGTGGGACTTCACCTTGTGATCCTGTGAGTCAATTCTCCTAATAAGCTACCCTTCATATATACATCTATCCTAATAGTTCTGTCCCTGTAGAGAACCCTAACTAATGCAATGCCTGTATTAAATTTAAGTACTTCTTCAGGCTCATGACAAGCCTTTTCTCATGTTTATCAACATATGTTGACATGTGTCATTAAGATTGACTCCTCATCCCTGAACTCCCCCAAAACATGCCCTGCCATGAGCTTATTTTCAATAAACTTTTGTTGAATGAATAGATGGCCATTAAATAAATTAAAGAATTACTCCATCAATGAATAAGTCAATCAGTGTTGTCTACTTTAAATTCCTTGAGAGTGAATCAATTTCTATATTTTGTTTACTTCCCATCATAAAACCAAGCATTAACTTGAAATTATAATCATTATTAAATTGATCAACTGAGTGCATGCATCTTGGGTCTGGATAATAATCCTAAAATCTTTAGACATATTTTTGAGCCCACCAGATCAAAGGTTTCTATGGTCAAATTTGTTGGACTTCAAAAATGCAGATATCCCATATATCTTCACCTTCATTTTGTTTCTGTAACCAGTTTTGTGGCCTACGGAAAGGGTGAAAGTAGAGTCTGAGTATCTTGAGACAATGAGTTTACAGGCCTGGATTCTGGGCATGTTGGCTGAGCTGTGTCATAGACAAGATATGAGGACATGTCCAACAACGGTGGCCAGCAGCAAGGGCATGGTTACAACAGTCTTTAGGCTCTTGAGTCTAGAGGCCTAGATGTTAAGGGGCAAGAGTGAAGGACTATAGCAGAAATGAGAGGACCTTGGAGGAGAGGCTGAGAACGTCAACTGTAGAGAGGCCAGGGGGCCTTAGGTCTGGGGCTCCGCTCTAAGATGACTGTGCTTCAATCTCAGGTTTTCATAGTCCTGAGAGTGAGAATGTGATTGGCTGAGCTTGGCTCAGGCTCCTTTCCCTAGAATCAATCAGCCATGGCCTGGAGTGGAGTGACTGAGCACCACTCACACCCTGCAGGAGTTGTCAGCTAGATAATGACCCACTTTATATTCTGCACATCGCAGAAGTCTTAAGTTTTTATTGAAGGTAGATTAGCCAATTCAAGCCCAACTTCAGTGGTGCAAATTTCACATCTATTACATGCAAATAGTGTGTGGGTCCCTTTTCTGTTGATGTATTTAGTCTTCAGAAACACAGGATCGTGGGCCAGATCAAGTAGCAAATGAGTGTTAACACTAGAGGTTCAACCAAGCTCCGAGAACAGTTATAAGAAAACAGAATGAAGGCAAAGACTTTGCTCCAACAAGAGCAGCTGAAAGGGAGGGGTTGCTGTCTGCAGTCCAGCACAGAAAAGGGCCAAGCTGGGAGCCTGGGAGTCTGAGCTGTCTCTCACATGTGCAAGTCTGCAGCAGTAAAGAATCCAGAGCATTCTCAGTGACACCAGATCAGCCTGTCGCCATTTAGCTCTGACATGCCTGAGTGTGAATTCTCCATAAAATGTCACAGTGCAGAGGGAACAAGAGTGAGAGCAGACCCGGTGACCTCCCCAAATCACACACTGCCCATCTCTGGAAGCTGCTGGGAGGCATGGGCCTCTCAGCAGAGCACAGTTTAATGTATCTCATGGGATCTACTCCCACACAGCAGCGTAGAAAATGTTTGGGAAAGGAGAGCTTTTTACTGAGTGCCCAGCACAGATGTACTGCATCAGTGGCAGCACTGCCTGGGGACTTCCCTCCCCAGTCTGCACTCTGAAGGGCAGACATTGTCTGTCTGGGCCATGGAGTCACCCATCCCAGGAATTTGGTCACGACCACAGACTTCTAATTTGTAATAACTGTCATTGTTCTGCAGCCATGCAACAGAGCCCAAGTGCACATGGCACAATTTCTTTTGGATAAAAAGTGTGGTGTCTCAGAGAAAGTGGGATGTTTTACCAAAAAGCACTGCCCTGCAGTGACCACCTTCACTGACTCTAAGAACCTCAGCTCAGTGTGTGTATAGTAGTTGGTAATGCTCAAAGTGGCTTTTTTATTGTTGTTAATTTGGATTTTTAATTTTATGTTAGATTGGGAAGTACTTGTGCAGTTTCGTTACATGGGTATATTGCATGATGCTGAGATTTGGGCTTCTAATGAACCTGCCACCCAAGTGAACATAGTACCCGATAGGTAGTTTTTCAACCCTCCCTGCTTTTGGAATTCCCAGTGTTTATTGTTCCCATCTTTATGTCCATGTGTAGCCAATGTTTAGCTCCCACTTATGAGTGAGAAATGCATTTGGTTCTTGGTTGGTATTTGGTTTTCTGCCTCTGCATTAATTCACTTAGGATAATAGCGTCTGGCTGTACCCAGGTTGCTGCAGAAAACATGATCTCTTTCTATTTTATGGCTGTAGTATTCCATGGTGTATGTGTACCACATTTTCTTCATCCAATCCACCCTTGATGGGCACCAGGGTTGATTCCATGTCTTGAAGTGGCTTTAGTCTTCTCACTTAACCTCGCACTTCTCTGTGAGACAGGTCAGGAAGGCATTCAGTGGTTCGCCCACTCATTCAGCAAACACTTAGCTAGCATCTTTGTGGTTGCCTCCCTGGTTCTCACCTGAAGTAGAATCAAAGCTCTAGGTTCCCTCCCTTGCTCAGCATGCTGTATGCCCAAACACAAGGTCTAACACATTCAAAGTGACGCTCAAAGTGATGGTTAGGTAAAAAAGGTGGGGAAACAAGAAAATTCTACTCACATTATTTTGGTTATCGAATTCAAACAGAACTGACCCTATTCAAAGGTGAATACAGTCATTCCTCGGTGTACACAGTGGGGGAGAATTGGTTCCAGGACCCGCCATGTATACAAAAATCAACACATACTCAGGTCTCCACCGTCAGCCCTGCAGAACCTGCTTCTAGGAAAAGTCGGCCTTCCATGAAATCAAGTTTCACATTCTGCGAATATTATATTTTAAGATCTGCCTTTGGTTGAAAAATAAATCCACATATAAGTGGACCCCTGTAGTTCAAATCTATTTTGTTCAAGGGTCAAAAGTGTATTTAAAATCACATCATTCAATATGAAGTGAAATTTGAACTACAGAAGGAAGAAAAGTAGAGAGAAGAGAAGGAAATAGAGGATGAGTAGGAGAGGAGGAGAAGCAGAAATAGAAAGGAGGGCAGAAAAGCATGCAGGATGCAAAAGGTACCTGAAGTGAACACTGTAGGAAAATTACTCCAGGAAAACAAAGAAGAAACTAGTGACAAGAAAGACAAAGGAACATAAATAAAGAAATAAAAGTGACAAAGGTGAAAATAACAGAGACAAACAGAAAACTGGAAATTTAACATAAAAATAATTGTATACCTAAAGAAGAGACTAGAAAAAATTGTAATACATAAAATTGAACTAGGATTTTTTTCTTCAGTGAAAGAAAAAATAAACATAATTCAAAGGTTTATTATACCCTGATAAAAAGAATATAGGATGAAATACACTAAGACTTGTCCAACAAAGAACCACAGATACTTTGAGAAAGTAAAAGCCAGTATCCTAAAAGGAAAACTATTAGCTGACTATCATACTCTCCTCAGCATTTTCTTCTTACTGGAATGCAATGAAACAATCGAGATTTGAGGAAAGTAGGACTCAAGAGCTCTATTATTCACAGCTCTCATGTGTCTATGGCAAGAGAAATACATTCTAAGATAGGTAAGTCATCCAAATGTGGATGAACCACCAACTAATAACATAGCTTCAAGATACATGAAGCAAAAACTGCTAATAGAACTGTAAAGAGAAATAGAAAATGTCACAGTTAGAATCTAAGATTTGCAAATCCCTATCTCAATAACTAATAGAACAAGTAGAAAGAAAATCAGTAAGAATACAGATTTGAATGAAATTATCTATCAGCTTTAACCTGGTTGACACTGATAGAACACTCTACCTGACAAGCATGCACATCCTTTTTAGGTGTACCCAGAACATTTGCCAAGGCATACTCTTAGCCATAAAGTCTCAGTGAATGTAAAACCATACAAGTCATACAAAGCATGTTCTCTGACCACATGGAGCTACTTTAGAAATCAGTAAAATAAAGGTATCTTTAAAAATCCCCAATTATGTAGAAAAAAATAAGTAACACACTTTTAAGTAACTCAGGGATCAAAGAAGGAATTAAAACAGAAATTAGAAAGTATTTTGAAGTAGTTATAAATGAAAATGCAACCTATTAAAATTTGTGATATGCAGCTAAAGTATGATTTTATAGCACTAAATGCCTGTATTAGAAAAGAAAGGTTTCAAATCAATAACCTCAGCTTCAACTTTAAGAAACTAGTAAAAATATTTCAAAATACATGTTGTATACAGTAACTATATACAATTTTTGTCAATGTTTAAAAATAAATAAATTAGAAAAAATATTAAAGACAATATTTTTGGTGTTATTTTGAAAGAAACTCCGAATAAGCAGAAGACAAGGAATAATAATAAAGATCAGAGTGGATGTCAATAAAACAGAAAAAAGGAAAACAATATAGGAAATTAATAAAGTCAAAAGTGGGATCTTACGGAAGGCCAATTAAATTTATAAACCCCCATTCAGATTGATCAGGAAAAAAAAGAGAATACACAAATTAATGATATCTGGAATCAGATTACACATCGCAACATATTTCAAGAATCCAAGAAAGTGAAAATGGGTCCAAATGCATAAACCCCCCAAAGTGAGGCTAAGTAATGGTGCATCTACACCCAGAATGTGAGAATGGAAAACAATGCATGTTCCCCAGAAAACGATGGTGCAAGTCTCCATTTGTTGGCCCACAAAGGGGCTCCCAATAGCGTTAAGCTTAAAGAGTAGATTGGGCTGGGCGCGGTGGCTCAAGCCTGTAATCCCAGCACTTTGGGAGGCCGAGATGGGTGGATCACGAGGTCAGGAGATCGAGACCATCTTGGCTAACACGGTGAAACCCCGTTTCTACTAAAAAATACAAAAAACTAGCCGGGCGAGGTGGCGGGCGCCTGTAGTCCCAGTTGCTCGGGAGGCTGAGGCAGGAGAATGGTGTGAACCGGAGAGGCAGAGTTTGCAGTGAGCTGAGATCCGGCCACTGCACTCCAGCCTGGGCGACAGAGCGAGACTCCGTCTCAAAAAAAAAAAAAAAAAGAGTAGATCGAAGAACAGTTGTTTTAGTCCAATGCCAGTCAGGAAAAAGTATTGACATCTATTTCAAGAGGCATAAAGAAATAGCTGAAAAAATGCTAATCTGAGAGTTAACAATGGCCATCTTAGGCTATCAGGACTCTGGGGATTTTTAGCAATGAGCTTATTTCATTACACAATAAACAATAAAGCTATTTTTGAAAGTTTTTATCTTCAGATAGAAATTCATGTTATTGAGGGTGTGGGCAGTGTATTGCATACACTGTAGTATTACAACTTTTTTGGAATATGATTTGGCAGAAGCCACTAAAAGTTAAAGTATGTATCTACATTGACCGGGAATCTGATCTTACATAAATAATGGTTTTAGTATGCGAGGACTGCTGCATAAAATTTTGCAACCGTGAACTCTAAGGTGCATCATTTTCCCGTTAGTCATCACGGATCTGTATATATTTTATAAGAGTTTTCTGGCGGTAAAATGTCTTGGGAGATGCCTTTTTCTAACTGTCACCATTTGGACTAGCAGTGGTGCTCAAATGATGCAGGGATTTTTTTACACGGTTATTTGTACAGACCAGAAGAAAGAGGAGGAGAAGAGAAAGGAAGGAAAAGGAGAGAAAAGCGGAAAAAAAAGAAGAAGTAGAGGAAGAGGAAGAAGGAAAAGAGAAAGAAGGAAGGGAAGAGGCTCAGGAAGACTAAGTTACAGAATACTCATATCATGAAGTATTATGAAATAATTTTAAAAGAATATACTAGATCTATTTGAATTGACCTACAGAGATGTCCAGGATTTATTTGGGGGTACAGAGGCAAATCTGCAAAACAAATGAAATAGTAAGTCCTTAATTTTGTTTTGGTGGGGTTTTTTTAAGGAAAGAAAACATCCTTTGCATTTGCTCATATAAGTCTTATGACCGCTAAGAAAAATGTGGAGGGATACATACCAACAGTTAGCTCTGTTCTGTGAGTTTGGGGATGTGGGCATTATGTTTTTTCCTTATTTTTTAAATTGTATGTATTTAAGGAATACAGCATGATGCTTTGATATTACGTATTTATAGTGAAATGGTTACTACAGCCACGTAGGTTAACATATCCACCAATCATCTCACATAGTTACATTTTCTTTTGTGTGTATGTATGTGACAAGAGCATCTAAAATCTACTCCAGCAAATTTTCAATATACGACACAACAGATTTAACTCTAGTCCACTTGCTGTACATTAGGTCTCTAGACTTATCATTCCACATAACAGCAAGTTTATACCCTTTGACCTATATCTCCCCACTTCCCCCACGCCTGCTTCCACCTCTGGTAACCACCCTTCTACTCTGTTTCTACATATTCATGGCTTTTCTTTTTTAGACTCCATATCTAAATGAGATCATGACATATTTTTCTTTCTCTGTCTGGCTTATTTCATGTAGCATAATGTCCCCTAGTTTCACCCATGTTATCATACATGGCAAGATTTTCCTCTTTTTAAAGGCTGAATAACGTTCCATTGTGTATATCTACCACATTTTCTTTATCCAGTTATCCATTGATGGACATGGCTTGTTTCCATATCTTGACTATTGTGAGTAATGGTGCAATGAACATGATAGTGTTCATGTATCTTTACAACGTGTATCTTTACAACGTAGTGTATCTTTACAATGTGGTGATTTTATTTGAGTATATACCCAAAAGAGGGATTGCTGGTTCATATGGAAGTTCCATTTTTTTTTTTTTTAGGAACCTCCATACTGTTTTCTATAATGGCTGCACAAATCTACATTCCCACTAACAAGGTACAAGGATTCCCTTTTCTCTGCCTTCATCAACACTGGTTATTCTTACTGATTATTCACATCAACACTGGTTATTCTCTTGTCATTTTTACAATAGCCATCCTAACAGGTGTAGGATGATACTTTATTGTGGTTTTAATTTGCATTTCCCCAATGACTGGTGATGTTGAGGACCTTTTCATATACCCTTTGGCCTTTTTTTTTTTTTTTTGTCTTCTTTGGCGGAGTATCTTTTCAGGCT
>NW_012101998.1:675031-722851 GCF_000951045.1 Mandrillus leucophaeus | reverse complement strand
AAAAAAAAAAAAAAAAGATCATTGCCAAAGACAATATCAAGGAGCTTTTCTCTGTATTTTCTTCCAGGAATTTTATGGTTTCACACCTTACATTTAGGTCTTTAATCAATTTTGAGTTGATTTTTGTGAAGGGTGTAAGATAAAGATCCAGTTTCATTCTTTTGCATGTGGACATCCAATTTTCCCAACACCATTTATTAAAGATATTATCTTTTCCCCATCTTGTCTTCTGGGTGGCCTTGTCAAAGATTAGTTGACCCTGTATACTTGGGCTTATTTCTGGACTCTTTGTTCTGTTCCATTGGTATATACAGTATGAGTGTTTTTATACCATACTGTTTGATTGTTACTGCTTTGTAACATAATTTGCAACCCAGAAGTGTAATGCTTCCAACTTTGTTTTTCTTTCTCAAGATAGTTTTGGTTATTCAAGGTCTTTTGTCATTGCATAAAAATTTAAGAATTTTTTTGATTTCTATGAAAAATGTCACTACAATTTTTATAGGATTGCATCGAATCTGTATATTGCTTTGAGTAGTATGGACAGGTGGACATGATTTTTTATGTATACATCTCTATCACATAAATTGATACTTCGAATATGTATCACTCTTTGTCATCTAAAAAAATTTAAAATTTGTAAGCAAATCACAACTACGTAGGCCAACAATCTTTAAGGTTTTCTTCAGAATACTTCAGAATTCTATTGTCCTTTTGTTTTTCTAATATTCAGTTAAACTTACAGTTATTCCTTTATCTATGCATCCACCTGCCCTCAGCCCACACTCCCAGCCATCAACCAAGCATTTAGTGTCTCCACCCATCCTCTCTGCAAGGAACTGGAGACTCAGAACCTCCTGAGGAGTTGCTGGTGATGCCACAGGTAGCAAGGTAGACAGCAGCAAACAGGCACCTCATCACCTGGTGACAGCCTAGGGTATTGGAGCTAATTAGTGCAGAGCAAGGCCCTTCTTTCTCCTGTTTGGTAGTCAATACACCACTGGAAAAGTGAGTGTGGATTTCAGGTGACACAGTAAATCTCAGGTGGACTTGTCATTTTGGAAGGATTATTTCTCAATGACAACTCAAGGGACCAGCTATGTTAGAATTCACTGTGAGTCCAGTCAATTTCTTTCAGGCAGCCAACGGTCTCAGTCTCTCAGGCAGTGTGTTTTTGAAGGAGCCCAGGTAGAGAATCTTTTAACACAATCGACGTTTGAGAATCACTTTTCTACAGACTCTGCGAACCTCGGGTGGAATCATATATTACAAAGTGCTGAATGAAAGCTTCCAAAGTGTCCTCCTGCATCTACGTTCTCTGGGGCAGAAAGAATCAGCCCAGTTAAGGGCAGCTGCTGCCCCAAGGGTGAGGCATCAAACCTGCTGTTTGCAGGCTGGCCTGCAAGTGTGGAAGCTCAGGAGCCACGGTCCCCACGAGGTTCAGAATGGCTGAGCTTGGAGACCCAGCAGAGGGAGATGAAGGAAACTTTGTAGGCTGGAGACTGCCCATTTTTCCCTCTCCTGGTGAGAGCTTCTGGTGAGAGAAGAGAACTGAAGTCACTGTCTTTATGTTTAGAGAGGTGAGTGTATGGAGGCAGGTCAGGGAGAACACAGCATAGCCATTTATGCAGTCAGTGCTGCTGCCCTCAGCTCACCAGGGAAAGCTTCAACGTGCTGCTCAGAGAAGCGAGCACTGTTTTCCTGAGACCCTGAACACCCAATTCCCAAATCTTGGGAGTTGGACCACGGCCCTAAACACGCAAGCTTTTGCTCTGGAAAGCTAAGCCATCCAGAGAAGACTCTGTGTTTGTGAACAAGCAGAAGAGGGAGAATGGTGTTTTCAAGACTGGGAAGATGCCCCAGGCAGGCAGGAAAGAGCAGGTGAGCCCTGGGAACCTGTCCCCATCCAAACCAAGGTCTGGGGGTAGTTAGGGCTTTGGAGAGTGGGGAGCCAGTCCTTCACAGCTGCATGGAAGCTGGAAATTACCCTCTTCTGCTTCTGAGCCAAAGGGGAAACCTTCCTTCTGGCCAAGAACAATGTGGTAAGAGTGGCATTTCTGTGGCCCCTGAGCCACAGAGCCCTAAAGATGACAGAATCATGAAGCCAAGAGGACACAGCAGTAGCTGTGATGCTGATCACAGGCTGAGGAGCAGCTCCTGCCCGTTTCCAGGGCTCTTGGGCTCCAAGATCCCTGCATGATCTAATTGAAGAGGAAGGACGTCAATTAGATGAGAACAGCCAGCATCGTGTTTCTTCTTAACCCTAGGGAGCAGATGCTCGGAGCCAGGTGTAATTTGATTTGGAAAAATAAAGAAATGTGATGCTTCTTGCATCTGATTGTGGAGGAGCAACTCATAACTTACACCCTCCGCTTATTAATTCCTCCATCTGCATGTGAGCGATTTTAGATCACCTTAACTCGGCTGCTGAAAGCTGCACCCTCCTTATCGCTCAACACCCAGCATACTCGACACACCTCTCGCAAGAGCTAAAGTTTACATAAATATTATGTCTTACGTTCTTATCAAAAATCAGTTTTCCAGTATTTATGTTTTAGATTTCTTGCCACCCCTTGCAGGTGGGACCAGGAGGGGTGGGGTGAATTCTTGGCCAGAAAATTTTTGAAGTGGCTCCCAAGAGAGTGAGGAGCTGAAAAATAAAGAAAGCAAACCTTGAATATGTTTGCCGCAGCCTGAAGCAATTTTATAAAGTAGGGTGAGAGGGCTTGCCAAAGATACAGGCATGGAAATTATTTCCCTTTTTAATGCAGATAGATGAAAATGAGAAAATTGTAATCCTAAGAGGTAATTCACTCAAATGGAAAGGTCTCTTAGCATGCCCACTAGTTATATGTTTCCATTTTTTTCTAGTAAATATGCATATATATATAAATTGATACAAAATTCAAAGGAACCAAAGAAATACAAAATAAAATAAAATAATTGGTCTTCTCCCCTCTGCCTTTCAGTCCCTCTGGTTGTCTTCCCCAGAGGAGAACGTTACTGTTTTCTTCTCTATCTTTGCAAAAATATTCTATGCACATCTAGTTATATACGTATATAAATATATTTTAATACAAATGAGACCTTACTGCACACACTGCTCTGGGCCTTGTTAGATGGACCATACTTTATTAAAGAGATCCCTCTTAATGGACATCAGAACATGTCCAATAGTCCAATATTATAAATGATGCTGAAATAAGTATCGGTGATGTATTTCCAAGTCTCTAGAATACTGAATGCAGGGTTTACCTAAGACACAGGAAATGTTTTTAAGGGCAATGTTCTGGGTTGAGTTGGCTCGTGGAAGAAAATATGAGAGCCGTGTTCAGGATTCCCTCGGGAACAGAATGCTGGCCCCTCCCCAGCTCAGACCCATGCCCAGCACTGTCGGGGGCCATTCATTTCTCCAGGACTCTCCTGGGAGAGGTCGTACCGGGATGCCTTCATTAGTTAGGGTGGAAAGATGTTTCACCTTTAAGAGGAATAACTTTCCTCTTCATAAGTGGTCTAGAAAAAAGAACGTAAAATTGAAAAAGTGGAAAACACAGGTCAAGATGAGGCAAAATCCAGAATCACTTCAGACCTGAGCGGGGAATCAGCTCAACACGCAGAGAGAGAGAGCGGGGACCACCAAGGCAGCTAGAAACCTGAGCGAGTGTCAGAGAGGCAGAGTGAACTTTTGTAACAGGCTCGGCTATAGGAAATTCTTGGGACACTTCCTTTCCCAATAAAACTTCACGTAACAAAGCTGTTTTTGACAGGGTTGAAGATTTTGTGGAAGGGATACAGAGGCCTTCACTTTGCAGGTGCAAGAGATCCCCGAGATAAGTCCACTGGGGTTGTCGAGGTCATTTCATTTGTGGCCCAAGGTTGACACAGTTTGAGGACAAGGAAGAAAACTAGAGAAAGCCTTGCCCTGGGAACAAGAGAATCCAACCAAGCCCCATTCTCCCTCTTTTTCAGGACAAGGTCGTCAGGACACAATGGGGTTATGGAGAGGGGAGAAACAAAGGAAAAAGCACTTTATAATCATTACCTCATTTAATTCCTGTAGAAGGGGAGGGAGAGAGCATTGTTTCCATTATGTGAACCACATTCCAGAAAAATTGGAGAATAGTAAAAGAGAGAGAAAAAAAATCAGCCCTAATCCCATAATTGAAGCAAAGTTATTGTTACCATGCTGGCAATTGTTTTCACACCGACATCTTAATGTGTTTATTATTATTTTTATATAACTATGGTCAAAGTGTTACAACTCAACTCTATAGCCTCCTTTCTAATTTTTCGTTAACCATTACAGCGTATACAATTTCCATGTTGCCAAATTCTCCAAAATCATCACCTTCCTGAACATGAACCAATCATCGCCACAGTGTCAGCTTGACTTGGACAGTTCCTTACTGTTGAACATTTGCATGGCTCTTGGGGCTTTATTTCTGCATTATTTTAAATAATAGTACAATTTCAGATTGTTTTGTTAAGATAAATTTCCCCAACGGGTAGGGGAGTAAGGGGCAGGGGAGAGGAAGTGAGTGGACAACCATCCTAAGATGCCCTCAGGAACTTGGAAATAAGATTTCCTTTGAGAGTTCTGTTGTAACAGCCGACCCATAATCAGGGAGTATAGCAATCTGAGACCTTACCCTGAAGGGTTAGAGGCAGCCAAAAGTGAAATAGTGTTGAAGGCACCAAAGTAGCTGAAGAATGGGACCATCAGAAGAGGGTGGGCTGACCCGAGGAGCCCAGAAAAAGTGGTCATACCAGTTAGAGTGTTGAGGGGATGCTGAGTAGCCCTGGTTTACTCCTGTTTTCTCAGTGTCATCAGTAACAACTCCCTCCCCATCTCACTCTCAAAACTGTCTTATTTCAGAAAACAAATTACACAGTCCTCTCCTATGGATGACTTGGCAATGGGCAAGCCTCTCTCTTCCAGAGGGACCAGATGGATGCACCCTATTTTGAACAAAAGAGTTGGAAGAGGACAAGTTGCGTCTGAGAGAGGGGTGATGGTTACTGCCCCAGGAGGCTGGGTGCCAAGCCTGCCTAGACACATGTGCTCCAGTGGGACAGGGCCTCTGGAGGTACGGCTGAGAAGGGAGCTGCAGAGATAAGCATGGCTCTGCACCCCAGGAGCCGCTGGGGGGACTCTGACCACCACATCAGGGGAAGGGTCACCCCAAAGCCTCCCCTTGCCTGCTGGGGCCCAGCCACTGCCCTGCGGCTATAACACCTGTGAACTGAAGTACCTGAGCCCTCCTCCTGGAGAGAGGGAGGCTCACCAACCACTCTCTGGACTTCGTACATGATCCTAAAGGCGAGCTGACCTTGCAGTGAAGACGTCTGCCTGCCCACCAACACTGGGGCAGTGTGCTCAAGCAGGTTTTGTGACATCTGGAAAAATAAAGGAATGCAGTGCCATTGGCTGGATCTGAGTGTGTGCAGCAATTCAGGCTTGACAGATGGGTGCAGCAGCCTGCAGGTCCCACATGTCCCCAGGTGCAGCCTTTCCCCGCTCTGATGCCACACTCACCATAGTACCCTGTGGGCGTGGCAAGAGGACCCCCAGGCAGATCCATGTCTCCCTGTCAGTTAATTAGGCACTATATTTTATGCTTTGGTTTTATGAATTTGGACAGCTCAAATCAGTGTACAGGGGTTCACTCAACCCTGAGATGGTTAAAAAAAACTGAGTTTCTGAGCCACAGAATGAAGGGCAGACCCATCCTCAAAACACTTGATGAAATTTTTTTCTTTTGTCTGCCTTTGGTTGCTCTGTATTTTAACTTTTAAATTAATCTGAAATTTGCTTTTTGTTTAGGACTAAATTACTCTTTCTCCCCAACTGCAAGCAGGTTATTATCATGTGATTTGTGGAAAATACTTTTATTTATGAGTATTTGTGTTGCTTTATGAACCATATAGCTTATTCATTCATAAGCCAAGGTCTTTGAATTATTTATTCTGTTTTGTTGATTTGTCCGTTCATGAACAATGACCAAATTGTTTTGAGCATCATATCCTGATAACATTAATAATTATAAAAACCAATCTTTTTATTCAAAGATGTATGTTGAACACTCATATTATTATTTTCACAGTTACTTCAGAATTTGTTCTATTTCTAAAATAGCCAGGAGGATATTGAAATGACCTACACTAAGTGTGTGCATTAATCTAGGAACAATTGATATTTTCACAACAGTCATTTTCTTATTCAGGGATATGATATTGTTCAAATGTGTATGTTATTTTTTGTGTACATTTTATATGCCAATAAAGTTTTGTAATTTTCTTGGTTGCAATCACACTGGTTTTCCTTAAAAATACTCCAAGGTGTTTTATGATATTTGTTGTTATTCTTTATATGTTTTTTCTCATTAAATCTGCTTATTGCTGGAGAGGTATGTAATTTAACAACCATCTTACGGATGACAAAACTGGGGCTCAGGGAGGTTCATAAATTGTTCAAGATTTATGAAGCAATTAAGCTGGGGAGCAGCAGCATGAAGCAAATGAGGACAAACCCCGACACCCACACGAGTGTTTCCTTATTCTGCTCTGTGTCTGGGCTCTTGGCAGCCTGTGGTGTTGTGAGTGGGCCTGTTCCCTTCTCCCCTCCATGCTGACTTCCCTCCCGTGTCTCCGTGGAGACTGGCTTTCCTTCCCACTGTGCTGCACTTTCATCTCCAGCCCTTTCTAAAGTGCCCTCCTTTTCTGAGAATGCCCGCAACTCTGTCTCCCACAGGAAATGTTCATCATGCTCACCATCCTTGCCTTTCGTGTTTTCCTTGTGACCATTGGGGAAGAGACCTCAGTGAGCAGAATGCACAGCCATGGGGCGGAGGTCTGAGCGTGGGGATCAGCTCAGAATAGGAGACCAGATCACAGATACCCGCGTCACCAGGCTGCAACCTGTGCAGCTGGACACGCTCGCCATCTGCTAGGGGTGCCTGGGGCTCTGCGGGTGTTCAGTTGGCTGTGGGGCAGGAGTGAGACTGGATACTCTGCTTCAGGTGATCCATCCAACTCACATTTGGTTTATGCCCATGGAGCCTCCCGGACTGGCCACCCTCCCCTGGTTGTGATCAGTGTTCTAAAGCCAGTACCAGTGGTGGACAAATCCCACTTAGTGGTGATCTCACTCAGCCATGGCTTTTCACTCAGTTGCTCCTACGAGAAAGATGGACACAGCATGGTTATCCCACATCCATGGAACTTCCAGTTTTGGGAGACGACTTCTCTGGGTCCCTTTGTCACCACTCACAATTCTCTGTGCAATATCTTACCGCAATTCAGATGAATTAACTGAAGCATGGCAAAATGACAAGACTGGCCAAAGCTCACGGGGAAGCCGAGAAAGGGAAAGCTGGCCTCGAAAGCCGCAGACTGATGTCTGCCGGGGCTGCAGGTCAGCTGCCCTAGGTCTGCAGGCATTCAAAATGGAGCAGAGGCTCGGCCCCTGCCCTCCTGAGATGTGCCAGAGGCAGGCACCTGGGAGTGTAACTTGAAGGAGGAGCTAGAGGCACTGTGGGTCTGGTTCAGCTTCCCAGAGGGCCTCATAAGAAAGGTGTGGTTCAGAGGGAAGCCTGGTGAGGGCTTTGCGTAGAGAAGGGCAAGGAGGGCACTGTTCTTTCTTAGGAAGAGTCAGAGAGCCACTGAACCAGCACATGCTCTGTCCCCAAAAGCGGTGGTACTCTCACCTCACTCTTCCACCACCTGCCTCTGTAACCCAGCTGAAGCCACTTTCCCCTCACAGAAGTCCTGTCACTGACTTCCCAGAAATGAGGATAGGCACGTTCACCACTTCAGAAGAAAGGACTCTATAAGCACAAATGATGGGAGACTCTCAGCCCCAAGAAAGATGTTTTTCAAAAGACCAAAGAGGGTAAATAACAAAAGCACGGATGGTGTGAGGTCCAGGCGCTATTTATAGGGTGGTTCAGGACAGACGGAAGATGGAAGAGGTGATGCTGGCTGCCGGTCCTGCTCCGTTTTGGTCCTCACCCCCGGAAAGCACTGAATCCTTGATTGTTTGGTTAAAAACATCCCAGAGTGGATTTTGTTGTTAGCTGCTCTTGATCTTTTAAAATTTCCTGCATGTGCTATTGACTGCACCCCTGGCCTTGATAGAAATCCAGACAAAATTGTCAGCCTATGAGCTGTGGCTTTGTCATCAGCAGGCTCAGCCGTTCTGGCGACAGGGGCAGGAGGCTGCGGGGCAGGAAGTCGGGCTGTGAGCCAAGCCTGAAGTGACTGGAGAACAGCCTCAGACCCACCCTGGCCTCTCGTCTCTCCGTTCCTGCTCCTGCACTGGGCAATGGATGATATTCCTATGTAGGAAACCAGAGGAGAAATTCTGCCGCAAGCACAAAACAGCCTTACACAGTGAGTTATCAGAAATGCCACTAAATGTTGCAGGTGTGCATTTGCAACTTTAAGGAACACGCGGCCCCGGGCTTCACTGGGCCCCTTCACCACCCAGCCCTATACCTGAAAGGTGGGGCCTACCAAAATGCAGATGGGTGAAACCACCACAGCCGGATTTCTCCATGTGTCCTAACTTCTGCATAGTCCAAGCTGAGTTAGCCTCACTCTAAGGAATGTCATGATGCGAGGTTCTCCTGGAAGGACGGGGGTTATCTTAAGACCCTCTGGATCTAAGTGGGGCCTAGCACATGACTGGCACTCACCGACTGGTGAAGGAGAAAGAGAAATGGTGAAGAAGAGGAAGGGAATGGAGGAAGGGGAGAAAGGGAGAGGCAGGAAGGCGAAACCAGAAAACAGGCAGACACGAAGCAGAAGACCTTCACCCACCCAAACACAAATCTCCAAGCCAGAGCACTTCAGCAGCCGGCAGGGCTGGAACCAAAGGGGTGATAGCAGGAGGTGGCCTGAAGCATAGGAGTCAAAAAGAGAGGACGGTGAAGTCACCGAGGACATCTCATGCTCCCTCCATCGAGGCCTCAGTCACAGAGGCTTTCTTGCTGCTGAGTTCCTAAAATGGAAGAACCACAGCGTGGCAATGACTCGGAAATGTTTGCTCACGGCATTTAACAAGAGTGGCTCACGCCTGTAATCCCAGCACTTTGGGAGGCCAAGGCGGGCAGATCACAAGGTTAGGAGATCGAGAACATCCTGGCCAACATGGTAAAACCCCGTCTCTACTAAAAATACAAACATTAGCCAGGAGCCAGGCGTGGTGACCTGTGCCTGTAATCCCAGCTGCTTGGGAGGCTGAGGCAGGAGAATCGCTTGAACCTGGGAGGCGCAGGTTGCAGTGAGACGAGATCACGCCACTGCACTCCAGCCTGGCAACAGAGCAAGACTTCATCTCAAAAAAAAAAAAAAACCAGACGCATTTTTGCCATTCATTTCTTAGCATGCAGACTTCATCAAAAGCAGCATTTAACTCTTCCTCTGCCTCTTTATCTCCCCAAGGGATGCATTATGATCTACAGCTCTACCCTTAGTCCTGAAGGAAGTTAGGTAAACTCTGGAGTGGGAAGACTGGTGTTTCTGTCTCCTCAGCTACGTAAACACGCCTTCAACTGTTACATGCTGCAACTATAAAATACAGTTTTATAACAGCCCGTTTCACATTTCGCAGCCCGGCTTCCATTTCAGTTTGTGGGAGGGTTGCGGAGGGAGGTGGGCGGGGAACTGGGGAGAATACACACGGGGAGTTCATCAAGGTGTAGTTTAACGGTAACTGTTGAAATAAAAGATGAGAGGAATACCAATTTCCGTGAAAGGCAGACGTAAACACAGCCCTGTCAAAGCTCCAGACAGATATTGGCATTGAATATGTGCAAGGTGGGCTCCCATGACAGGCCACCCCCTAGCATTCCTCATGACCAGTTGTACAGTTATTCACAAGACAAGACGAGTGTGAGGTGCCTCCTCTGAGCAGGACACGATGGAATTTGCCCCGTCTTGTGTGCACCAGAGTCTCTGAAACTCACCCTTGAGTTAGAAGAAAGGTAATCGAATCAGAACACCCCTGAACAGCACTATTTTTTAAAAAACTCTTTTATTTTAGCAGAATCTCCCAGTGGCCATTCCGACTAAGAAAAAAACTGAAGAGACTAATCTTCATTTCCATGGCTAGAAATACAATTTGAGAGCACATTTTACCTAAGGGTATTAAATTATTTGACTACTCTGAAAACCTTTCCCAAACCTTAAGGATTTTAAAAGGAGGGAGTGCCATTGCCTCTGCTTCACAGAGGGAGAAACTGAATGAGAGGAACAGGAGTTTAGACAAGTTCACCCAGCATTCATTTGAAGGAGTCAAGGTTAAACCTCAGCATTCCCAAGAACGCAAATTTGACAGTACTAGAACCTCAGGAATTCTGATTTCTAAAGATCTACTTTATTGAAAGGTAAAAAATATAAAGAAAAATCCCCCAGGCCGGGCACAGTGGCTCAAGCCTGTAATCTCAGCACTTTGGGAGGCCGAGACGGGCGGATCACGAGGTCAGGAGATCGAGACTATCCTGGTTAACACGGTGAAACCCCGTCTCTACTAAAAAATACAAAAAAACTAGCCGGGCGAGGTGGCGGGCGCCTGTAGTCCCAGCTACTCGGGAGGCTGAGGCAGGAGAATGGCGTAAACCCGGGAGGCAGAGCTTGCAGTGAGCTGAGATCCGGCCACTGCACTCCAGCCTGGGTGACAAGAGTGAAACTCTATCTCAAAAAAAAAAAAAAAAACCCAAAAAAAAAAAGAAAAATCTCCCAATATAGAAAATTGGCATCCCAACAGTTAAATATATGTTCTGCATGTGTACAAAGTCAGAAGTTTAGAAAAAAGGCACGTCAGAAACTGTGAACTCCCTTGCCAGTGTAGCTCTCATGAGTAGCATAAATAAAGTGCCTGAGAATCCATTTTAAAGAATTATTTAATCTCTTATAAGTCTGGAGTTCAGTATTCTGAATTCAGTGAAAACTCGTCTATATTCTTGTTGAGAATACATTCATTTACACTAATGTCAAACTTCTAAGGCCCCAGCGTCTATATAGTTTTGGAAAATTCTTTCATGCTAGAACCAGAGAAGTCTCAGGCTTCCTTTACAGCCATGATTCCTGGTCACCCTGACACTGAAAGTGTCAAGTTTTGAACGTGAACAGAGTTGGTCATTTTATCAGTATTTCAGGACTCAGCAGTTTTTTTCTTTTTTCTTTTCTTTCTTTTTTTTTTTTTTTTTTTTTTTTTTTTGAGAAGGAGTTTCGCTCTTCTTGCCCAGGCTGGAGTACAATGGTACGATCTCAGCTCACTGCAACTTCCACCTCCCCGGTTCAGTCAATTCTTCTGCCTCAGCCTCCCAAGTAGCTGGGATTACAGGTGCTCGCCACCACGCCCAGCTAATGTTTGTATTTTTAGTACAGACAGGGTTTCACCATGTTGGCCAGGCTGGTCTCGAACTCCTGATCTCAGGTGATCCACCCGCCTTGGCATCCCAAAGTGCTGGGATTACAAGCACGAGCCACCGTGCCCGGCCCTGGGACTTAACTATTTCTCACCATAAATCCAAAATCTGAAAATTCTCGTTTCAAAGAACTAGATTTGTTTGTGTTCATGCCAGCAATTTTCTAAGCTGAAGATGCTTCCTTGCTGTGCACTGAGATGACATGTAGGTCAACTTGACTGTTTTAATCAACTACAAGCTCATGTAATTTTCTGTGTCACAACAGCTTTCCAATATAATACTCTTATCTCTGAAAACACTGTATTGTAAAAACAAAACAAAACAAAAATTGGTCATTGATTTTTAAAACACAAAGAAACTCTCCTGTTATTTTTTGTAATTTAGTAAAAGTGAGCACTTGGGAAGAGCTCCCTGCAACACGCGATGGCCCTGGTGAGGACTGCGATTCACATTCTGGGCTGTCAGCTCTGATCTCACAGTGCCCACAGCACTTGGCCACCACCGCTTCCTCGAAAGAAGCATTTAACTCTTCCTCTTCCTCGTGAATGCATCAGTGGCTAACCGGAGAGTGCGCTCTGGGGCCCTCCATGGAGTCTCTGTGAGGAAATCTGATTCTCTCCACGTCGCAGAGGGATTTGTGGAGGTCCAGGATCAGGTGGGCTGCCCCATGTCACACGGCTTGCAAGTGGAATCCTGTCTGAGAGGCACCAGATCCCACCCTCTTTCCACTGGATTGCTTTTCTATGCAATGGAAGAAATTGAAGTACACCTTCCATCAGGTGTCCGCCATTGGCTCCAGTTTGATTTCTGAGTCTAATCTACATTACATATAAACCCATCTACCTAATCCATATTATAGGTAGAAATACATCCTTCACCGGCCTCATCTCCTCCATCCCCAATGCCTCCCAGGTTGAATCACAATGAGCCTGGCTCTGCAATTGGCTCTTAGCTGTGGTCTCTGCAATTCCACCCTTGCCCTCTGCCCCTATAAGCATTCACCACCCAGCACCCAGCATGATTTCATAAACACATAAATAAATCCACCACTCTCTGCTCAGTGCTTTCTGGTGGCTTCCCAGGCCCTCAGAAAGAAACCCAGATTTCATAGTGTGCCCTTTGTACCCTCTACTGAAGCACACACATGACCCCAGCCACTCATGCATGAATCTGATACAAAGGGCCATCTCATTCACCACGCTCCACATTCTTTGCAGTCCCAAATGCTCCAACCTCATTCGCACCTGGGGACCAGTCTGTCCCTGCCTGGTATCTTCTGGCTTACTTTCATGCCATCCGGTTCTCAACTAAAATGTTCTCATGGAAGCAGAATGGTCTGGAAGCCAAGTCCTGTGATTTTGCATCACCTTCTCTTGCCTTCTCTTCTTCACTGCACTGTAGCTCTCTGACATTGGCACTCTTTCCCTCCATTCACTGTTTCCCACCATGCACCGTCAATTAGAATGTTGGCTCTCTGCAAACAAGGCTGTGTCTGCTCCAGGACTGAACTGTAGTTGGAAAAAACAGATGTAAAACTCATCTGCTGAATTTCCTGATGCTCCATAGGACTGTCCTCCCAGCACTGAACCAGCCTCCTCCCCTCTGGGTGGTCTCTTCTCCAGGTCAAATGTGCCTTGTGTGTGAGCTGTCCCCCATGCCACATCTAAACTCTACCCCATGTGAGGGCCCCCTGAACTCTGCAGACTCCAGATCTGAGCTCAGCCCTGCAAATGCCACATAACTGGACGATGTGACTCCAGGGAGAGCCTTGAACACATGGAAAGGAGCCCAAGGTTAGCAAGAGGAGCCCGGTTCTGCAGGAAGCCTCGGTGCAGTTCAACTAAGATGGCTATAGTCCTTTCACTGCCCCTCACCCTTCACTCTACCATTGCTGGGGCCGGGGCTCCTGGATGGTGGGAGCTCTCTCTGCCCCAGCTGCTCCAGCCAGATCCTCCTCTCCAGGCCTCATCCACACAACCTCCAAACCTCCATGAGTGGCCTTATTGGCGAAGATAAGACTCCAGGCTCAGAGGAAAGCACCTACTCTTAAGGCTGAGAGCCAAAAGCAAGGGCTTCTCTCCAGGAATGCGCCCCTCAGAGGGAAGGTTCTAGTGAGGAAGGGAGTGCCAAGCTCACCCTTGGAAGGTTTCTATAAACCTCTGGCAGGCCTCTTCTCACTTCTCAGGAGGTGAGCTAATTTCTTGGTTGAGTCAATGCAGTAGAAAGTCAAGATGGTTTGATGTCCATCTGACTCGGAGTCAATGTAATTTGTCAATTCAGAAAACTCAGTCTATGACAGGATTCGTGATCTGGTGAATTTGACTTTTCTGCCTCAACAGCCACGTGTGGCAAACGCCCCCTCACTCTTGGTTTCTGAATTCTCCTATCTAGGAACTGGAAAGGCCCTTAGGTCTCAGAATCTACCTTATACTGTAGAACCCATGGGCGAGTCCCCCTGAAAAAGGCAGGATGGCACTGGGAGCCCAGTCTCCTGGGTCTTGGCCACGGCTCTGCCTCTACCCACAGGAGGTTCTGCTCTGATCCTGCACATCTCTGCATCTGTGACCACAGCATAGTTATACCCTGTGACTTCTGAGGCTACTTTCAGCTCTGGGATTTCATACTCAGGATTTATAGTTGTAACTGGTTCCAGGCCTACCTCCTCAATGAGGGCTTTTTGATGGCCCTGTCTAAACATGTCCTTGTCTCTCCTCTGTGGCTACACACTGCTTGCTTCCTTCACACCCTCACCTGCCCTACCATGACTCACCCCCTCCATGTTTGCACTCTCCACCTCCTGCGTGGTTCTCCAGGCACCAAGATGCCAGGGAGCCAGTACTCTCCTTCAAGGCCACAGCCCCAGGACCCAGCACAGTGTGCCTGGCACCAAGGAGGTGCTGGACATTTGCTGAGTGAACTGATTATAGCCTCTACCTCTGAGGATGCATTTGTGGGAAAGGGCAGTTCACCCTTCACAAGGCTGGGGATGCTGTGTGTGAGCCTAAAATATCCAGATTGAGCTCAAATCAGCCTCAGTCCAGTTTGGTCTCAGGTCTAACCATTGACTTTTCTAACCTTATTAGCAATTACTCAAATTTAAAAAAAAAAAAAAAAAAGCATAGAGTTTCTTTAGAATCCTCTTTTAAAATCCTTCCCTTTTAATTTGGAATATAGTGGCTTGGGAGAGCTGGAAGTCGAAAAACAAAGCGATTCATTCTCTGGCCAAGAAATGTTCAGAAGCAACAATGGTCAGGTTTATACCACCATGGCAAAAAGAGAATGCTTAAATTAAACCATTACTGATTTAAATTCACGAACTAAGATAATTGATATTGAATATTGAAATTAAAGACTGCATTTGTGTTCTTAAGTCTGCCTGGTGGAGAACATTTGAGTAATATTTGTCTTTAAAGAGTACGTGGGTGATGAACCCTCAAAATAGCCTTCCTTCTATATCAAATATGACTTTAACAAAACAAGTTGGACTACATTCAAATCTGCTTACATAAATGGAGTTTGTAATTTTTCTTAATGATTTGAGATTCTATAGTAATATCACGGCCACCTGTGGATTTGAAGAGATACAAGCTTTACAAAAATCTAACATAAATTAAACTTCATTCTATATTTATTCAATACATATTCTTGTTTCAGAAGAAAATATTTACTGGATGATACCTTTGTGAGAACCATTCTCAGTAGCAGATTGTTATAATGACATGGTTTCTTGCTTTAACGAAAAATAAATGGTATCATTTAAAAAAGAAAAAAAAAAAAAGCTCTTCCCATTGGTGGCCTGGGAAGGGAGCACATGGTGACGCTCAGCAGCTATCTCAGCTGCAGCCCTCCTGGCAGGGTGGGGTGGAAGGCAGGCAGTTCTCTGCTCTGAGGCTGCAAAAGTGGAGGCAGCAGAGCCCAGGGAAGTCAGGTGCCCTGGCCGCTGCCCCTGTACTCCAGCCACTGTCCTGGGGGCAGTGAATGCTGAGACAGGGTCCAGGTGGAAAGCTGGAATCGCTTGGATTTCCCCAGAGCATCCCTTGTCACCATGTCATATTCTGCCAGGCAGCCTACAGCATCCAACAGCATCTCAGAAATGGGGACTGTCTGGGGCAAGCGCACGTTTTTTGTGTGTATTTGGTGTGTTTGGTTTATTTTAATTATTTTAAGCTCAAAGTCGAACTCTACTGTCCCATCCTCCTGAGCTGTCATTTAAGGAAATCGCAATGTCCCCACAGGACCTGTGTGTGAAAAGATAAGGCCATGTGAGAAGAACTTTGCCCATAGGCACCCCTCTGCGGACTCAGCCAATGTAGGACTCCGTGTTCACCCTGCCCTGTGGCACAGCCCTCCCTGGCACTAGGTGACCTTGGGATGTTGTCCTCCTGCTCTCCAGTCAGCCTTGCACTCTCCTCTCAACTCTGAGGCCAGTAAAGGAAGGGAGTCCACTTGAGTGGAAATGCCGAGGGCGTGGCCCCAGGGGCAGATCAGAGCAGGCCAGCCGCGTGTGCAGAGCTCCGAGTCTCCAGTGGGGCCGGGCAGTTGGCAGCTCTAGGCGGCCCCCGCGGAGCGCCCATCCTCTGTGGTTTAGAAGCACGTTTGCCTCACATGGCAAGCACTGCTGCCTTTGTTCTCCTACAACTCCTCAGGGGCTGAGCCCTTGGGAATGAACATGCACAATAACAGGTTGCAGAGGCCTGAGGATTGTTTCTGACAACAGCAGCTCTCTGTGACCGTGGCTCCCAACCGCATCTTCCCCAGGTCCTTTAGGCACAGACCTGGGGAGGCGGTCACCCCTCAAGTAAGAGGGCGACAAAAACTAAATGAATCAAGCCACCCCACCCAGCACCCTCCCCCTGAGGCAGGTGCATGTTCTCAGCCCTTTGACAAGGCTCCCTAGAAGTTAGTCCCTTTATGCAAATCGGCCTCCCCCTCTGGCGTGCGTGTGTGTGTGTGTGTGTGTGTGTGTGTGTGTGTACACAATGGCATTGACCTGAAAGTAAAATCCAATAGGTAAGAAACATCCTATTCCAACCATGACAGACCCTTCCCCCAATGCACGTGGGTGGAGCTTGGTCACCATCCCCAAGATTTCTGGTTCTCAGTCTCAAAATGTGGGCTTAGCAATGTATGGAGTAGCCTTTCCAAGTATCCCCTGTAAGCAAAGACAGTCTAAAACCAACATAAAAATGAGTGTGCATGTGGGTTGAGAGTTTTCAAGATCCAGGACGGCGCATTAAAAAGACCTAGAGAGCTTCAGCAGTACTGAGGCCTGGCCCCACCACAGACCAGTGAAAGCAGAATATCTGGGGAGGCGTCAGGCGTCTTTATTATTTGAACTCCTCAGCTGATTTTAACAGGTAGCCGGGGTGGAAAATTCTGGGTCAGGCCTTACAGAGACTGGAGTCCATGGCTCCTCCAGCTAGCCTGATAGCAATTCTATCCACACAGGGAACCATCCTGTCCCCACACACTCCGTGTCATCCAGCCAGTGGTTCTCAGGCTTTGATGTGTGTCCAAGTCACTTGGGAGGATCATAAGGACCACAGAGCCCCAGGTTCCTTGGAGTGGGTGGGACTCAGGCCTGGGGATTTCTCAGAGCTCCCGTGTGAGTCTGATGCCCATCGGAGTGTGATCACCAAGGGCCTTGTCCTTACAGAGAGTAGAAGGTGGTTGAGCAAGCACAGCAATTGATGGCAGTGCTCCTTGCCTGTTTCACAGTAATACCAGCCAGGAGCCAGCTGAGCCTCCTGCAGAGGTGAGCCAAAGAGAGCCCCCCACTCCTTCACCTCCTCCTCCCACACACACCAGAGATCCGTTCTGGAGCTGTGCCTGTGCAAAACCCAGTTTCCTCAGCCACTGCGGGCTGGGGTGGGCTTCTGTGCTCTCCACCTGTCATCCCAGAAGCGCAGTCCCGGGCTCCACCTGACTCAGGGAAAGGTCTGTTTCCTGTGCTCTGAAATGCTGGGTCTCCAGACACTCCATCCATGAAACCAACAAAATAGTGTGAGTCTGTGTTCTCAAATGGGAAGGCCCCAACACACGCTGCCTCCTGGCCCCTTGAATTGGTGCTCCCCACCAGGCCCACCACGTAGGCTCTGTGGTCCATGAGGAAACAGGCTCACGATGGGGCCTCCTCCCAGGAGACCAAGCTCCCAGGAAACTTCCCGTCAGACCCAGGGCTCTGAGCTGGGTAATGTCCAAGGAGAGGCACAAGAATGACTGGTCAGGGACTGGAGTCTCTGCCTGGCCTACCTAAGGGTATCCTCAGCTGCAGGTCCCCTTACTCAATAAACAGAACAGAGAGGGGATGCCTCTGAGCATCCACCCCCGAAGTCTATCTGTCTCAGTCTGGCCACAGCCCCTCCAGCACCTGAAATGTTAACTCTGCTTCCTTCTAGAAAGCCTGAGGCCATGGAGGAGGCTGGGCGGGGGCAGGTGTGGATAGGTGGACTCTGGCCAGACAGGGCCCTAAGGTGCCACCTTGCCTGGGTGCCCAGCCCTGATTCTGGGACAAGGACCACGCTCCACACTAAGCACACTTGCCAGCCTGCCCTGTCTGCTCTGAGCCATCTCCTCAACCCACTGCCTCTTCCCTCTGCCGACACCCACCTCTGACGCCTCCCCCACAGCTCCATGTCAGCTATATGCTGTCTCTATCTTCTCATTAGGACTTTAGGCACACTCCAGACAACATCTCTTTTAATTTTTATTACTAAAAAGTTCCTCTCCAGCAACACCAAACCACCAAGGGGTGGCTGGCAGGGTAGCACTCTCCAGGTCAGGCCAGCAGGGGTGCCTGGGAGGGGGCTTATGGCAGAGGGGCAGGGGTGGGCCACTCCCTGGATGCATTTAGGACTATTGTGCAGATAGGTGATGGGGAAGCACCCACAAGGATAGAGTTTGAAATAAAAAGCAAGCTAAAGCCAGGACTTTGGGGAATGGAGCTCAGATCCCCAAAACTTAGCATGTAGAACAATGTTTTTGAATCTTCCTGGGCATAAGACTCACTAGAAAGAGATTAAAATGCAGATTTCAAGGCAGCTGAGGAAGCTGCTCCCACAGCAAGCCCTGCTAGGCCTGTGGTGTGTTTCCAGGAAAGATTATGGGAGACTCGATGAAGAGAAAAGCAGAATCCAGGGATGGGTGAGGTCGGACAGCCAAGGCCAGAGCACAGGGTGTAAACCAGAGAGGTCCTGAGGTCCCAGCTGATGAGAAGTACACAAGAGGTAGGAGGGCTGTGAGTGGAACATGGATCCTAAAGTCACAGATCTCTGGGCATGACTTCCTGCGATTCTCAAAGCCTCCAGCTTTCAGGTCAACCCTTGAAATGTGAGCAGGTCATACAGAACCTCGGGGCCTGTGAAATCTTCCTCCTTAGAAATAGACTCTTAATTTATAGAGTTGAGAGTCCACCCAAGAGGAAAGAGCTGGATTTATTGCTGGCAAAATATGAAGGTTGTAACACGATACCTCTTCAAGTCTCCTTGTAGATTTTCACGGGCCAGGCAGTAATTGCCTCCAGAGGTGAGGCCCTGATGGGTTAGGGGAGGAACCCTACCCACCCGCCCACCAGCTAGGAGGAGGGGGTCTGGGGCCAGGTACAGCTGTGGTAAGGATGCAGGACAGAATGCACTGAGAAAAATAAGTCATGGTAGGGTCCATCAGGCCTAGGAACTAGCAAATAAGGAAGCCACAGAAACAGAGGGAAGGTGGCAAACAGGGCAGAAGGGAGCCGAGAACTTGCTCGTTACAAAGGCAGGAACCCTACTCTGTTCCCAAAGGCCTGAAATCTCTCCAGAGGGTAGCCGTGTCCACACAAGGCTTCCTCTGGGTGAATCAGGCAGAATGAGGGCCCGGGATGAGTCACTCTTGCTCCAGCCTGGCGTCTTCCCTTTGGGGCCTTTCTGCAGACAGAAAACTGTAGCCAAATTAGGACACTCTAAGGATCTGAAGGCACCAAGACCTGCTGGCCTGTGACCAGAAGCATCCAGATTTTCCGCCTGATTTGGGGTGATCCTTAAGTCATCTGACTCTCATTTTCCTCATGGTGAAGGGTGTTTATTAAAACCCAGTGACTTGTGAAGACCACCGAATGGTACCTATGTGATGTCAAAGCTGTGCTGGAAGAAGGGAAGTGTATTCTCCCAACTAATGGTTCAGGAGAAAGAGGCATGACTCCCACACGCACTGGGAAAACTTTCATCCACCAAATAATCACACAAGTCATGCAAATGAACACTGTGGAAGGTGCCTCAAAGGAGAGAACATGCACCTGCCCCTGCCCCCTGCCCCTGCCCCTGTCCCTGGCCCTGGGGACGCTGGCAAAGATTCTGTGAGGAGCTCACCTTTGGACTGAGGTCTGGAGGATAAGCACATGCCAACAGGTCAAAGAGGGGGCAGACAGTATTGGGGGCAAACAGAGCACCATGCAGATGCCTAGAGCAGGGGTTCATGGTGAGCTCAACCTCATGAGAGGTTGCAGCCAGAATGGGGAGGACTGTGGACCAGGTAAAGATCTAGTCATTGATCTGGGAAAAAAAAAAAAAAAAGGCACGTGAAGCGTGTAGAGCCATTGAAGGATTTTAGGCAGGACAGCGGCATAGTGAAGCTTTGAAAAAGGCCACGCTGGCCAGAAGCAGTGCAGGGAGAGGCCTGCAAGTTGCAGGACCAGCACAGAGAGGCATCCTGGCCATTTCCACCAGGCAGTCTCAAGAGGGCTGCTGCAGCTCCAACTGAGACGCTGGCTGTGGATAAAGGCGGATGTGTCTGAGACCACCTGACAGACAGAATCAGCGGGGACAGACTGCATTTGGGGTAGATGAGGGTTTGCTGTCTCCACGGCAATATCCTAACAGGAGGACCACAGGAACAAGGTGTGACTTGGAGCTCCAGATTCAGGTTCTGTTTTTATTATGTCAAGATCCAGGTGCCATCTACATGGGAGCTTCAGGAAGGCAGTTGGCTGTGTGTTTCTGGAGCTGAGGAGAAAGCTCTAGAAGGAGATTTCAGTGTCTGCGTCAGCTGCACACGGGAGTTCACGAAGCCAAGCTCCTGAATGAGGCGGCCAGAGGAGAGCTCCGCATGAGAGAAAGAGTGACAGCCAGAACTGAGTCACAGTTGCACCCCATGGACAGTAGCCGTGTGCAGTGCACAGAACAGGAGAGAATGGGGTCTGGAGGCCAAGACGGTGTGTCAGAAGGAGGGAATCGTTAGCAATGACAAAAGCTGCTGAGACCCTGGAAAAGAGAGACAACAAGAGAACTCCAAGGGTTGTACGGAGACATCATCCTGAAAATGCTGAAAAGTCAGTAGGCGACAGACTGTAGGGACATTGGGTTGCATGTGAAAACAATTGGGGTGAGTGAGGAAGTGTTAACGCTTTTGAATATGTGAGAAGTAGGATTGGAGCTGTGCTTGGGAAGATCATGGTGGCTTGAAAGGAGAAAAAGCTAGGAATTTCATTCTCCACGTTAATACTGCCATCTTGTAAGAAATAAGGCGGTGTAGGACAAGGTTGGAGCAGTCCAAGAATGGATGGGAATGATCAAATCACAGCCACTAAGCTCACGGGAACTGAATTAGGGGGTGACTCCACAGATACGGAAAGGAGAGCAGCTGGACTTCGTGTTGAATGGGCCACTACAGGGTGAAGGCACAGACAACTAAGAGACTGGCAGGAAGGAGAGCAGAATCCATGCCCCTGTCAGAGCTGGATGGCCAGGGATTCTCTGCTGAGCCGTTGTCAGGGGCAGCTGTTTCAGGTTCCAGTAGAATGTCACAATGTGGAGACACCTACCAGTCACTGTTACCTGAAGACCTGTGCTCAGGGCACAGGGCAAGTGAGTGTGGGGCCGGCAGGGACTGCAGAGTTCACTCAGGGACATGTGTGGAATGCACAGAGGGGCTGTGGGAACACAGAGCCCCAGAGGAAAGGACAGTAGACAGCAGGAGTGAGCGGGAGACGCGGAGAAAAGGATGGATGAGGAATGGAGCCCTGTGGAGAAGGGCAAAGAGACTGCTTCCACCGTGGCTTTGTGGGGAGATGCCGGGCAAGGCTTCTGCAGTCCCCTGGGTTTGGAGGGCACAGTTTCCACTCGTGTGTAGGAGGAGGAGCCAAATGGAAAGGGATGGAGACAGAGGAGGAGGGCAGAGGGGCAGCAGCTCAGGACCACACCACCTGAGGATGGAGAGAGGGCTGGGAACACGAACAGCCCCAGGGCTCAGCACAGGCCGTCAAGGGAATTCTTCAGTTGTCTGCTTTGGCCACTACTATTTGTGTGTGTGAATATGTGTGTGTGTGTATTTTCTGAGCTTTATTGAAGTATAACTAAAAAATAAAAATTGAGTATTTAAGGTGTACAAGGTCATGTTTTGATATAAACAGGCATTGTGAGATTATCAAGAACAAGCTAATCACCATATCCATCACCACATTTTTTGTAAGAATACTTGAAATCTACTCTATTAGCAAATTTCAAGGATATAGTGCAGCATTATTAACTATAGTCACCATGCCATGCATTAGGTCTTCATAATTTATCTAATAAGCAAAAGTTTCCTATCATGTTTTTCGATAAGAAAGATGGGTATGGAGAAGTCAAAATGGCCAATGAATGTGGAAAAAAGAACAAGATTAATGGCAGTGATTACCCGACATGCTAATTAAGACACTGAAACATTGTCCATCTGTCCAAGTAGCAAATGCAGCCAGTTTCTGCAGACACATCATTTGGGTTAAAGACAGGACTGCGTATCATAGAATGGCATTTTTCCCTGGCTCTGTGGCTGCTGCCATGGTGGCTCTCCCAGCCCCTGCTGTGGGCATGCCTGGACGCGACCCCCAGCCTCCTCGCTTCCCTGTGGTGTGAGTCGCTTCCTCTAGAGCTGCAATTACATTTGAGCCAGAGTCAGACACAGAGGCTTCTGAGCCCTGAAGATGCTGCAGGATCTGCGGGGCTGCAGGAAGCTGCCTCAGGACCTGCTTGTGCAGGCGGGAAGGCAAGCTCAATGGCAACTCCATGATGTCTTAGAGATTTCCTCTAATGTCACAAAGGGAAGAAAGACGAAAAGTGCCATATTTGAGGTCCAGAAACAGAGCAAAGTGGGCACTGTAACTCAGGATGGGTCAAGGGACCTGGCCACTCACATATAGCTGAGAGGTGGCAGAGCCGAGACTTCATCCAGGCTGCCAAAACCCAAACACAGACCTTGCCTGCAGCACGCTCTGCCTCTCTAAGTCCACCCTGCCTAGGACTAGGAAGGCCGGGTGTCCTCCCACCCAAGGCAGGCAGTGGTGGGAGGAAGTCAGCGGAGAGACCAGGTGAGGGCCCCCAGCACAGCCACAGCACAGCCCATGTGAGCCTGTTGGACATCGACACATGCCACGCATCACCTTGTGCACAGTCAGCCCCCGAGCAAGGGCACAGCAGAGCACCTGGTCGCAGAGCAGTGTGGACAGGCAAGGGCACACTGGCCCTGCTGGGGAGAGTGGGCGACTGAGGAACATGCTGGGGCCAGGGTTGCCACCAGCTAGCCTGAGCCAGGGAAACTATTCAACTTTTTTTTTTTCCAACAAAAACAATGACAATTTTCTGTCCATTGTCATTTCCTAAGAACGCTTACGGGACAAAGTCTGAGCTGCAGTAAACAGCCTGGGAGCCAAAGTCCTCTGGCTCCAGCGAGCACGTTAGGCATGATTCATCTGGTGAACATTCTCTTTCTAAAGAGGGAAGGCCAGGTTAAACAAGGGTTTGCACAAAGCTCTCTTCCTGTGACAAACAAAAGCCTGGGCTGGGCCAGCCATCAGTCCAGGCTCAGGAGAGGTCCCTAACCAAGTTCGTATGTAGCTTCCATGAGACCCTCCCAGATGGGGCTTGGGGAAGATCTGATGATGATGGTGACGATGATGATATGGTGTCCTTCCAGAAATGCCTAAAATGTGCCAGTAGAGTCTTCCCTGGGAAGTAATATTGTCCTGGCAAAGCAATGGTATCAGGAGGCCTTTTAGTCTCAATCAGAATAGGAAGGAGAAGGTACCTTTGGGAATAAATGAAGCACCGTGGGCCCCAAAGAGAGCCAACATGCAAATCATGGCCTGAAGACGACCCAGGAGGGAATGGAGCTCAGGACCAATGAGGAGACACAGAGAGGAGGCAGCAGAGGGACCGGCAGCACCATGATCCAGGCATCCATAGTGGCAACGCCAAGCAGCAATGGCCCTCCTGTGCTCAGCGGTTACACGAAGGCCCAGATCAGTGCCAAGCAGGTGGTCTACTGGGTAGGCAGGGTATGAAGGAGACATTTCCTGCCTGATCTTGTCAGCCAGGCTCACATCTCAGACCAATCCCCATCCCACCTTAAATTGCAATCCACATCCTTCTCAGGAAACAAGAAACCCCTCAGTCTGCACAATGCTTTCTTTGCCATGATTTGTATCACCTATGTCTTGCTCTATGATTTGGGGATTATGTCCATTGTTTGTTGGCTATACTCTCACCCCTCAGTTGGAATATGCATCAGCTGCAGGAGGGCAGGGAATTTTTTGTTGCTCCCTGATCTCCCCCTAGCACCTCAAGCAGTGCCTGGCACACAGCAGGTGTCCACAGTACTTGTTGAATGCAGAAGTGAATGAACGGTAGGATAGAGTCACCCAGCTGACTTGGACCCGGACTGGCCCAGCTGGCGGTCTACACCGTGGTTTGCTGCATAAGCCACGCAGCTTTTCCTGCATCGACACAGATGCAGCCCCTCTGTCCAAACATGGTGCTCCCTCTGTCATTGATGGGAACCAGATGGAGTCTCGCCTGTAACATGACTGAGCACTGATTTCAGTAAAGTAAATGAATTACCAAAATGTAGTCATTATAATCTATCTTCATCTTAGTGACACACTTGGCCGGCTGCTATAAACCAGGGCTTGAAGAGTGAATGTGAATTTACAGACCTCTCAGCTCTGCCCACAGGACCCAAATCTGGCAGAATTGTCATCTCTATTGAACTATTACAACTGAATGATGAGCTCTTCTACCCCCAGATTTACCCGTAATATGTGGTAACCCAGTTATAGGAGCTGTCTGATAATTCATCCTAGTACATCAGATTTGGAAAGACCTTTAGGGTCATCTAAACAAATTCCATCTGCTTGAAACAAATGCCACTAAATCACAGCTACCACTCTTCCAAGACTGGGCCAAAGCCCAGCTCACACAACTCATCCCACTCAAACAACAGTCCCACACACAAAATGAAGTGTCCACTCCTAAAGCTGAGTCAGCCCTGAAAGGTCCGAGGGCTTGAGCGACCTAGCTCAGGCATGACAAGTGACTTTCAGAACTCTTACTCAAACTGAAGAGTGTCTGACTCCAACCCAGCACTCCCAACCATTATGCTCACCACAGACTCTGAATTCTGGAGAAAATTGTCAATAGAGATGTAGAGTATTGGTGACTCATTGGTCCTTGACACCTGCACTCACCAATCTTAACAACATTAAAAGCGAGAAGGCCAGACATTGTTGCTTCCTGACGTGATGAAGGTACAGCAGGAAGTGCACAGCATTCATACAAAGTGGCTCTGCAAAAAAATAAAAAATAAAAAAATACATGAGTTTAATCAAGCATTGAATATTAACCACCTGTAAGAGACGTGGAAGATAAATCTTCAAGAAGAGGGCATTTAGCTAAATCCAGAACATAATCCACTCTACAGAAAAATGACCCATGACCAAGTTTTTTCAACAAATAAATGCATTTAAAAAAACAGGGAGATGTATTACAGATTAAAAGAGACCTAAGAGACACCTCACCCAACCACAGTGCGTGGACCTTGTCTGCATCCTGAATCCAGCAAAGCACCTGCAAAAGGACAATGATTTTTATATTTAGCTGAGATTCATTTATGATGACTGCAGTATACTATTCCATTCTATATCTTTTTCTTTTTTTTATTTTTGTAGATTTAGGGGGTACAAGTACAGTTTTGTTACGTGGATAGATTTCATAGTCGTGAGGCCTGGGCTTTTGGTGTAATCATCACTTGATTAGTATACATTGTACCTGTTAAGTAATTTCTCATCCCCTCCTTGCCCTCCCAACCTCCCCCCTTTCTGAGTCTCCAATGTCTGTTATTCCACACTCTATGTCCATGTGAACACATTATTTAGCTCCCACTTATAAATGAGAACACACAGTATTTGACTTTCTGTTTCTGGGTTGTTTCACTTGAGATAATGGCCTCCAGTTCTGCACATGTTACTGCAAAAGACATGATTTCATTCTTTTTTATGGCTGAGTAGTATTCCAGGGTGTGTGTGTGTGTGTGTGTATTATACACATTATATATATAAAACATACATATTATATATATACACCAATACCAATATGGTGTGTGCGTGTGTGTGTGTGTGTGTGTGTGTATATACTTCTAGAATTTGCTTCAAAATACTCCAGGAAAAATAAAACATAGAGTAAAGGGGTAGATGAAGTAAGAATAGCTAAGTGCTGATCATTATTGAAGCTAGGATATGAACAAGTGAGGTTTCATTCATATTAAGTATACTTGTACATATGCTTAATATTTTCCATAACAAAGTTAAATTTAAAAAGAAGTAATGACACCCAGGAATAGAATCTTAAACACCAAAGCAACATTGTACTTTATATGGAAATGGTCACGCTCTCCCTTTGAAAAGCTTTCTCATCATGGGAGATAAAGTTACCAACTTAGAGAAACGGGAGAAACGGAAGGATCTCAGTGAGAGACTCCCCAGGAATATACCACAGAAAGCAAAAGCATAATGGCTAAGAGATAAAACTATGGAAAATTTAAGAAAAGATGTATGTTTTTAAATACTAGTGAAACATTTAAATATACATAATGAACTGGTAAAATATAAAGTACATGTCAAAAAATCTTAACATTATCATTACATTAAAAATTTCATAATCCTATAAGAAAAAATAGACTATTCCCTCCAAACGGGCAAAAGATATGAGCAGAAAGTTTGTGGGGGGGAAAGGAAAGGTATAAAGACAGTGAATATGCATAAGGGAAAAAACAAGCACAGGTTCACTTGTAATAAAATCAGCACATATTTAAAAAGAACATCAAGGTCTACACATTATTGACAAGATGAGCTCATTGGAGAACATCGCATAGTCCCGCTGTGGCTGAAGGGAAACTGTTCTTCCGCCACACTGCTGGTTCACGCTCGCTATTTATATGTAGCAAAAGCTCATTAATGCCCTTTGTTTCAGCAGTTCTTCTTACAACTATTTATTCATGAGAAGTAAAAATAAACAAAGGTTTGTCTTACCTACAACAGTAAGTACAGGCAGTTTCTTCTGGCGCTATGTAAAAATTCGTGCATGATTGAAGATGATGAACCCTTGGCTTGAAGTCAGAGGCCTGAATCCTGATGCTGGCCTACTTTTAGGACTTGGTTTCTTCTTATCCTATGGGCTAAAAGTTAGCACTTAAGTCTACAGCTACTGAAAAACTGGAATAGATCTAAAAGACAAAGTGTTTATTTTTGCTAATATATATAAGCTACCTATTAAAAACCTGCCTATTCAGTAGATACCATTTTGCGCATCAGACTAAAATAATAAAAATAATGATCTTCTTCAGTCTTGAGTCTTGAATCTCAGAATCTTCAACTGTATGGTGAACTCACTGGGATAGTTTTAGAAAACACATCCATTGGCCAATACTCTGAGTTCTAGTCCAACATGAAAAGCATATCCTTGTGTTATCCAAGTCATAAAAGTAGAGCCAGTTTCCCTAAGATGTATTCTTGGAATTTTCCAGAAGATTAATTCTTCTCAAGCCTTAGATTGCTACAGGATTGACCTCGTGGGCTAACATCCATAAGAGGACATTACCAGTTGAGAACCCACGGACTTACAGGTGAAACTGACTGCAGCTTGCTTCTATCTGAATTTCCTCTGAGGTGAACAAATCTGTGCCAGTAGGAGTTGCCCAAGTCTCCATTCTAGAGCAACAGGGCTGTTTTGAGTACAGTTATGAAGGAGGAAAAGCAGCTCCATGCCTCCATGGAAACCCAGCCTGAAGATCTCAAGATCCTGGTCCCTGAAGAAGCAGATCCATGGCACCAAACCCCACACTGTACAGCCCATCTAAAGGTCAACGGCACCTGTGCAAGAGATATTAAGGAGGAGCAACGATAAACAAAATCAGAGCATCTATGAGCTTACTCCAGTGGCGAATTTGAGGAAAAGCTTTGGGGTTATCCAGCTTAAAATTGAAGTCAAATGCTGCAGCGTTTCCAGAAACATGAGGCACTGGTTTGTCCCCAGAACAGGAAATACTGATGTTGACTTTCATGATGGAAACAATGACTTCTGCCCACTCTCCACCCTCCTTTCTTACACTTAGAAAATTTGGCATTAAAATGAAAGGCAAACCAAAAAAGAAATGGAAGATGACAACCAGAGAAAAGACCATGTCAGCAAAATCCCAGCTCCAAGTCCTGAGCCCTGATACTGAAGATACATTCACAGTTTGACACAGAGGGTGGTATTAGGATCTAGGAACAGGTCGGGGAAAATTTGAGTAAAGGAAGCACCTGACCAGGAGAGCCAGGCTGCACTTGGAATCACTGGGGAAGGAGAATCTTGGTTACATTTGCTTACCAGGATTACCCTCCTGTGGGTTACTCAATCCTAATAGGATGCTAAAGGGTTTTTTTTTAATTTTCAATTCAGAGGCCCATTTTTTAAAATATGCTCACTGTTGGTTAAGGCACACAGCTGATTTTATTAATATATATAAGGATCCATGTCTAAAGAACTCAAAGTTATTATTAAACTCATAACTACTAAATTAACAGGCACATATACAACATAAACATTCTCAAATACAGGACTGTGTCATGTTTAAAACCCTACTTGTTCACTGAGCACCATTTTATGCAAAACTATCTGAGAAAACAGCTGCCAATTAATATTGGAATAAGATAAAGTCAACCTATGCCAATGAATGGAGCAATATTGGAACCTATTTTCCAGAACTAACTTGATCATTCAACAAAAAATTCTGGCAGGAAAAAAGAATAATATATACATACACACACACACACATATACAGGTTCTTTTCAGAAAACGTCTCAGAAATGTGGTCCTCATCATGTGAACGCAGTGTTCATATGTGTGCTGCCTGATTTGACTCTCAGCTTTCTGTCATTGCATTGGTGTTTGGGGGGTTTTGTTCTCAGAGTACAGAAAAACTTTCAATAGTTAAATGTGTGCAAAATAAAATGCAAACAGCACAACTCAATTACTTTCCTTCAAACTGATGGCATGTTTCTCAGTGTCTGTCAGTTGTTTTAACAGAAACTTTTCTATCAAAATCATCTGCAAAGAATTGAAATTACCCTTTCAACATTTGTTTTCCAAAATCCCTGCTCTGTTTTCTCTTTGAAATTCAAAATTACTAATATACCATACTGCAAATATAAGTGCCTTTCTCCAGAAAGCTCTAGTGGCCAAGTAGAAATGTTTCCCTTCGGATCAAGGAAATGGTATTTTGTGATTAAATTACTTTGAGCAACACAGTTCTGGGTGTTTTATATCACAGAGCTGTGATTTTCTAGCAGATGGCTTCGACATTTTTATACTGAGGAAAGTTTTAGTTTTCCAACCTCAGTTAAAATCTTTAAAACGTTTGCTTTAGAAGGAATTACTACACAATGGGAAAAGAACCATATGCAATACCTTATCATTTAGGAAAAATATTCCATTTTGAAACTGGATTTCATTATGACCTGTTTTGTGTAAGTAGGCTGCAGGTTTAGTTGCTACACACATTGTTAGGGCCCTGCAAGCGTCTGTTTTTCGTTACCCTCCCCACACAACCCGGTCCTCTGAACCTCGGTGCCTGCGTCTGTGCGCATACATGCTGTGATTCATTACAATAACAGGAATCTGCTGCTGTTATGATTGAGATAAATCAGCTTTGTGGTCTGGGCAGCCATTCTGATAACCATGGCTCCACCTCAAATTTGCTGCCTGGTCTTAAGCCATCTGCAATACAGTCTGGTCGACGAAGTAGACACACAGATACTATATTTTCTTAGGAATTCGAATAAAATAGATACTGTGGGCCAGAAATCTAACTAACACCTTTCCCTACATTAACTAATTTAATCCTCACAACATCTTTAGTGGTTAACTCCTTCTCTTATCTGCCTTAGGTATACTAAGGGATTGCTTGCCCACAGCACCCCAGTTGGTGTGCAGCTCAACTTGATCCCTGGGTCCCAGCTCTGAACAGCTGTTATGACATGCTGTCACCTTGCCATCTTGGCTCCAGGGTGAGGACTGGCGTCCCCCACTGTTCATTTCTGTAGTGGGTCCTGAAGGGAAGAAGAACCAGACTTGGTCATCCACACTCTCCCCAGTCCAATCACCTGTCTGCACCTTGGGGCTGGATACATCACTGGCCATGGCATAGACTGGTCTCTTGGCAAAGCTGAGGGGAGGTTAGCCAACCTGGAGTTTTCTACCTAGTCAGCTCCCACTAACAATGGTAACTGTGACTTCTCTCTCTCTTCTTTCTTACATCCTGTTTTCTTTCTCTTTCTTTTGTTTTTTGTATTTTTGTTTTGTTTTGTTTGTTTGTTTGTTTGTTTGTTTTGAGATAGGGTCTCACTTTGCCACATAGGTTAGAGTGCAGTGGCATGATCACAGCTCACTGCAGCCTCTACCTCCTGGGCTCAAACAATCCTCCTGACTCAGCCTCCTGAGTAGCTGGGACTACAGGGGCATGCCACCACACCAGCTAATTTTTTTTTTTTTTAAGATATGGGGTCTCACTATGTTGCCCAGGCTGCTCTCAAACATCTGTACTCAAACAATCCTCCCACCTCAACCTCCCAAATGTTGGGATTACAAGCATGAGTCACCACACCTTGCCTCTTCTAGCTAGTTTTATATTTGCTTCCACAGCAGAGAATTTTAATATTTTCCTTTGTGTAGCACAACTGAAAAATTTACTGTTTATCTAAAATTCAAATTTATCTGGGCATCTTGGTTTTATTTGCTCACTCTGGTCGCCCTAACTAGGTGATCGCCAACGCAGAATGCATCGGACTCCTTAAATAGCAGGACAAGGTCACAAAGGTGGAGGGCCTGGTCCCTGGTGCTCCCCGACTTCTCCTAGTGCCCCTTCCCTGGCTGGCATCCCACATGGAGTCCGCCTGTCACTCCTGCTCACCTGACCTAAGACCGTGGCCATCCCTTTGCCGCCAGCCAGTCTCGCTCAGATGTCCCTGCTACATGAGCTCTTCCCCGCCTGCCCCGTCTTGCACACCCTATATGTTCATTTATTTTATATTTATATATTTCATCCCACCCAATTAGACATCAGGGACCTGGATTGCCCAGGGCACTGTGGCAGCCCCATCTAGCACATGGTCGGCTTCCTGTTAGCAGCTGTGAATGGATGAATCCTCCAGGAAACCTTAGCATTCCTTGACACACTAACAAGGCTTCTGACACATGGTGCCTAACGAGGGATGTTCCAGTGGTCTGACCAGGTGTGAAGTGCCTCAAGCCACGCCAAGAACTCCTTGGACAGCACGCTGACACTGCACATCACTCTCCCTCTCAACTCCAGGGCCAACTGGCAGCTTCTATGTCACTTACCACAGTTGCCTTGCAGTTCGTTGCATGTCTTTGTTATCTGCCAGGCCAGACTGAGTTCACATAGAGCAGAAACCACTTCCCCGTGCCTTTCACCTCGTTGAGTGAGCATCCAAGAAGCACAGACTCTGTGGTGGGGGTTGCATTGTACACGTGTTCAAGCACTCACACGCTCCTCGGAGCTCTGCCCAGGCCAGAATGGCCAGCATCGGGTCATGGTGGATGGAGCCTCACAGACACTGTGCAGACGCAGTGTTGACGTGGCAGTCAGTCACTCATCCCCATGGGGCTTGATGCTGTAAGTCAGCTGCGAGGGTAGGAAGCAGGAGCTTAGCTGGAGTTGCCACCAAAGTGAGGCGCGTTTTCATTGGTGAGGCCGAGTTTGACAACAGGACAGAAGAGTAACCAGAGAAGGGTAATGTAGTTCTTGTATTTCCCGGGCCTCTCAAAACTATCTGAAGAGCTACTTTTTGCCAGGTGCTCTACTAATCACTAAAATACAGATGAATAGATGTGACCCTAACCTTGGGGAGCTTGTGATTTTCTCCCACGCTCCTCTCAGCTATCACCTTGTGAAGGATGAAGATACACATCCTTTATCACTTTGGCTGCCTGGAGCCTACTAGAGAATTGGCCTCAGTAAGATCATTGTTATTGTTCCATGTTCCTCTAAGAGAAGGGACTAGAACAAAAGGGAAAGACTCAGAAAAGGAATTGGGCAAAATCATATAAGCAAGAAGCTTTCAGCAGCCTAAATTCTCCAGCAGTGGAGTGGGCCTTCCTTTGGGAGGATGCATTTCCTTTTTCTGAATGTGGCCAAGCACGGGTTGGGCCACCTCCTAACAAGAACCCTGTGGAGGAAACTCAGGCACGTCCGCCATGCCTCTTAGGCCTCTTGTGACCCAGGAGGCTCCGTGATCCCTTGGTGGTGATGTGGCTGTTTTCAGAGTCTTTTCAAGAACTCTGTATTAGCATTCTCCAGAGAAACAGAATAATAAGATAGAGAAAGAGATATCTATATATAGATACAGATAAAACGAGATTGATTATGGGAATTGGCTCATGGGATTGTGGATGCTGAGAGATCCCACGATCTGCCCTCGGCACCCTGGAGCCCAGGAAAGCCAGTGGTGTGATGCAGCCCAAACCTGAAGGCCTGAGAATCAAGAAAGCCAACAGTGTAGGTTCAAGTCTGAGTCTGCAGGTCTGAGAACCAGGAGTGCTGGCATCCGCAGGCAGGAGAAAAGAGGCAACCCAGCCCAAGGAGAGAAAGAGAGAATTTTCCCTTCTGCCTTTCAGTTCTATCTGGGTCCTCAACAGATTGCATGGTGCCCAAACACATGGGTGAGGGCGAGCCTTCTTACCCAGTCCGCTGATTCAAACGCTCACCTCTTCTGGAAACACCCTCATGGGCACACCCAGAAATAATGTCTGACCAGTTGTCTGCATCCTTAAACTGGTCTGGTCGACACATAAAATCAACCCTCCCAGTACGGATGATACTAGGTGATTCCCATAACATTTATTAATTATTCTGCAAAAGAGTCAGGAATATGGATCCTTGGTCTTTCTGATGATCAAAATCTTTATTCACTGACACTGTACCTAGCAAGAAAACATTATCTAACCATCTGTCCCCTCCTCTGGCTCAGCTTTTCACCCTGCTCTGCCCTCTGCCTGCATCTGATATCTCTGTGGAGGGACTCCATTCCCTCATAACCCATATCCACGCAATGGGAAAACCCACAGGAGCAGGATAAGGGGACAGATTGCAGTCCTGCCACAGTGCTTCTCCCTCTAGATGACAGAGGCTCATCACATGCCGATCTGTGGTCGCATTCCATTCTGGTGACACATTTGAAAGGACGTGTTCTTTTAGGCACAATAAAATTGAATCTCATCTCCACATGTGGAGCTAAGTAGGAAAATTACCTTAATTAAACGCAGCAGAATTCAGATTTATTGCCCACCACATGGAGTGCTCTTAGTCTCTGAGGACCGAACCCGATATTCCAGAAAAGCCATTTCCCACTGGCGCTGTGCACTTGTCCACCTATGGCCTTCAGATGCACGGACTGAAGAAGAAGAAATGTGTTCCACAATTTTCAATGTGGTAAAGAGATTTACAGTTTAATAAAAACCATAAGGCCAACGCAACTAGTTGAAAAGTGAATGCAAAGTCAAATTGCTGTTTGGGCCGCATGTCCTAAGCAAGTGGGTACTGTTTGGCCTCCTCCCTGACCTCACTGGAATCAGAGGGTCTTCTTTGTTCTCAATAAACTCATGCTTTGGTATCCTATAGGTTGTTTTCAGTTCCAGGTAGTAAAAACTATTGACTGTGGGAAAGAGATTAGAGAAATAAAGTAATAGATCAAGAGGATATAAAACTGAAACCCTGAGAAGTAGATTGTTTGCCCTAACAAATAGGTCTAAGGTGGAAAAGAGGAAACACACAGAGGGCCCGGAACACAGTGAATGGCCCAATTGTGTGACAAGCAATTCAGAAGGGCAGGCAGCGAGGCTTGCCAATCTAGCAGGCTCTTGTGTGGGGCCAGAATTCCCTCTGAGTCATTAATTTTAAACAGTGCTAAAATGCTGGTATTCTCATTGCACATGAAATAGAATGAATGCTCTTTGTAGACAAAGAAGTACTTCAAGGATGCCGTCGATCCTTACTGTACTTGCCTTGACCATGGTTTTTCCTCGGCTTGTTTTCTTTGTTTTAACCTGAGCAATCTTACCAGTTCCCATCATCACCATAGCCACCTCTCATGAAATGACTCAACTGCTGGCTTCTCTTCATGGGTCCAGAGCCCCATTTCCAGTGTTTAACTGGGTGCCCCCACTTGTCCACTGGACATCTCAAACGGGGCTCCCACAGCCACCTCAAATTCCACATGCCCCCAACTCAACTCGGTGTCTTTTCCGCTAAGCAAGCTCATCCTCCTCTCTTCCCTGTGCCCATCAATTCCATCCCCAACCCCAGACAGACAACTCAACCAGAGGCTGTCATGCTGTGCTCTGCATGACCACAGCTTCGTGGCTGTGATACACCCACTCTGTTGGCACTGACCATTGCCCAGCAGCCTGCCTGAGTCGCAGGTCCCCGCATGCAGTGCAAGAGGGCCAGAGCCCCTGACCCCGGCTTCTCCTCTCCCAGTGTGCATCCCCATGTGCACAGATGAGCTCCTCTTGCAGGGTTCCTGACTGGACCCATCCAGCCTGGAGCCGCTCAGGCCCCACACTCCTCTCCCAGCCTGAGGCCACCTCCAAGGAAGACCTCCAACCTGTTCAGCATTCATGCTCAGACCCCTGGCAACTCACTGATCCCTGCTGTTGTCCACTTGTTGGAGTGGTGCCTGCCCCACCAGCACTGTCTTGCCCATAGCCACATTCCCATATTTGTCTCCAGTAGCCTGCGCCTATCCTCCACACTTGTCCCTTGAGCAACACAGGTTTGAATGCATGGATCCACTTATACTCAGATTTTCCAACCAAACTCGAATGGAAAACACAGTATTCCCAGCAAGCGAAGGCTGCTTATGCAAAGGCCCGCCTTTTCCTTACACACGGGTTCTGCAGGGCTTACAGCAGGACTTGAGTATGCATGGAGTTTGATATACACGGGGATCCTGGAACCAATCCCCACACACACCAAGGGAGGACTGTATGAAGAAGAGACTTATTCAGGGAAGTGGTTCACGTAGTTGTGGAGGCTGAGAAGTCCTGCGATCTGCCATCTGTAAGCTGCGAAGCAGGGAAGCCAGTGGTGACATGCAACCTGAGTCCTAAGGCCTGAGAGGTGGGGAAGGCGGTGGCTGATGGCCTAAGTCCCGGTTTGGATAGGGAAACCTGAGAACCAGGAGCACCAGTGTTCAAGGGCAGGAGAGGATGGATGTCTCCACTCAAGCAGGAGTGGGTAGATCTGCTTTTCCTCCACCTTTTTGTTCTATTCAGGCCCTCAATGGATTGAACCATGCCTGCCTGCGCTGGTGAGGATGGGTCTTCTTTTTCAGTCCACGATTCTAATGCCAGCCTCTTCCAAAACATCTGCACAGACACACTGGATATAACGCACTGCCAGCCATCTGGGCATCCCTTAGGCACACCACACTGACATATAAAATTAACCATCATAATACCTAATTTTATGGATTGTATAATTGTGTAGATAAATATGGATCATGTAAGCACTAACAAAAAGAAGACAGAAGCAGTATTTCCAATGTAGAACTCAAAGTGACACATTCAATGAGAGAAGGGGATGCCACGTTAACAAAAGGCATGGTCTGTTTGCCCAGAATCCTGTCCCAGCTTTTCACGGGGCTGGCCACCAGTCCTCTGGCCTCAGCTTCAGTGTGCCCTCGCCAGGGTGACCTTCCTGACCATTCCACAAACAGTTCATCCCCTCCATACCTTGAAAAGGCTGCTCATTTCACCAACCTTCATAGCACCAACCAGGATTCTTTTAAATTAATACTTACTTATCTGCTTGTTTATTGCTTGTTTTGTAGCGATAATGTATGAATCATGAAGTACAGGAGGCCGCTAGATTCTCTCACCTGCCGTTGTATTTCTAGTGCTTAGCACAGTGCGCAGCATACCAAAAGCGTTTAATAAGCATTCCTAAAATGAGCACCACTGCATAACATCACAAATCGACGCACCCAAAAGTTCCAGGAATATCTCAATAAAATATATTTTAAATGCAGAAAAAATTAGCCAAACTACATGAACCGGTACCAGTACATGGCCCGTTAGGAACCAGACCGCACAGAAGGAGGTGAGTGGCAGGTGAGTGAGCGAAGTGTCATGTGTATTTACAGCCACTCCTCCTGGCTTACATTACCACCTGAGCTCCACTACCTGTCAGATCAGTGGTGGCATTAAAGTCTCCTAGAAGCACGAACCCTACTGTGATCTGTGCATGTGAGGAATCTATATTAGGTTGCACACTCCTGATGAGAACGTAATGCCTGGTGATCTGTCACTGTCTCCCATCACCCCCAGACGGGACCATCTAGTTGTAGGGAAACAAGCTCAGAGATCCCACTGATTCTACATTATTGTGAGTTTTACCATCATTTCATTATATTACCGTGTAATGATAATAGAAATAGAGTGCACAATAAATGTAATGCACTTGAATCATCCTGAAACCATCCCCTACCATCATCCATGGAAAAACTGTCTTCCACAGAACCAGTCCCTGGTGCCAAAAGGGTTGGGGACACTGAATTTCGTTCAACAAATATTTACTTAATTCCTATATGAATCAGTTTCTGTTAAGTAGTTGAAGCTGAGCTGAGGATGAAATGGACAATTCTGCCTCAACAAACTTGCATCGAGATGACTCCAGGATTTGGCTAATACAACTACCGCTAACTAAATATGATATATAAACATATGCACATGGCAGTGTGTGTGTATATATTACTCTATTCCAACAGATAATATATATTTAATTGTATATCTTTGGAACACTGTCAAAAATTGATCATGTTTGAGGCTAAAAAAGATATTAATGCTTTACCTAAAATTAAAATCCTTCATATTATTTTCTCTAACCACAGTATAATAAAACCAGACTTTAATAACAAAATAAGAGCCAACAACTCTAAGCATTTGGACATTCAAATAAATCTGGACCTACACATGGAAAACAAAATTGAAATTGAATTACAATTCGTATACCCCCTACAGAAACCTGTGGAGTTTGCTCAATGTGGTACATGGAGGAAAACTTATAGAATTAACTGATTTTTTAGAAGTCAAAATAACAAAATAATTGAATTAAGCACTTGACCCAAGGATATAGCAAAATAATAATAAAATTTAAGCCAAAATAAATAGGAAAAAATATAAACTTAAACATTAAAGAAATAAAGGGGGAAATCACAGTGGAGAAGTAAAAATAAGCAGTTGGTTATTTTTAAAATAAAGATAAAACAGACAAACCTCTGTAAGTCAGGCCAAGAAATAAAGAAGAAAATCAAACACAAACAGCATTAGCAATAAGAAAGGATATATAACCACAGACCCAGTGGAGACTAAATACTTATGAGAGAACCACACTCAACTCTGCATAATAAATGTGATCACGTTAACAAACAGGGCAATTTTTTAAGAAAGCCAACAAAAACAAAATTAAGTTAAAATGAAAGAATTGAATAAACCAAAGGAACTCCATGGGCTCAGATTTGCAGGTGGCACCAGGAGATCCCCTGAGCCCAGTTCCTGGACATGGCCCTGGGACTTCTGTCCATGAGGCCTCTGGCCATCATGTCCAGTCCTCTAATGATGGCTTTAAGACAGGTTCTGTGTGTCCCTGCTTCTGACGAAAGCTTAGGCCAGTGTATCTGGTTCTTAGGGTCTGGGTCCTATGCCTTCAGTGGGAGCTGGGCTCTGCAAAATAAAGATGGGAAAGGTCCTGCTGAGACTCATCACCCAAAAAGAGAAACATATGACCACCGCATGAACACAAAAAGTCCTTATTGGAAATTAGAGTGGATTTGAATTCACATTTCAGCAACCTCATTTCAGTGCCAAGCAAGCTGTAACATAGGCACTCCTCTAGCAGCTCAAGTTCAGCACCATGGAGGAGCTACTTTGAATTTTATATCTCACCCCTATTACACGCAGCACTTATTTACTGAGTGCCAAATATGAGCAAGGTGTAATCTCAATGGTTTATTTACACATGTCCACTTAGATGCCTCCTAAGGGGACCTCAAAGTCAGCAAGCCCGGAAAGTGACTGCTGATCACTGACCCTCCATTTAGGATAATAAGAGCACCCACTTTGCATAGGGATTATAAAGCTTAAATGGGACTGTGAGAAGAACATGACTAGGGATAACTAAATATTAGTTATCTTTATTAGTATCTTCCTCTGCCTCCAACCTGAGCCTCCCATGACCCCTCCCTCATTATAAACTCACTCAAGCCAAGTGCAGCCTTTATCCCTGAAGACCCACTTCTCATATCACCTGCTCTGTACAGAGCAGCGGTCCCAGGAAGGGCAAGCCCTGGACTCTCTGCACTCCCAACACTGCCTCAGGCCTCCCTGACCTCTCACAGCTCTGTGCTCCTCAGGCACAGATCTCTAGTCACACTGCCCTCCTTTGGTCCTTGAACATCCCAAGCCCATTTGTGCCCCAGGAACCTTTGCATTTTCCTGATAGTTTCTGCCCCAAATCTTTACCTGGCTGGATCCTGTCCATCCCACAAGTGTCATCCTATCTCTCCTGTCCTCTGAGACAACTTCCCCCATCACCCTAACTGGAATGCAGCTCCCTTCCCACCCCACCCTTTACTGCCCCTCCTCATCTTATTTTCTTCATATCACTGCCTGCAATGGGTCTATCTGTCCCCCCATTGGAATGTAAGCTCAAAGATCTAAGACCTTAGCCCCAGGATCTCAATAAATAAATAAAAAATTAATGTATGGATAGATGAATGAATGGATGGGTGGATAAATAGACAGGTGGATAGATGAATGGGTTGGTGAATGGATAGATGGGTGGATGGATGGATGGATGGATTCATGAACTAATAGGAACTTCTGTTTTAAAACTTAAAATCTGAATGACTGTCTACTTAATGTCTGTGTCCTAATAGAACACGAGTGCTGAAAGACAGAGAAGGTGTCCTACTGATTCCTGTCTACCTAGTGCCTAAAAGTATGCCATCCAGCTTTCTGCTGACTTAATTTAATGCATTCTATGTTGCCCTAAACTCTTACTGCAATGATTCTCAAATGTACCTGTTCAGTACAGCCTCTGCTTTTCCTACTCTCTCCACTTTCCTTGTAGTATATTAAAGATGGCCTCCTTTGTCATGTCTCCCGTTGAGAAGTGGGCTCTGATGTCCTTCCCCTTGAATCTGGGCTGGTCCTGGGGATTTGCATGGCCAATAGAATGTGGTGGAAGGGAACTACTGGACTTCTGAGGCCAGGTCATAAGAAGCCTTGCAGCTTCTGCATGGGTCTCTTGGCAGTCTCATTATTGGAATCCAGTTGCCATGCTGTGAGGTATCCATGCCACATGAAGAGTCTATGTCTAAGTCTATGCATGAGTTCCAGCATCAACCTGCAGCCAGGCAAGCAAGTCATCCAGGGTGCCTAGGCCAGCTGAGCCTTCAGATGAATACAGCACCAGCCAACATATGACTGTAACCACCCAGTCAACCATAGAACAATGGGAGATAATAAATTCTTATTAAACCGCTAAGTTTCTGCATAGTTTTCTAGGCAGCAATAGCTGAAGAAATACTCTCTAATAAATATCAAAATAAAGATGTAATGAAAAATAGGTCAGTATACACAGTAGAACAGAAAGAACACTGGGAACTAGGTGTTCTAGTCTTAACTCTGCTACAAGCTAGTTGTTTAGGCTCATGTAACCTCTCTGGGTCTTTTGGGGGAGAGTATTTTAATTTAAGAGATGAGACCTGTCATATGTAACCCTAAGTCTTTCATCCTGTGTACGCATTTTTACAATTTGTTTTTACCAAACTTTATTGTATAACTAAATAAAGTAAATAACGTATACAATTTAATTCAGATTGAATTCAGGTGTTCTTGTAATATGTGTAAGGAAGTAAAAAATAAGTGCTACCAACATCACAATTTTGCCTTGGGTTGGTCCAGTTTAAGAAGCAAAGAAAAAAGTAGGACACCAGAGTACAGATCCGGAGGGCATCTTCAAGAATAAAGACTCCAGCCTGCTGTAGAGATCCAATCAAGAAAATGAGTTGCCAGTAATTAAAATGTGCCTGTTAGAAATAGGACGGTGACCCAGGGTCAATGACAGGAAGGGTTTGGGGGTTGCATTGTTTTGCTTTGTTTTGTTTTTCTTCTGCGTTTAAATGAAGGGTTTGATGATGTTGGCAAGTTGCTTGCTACACAAGGAGAGGGTCGGAACTCAATGAGGGCTTCCAGCTCAGATATCATTATTCCAGGATTTGGAGCTCTTCCCTTTGTTTCTAAAGCAGAAATGTGATCACATGGTTCCCCTGCTGAAAAATTTATTATGCTCCTATTGTCTGCAACAAAAGGAACAATTCAAATTTCTGTATCTGGCCCTGCCTGCTTCCTCACCACCACCCACCCAGACCCCACACCCCCCACACCCCGACACACTGAGCACCAGTCCTTACTGAGGCACCTGGTCCTTCTCCCTTGGGGTGCTCATCTCCCAGATGGAGAACCAGGTAAAGATATGCTTCTGTCTTACCCCTGGCCCACTTCCTGTTGAACTTCCCTGACTGCAGCTACACCAACTTTGGATTTGGAAATGATTTGAGAGCAGCTTGCTTTAAAAGCACTCTACTTTGGGCTGGCAGTTGGACTTTGCCTTCACCATTTGCCATGCAGGTGAGCCTTGGACTTAGCTGGTTCTTGGTGTGCTTGCCTCAGACTCGGTGACGCCCCACGCCTCCGCTGACAATCGGAAATTCTTCACTTCCTGCCAGGTGCTTCCCAGCGCTCCCTGCTGCCAAGAAAACGGCGGCAGGCAGGCGTCTCTTCAGGATGCCCTTCCAGTTGCCCGAGGGCCCTTCTCCTCCTCTGCCCTTAACATCAGGGACGCGTCCACTCTCTCCCAAGCCTCTGCAAATGCTCCCTGCTCTAGGAATGAGGTGGAGCACACAGCACTTAGCACAAAGACCAGTCTTCCACAAGGAGTAGCTGTTTTTACATCATTTCCTCATCCACTTTTATAATTACATAAATAATTCTTAAATAAGTAATATATGCATATGACAAAATCAAAAGCACAAGAAGTCTAATCAAAGGTCAAGAGGCACATCATTCAGTTTCTGACTCCACATTTGTTTTATCTGGCATACTAGTGTGTGGCATGCATAGCACTCATTCCTGGGGTTTTTTTAAAATACTCAGAGAAATTTTATTTTCTCTTTAGTTTGCCCAATAAATTCAGCACATCTTTCTTGGCATTGCAAATCATGTATTCCTGATGTGGACTGTCCCAGTTCTTAAGTATTATGGGAGCTTATTACGTTTTTTTTAAGTTGAAAATATTCTGATTTTTAAATGTCAAAAAAACACAAATGTATAAAAGGTTTATGATGAAAGGCCCAGTCCTATCTTTAGCACCGGGTTGCCCAACTACCCAAGACCCTCCACTGGGAGGCAAATATAATTTTTAAAATAGCTTTTAATATTTTGCTATTAATAAACTAAACTAGCCACCTGTAGTTGACCATGTCCTCCTTTTGCCACTGCGATGTCAAAATGCCCACTTCTATTTTGGGCACTAAGATAATGCAGTTGTGATTTTCCGCATGAGTCTCCTCGGCTTGACTGCAGGCACCTTGACCACAGGGAACACTAAGGCATCAACAGATGTCTCTAGGACTATGTTGACAGAGCCGTTCTCCCACAGAACTTAATAATCAATGAGACAGATAAACTGCATATACCTGTGGAACTTTGGGGAGCCAAGGGTCAGAATCCACATCTCTTCTTCCTGTTTCCAGAGCAGCAACCAAGGCTCATACCAGCCTCTCACCCGCTTCAGACACACCCCTTGCCCTTGCCTGTGGGGCAGGTTTCCCAGACTCTGGGGCCACTGCCTATCTGGGCAGAAAGTGCCTGGAGAAGAGGTCCAGGGGGTGGAATGCTTTGGCCAGAAGAGCAGGCTGGCTCCAGGCTTGTCTGCTGGGAACGGGATGATTCCTTCGGACTCACAGCATCTGGCCTCTCTGGCAGCAGATTCTCCCTTTTCTAAGTCTGCCCCACCCCCTCATGATTCTCTGAATTTCTCACGTCGCACCTGCCTCTGACCACAGGCCACTTAATGACCTCAGAGACTAAGTAACCACCATGCCAACTACCACGTGACCTGCAGGCCCCTCCCTTGGTTATAATGTAGGTTTTACACCACAATCCTTTCTAGTTATTTGGCTTCTTCACCTGTTACTTCTCCCTATCACCAAAATAATAATAATAGCTAACAGTTAAGATAAGGGAAACTGAATCAGGCAAGGTGTAAGTGGCCTGCCCCAGGTCACAGGCCAGGAGACAGAGCCCCAGCTCCAGGGCCTGAGCGCTGAGTTCTGTGCAGCCAGGAGAAGCTGCTGCACACGCCAGCAGGTGGGGAGGGGATGGCAGACCTGGCTTTAGAAGTGGAGGTGCAATTTAATCTATTGGATACAGCCAGGAACACACAGACCCTGCCCAAATCACAGCCACCATCCCGTGAGGCTACTCTGAGAGAGGAACACACCCAAAGGACAAGTCAGACGGGGAGAGTAACAGTACTTCAGATGGGGAAAGTAACACTATTTCGGATGAGGAAAGTAACAGTACTTCAGATGGGGAAAATAACAGTACTTCAGATGGGGAAATCAACAGTACTTCAGATGAAGAAAGTAACAGTACTTCAGATGAAAAAGGCAATAGTACTTCTGATGGGGAAAGTAACAGTACTTCAGATGATAGGGAAAGTAACAGTACTTCAGACAGGGAAAGCAACAGAACTTCAGATGATGGGGAAAGTAACAGTACTTCAGACAGGGAAAGTAACAGTACTTCAAATGGGGAAAGTAACTACTTCAAATGGGGAAGGTAATAGTACTTCAGACGGGGCAAGTAACAGTAATTCAGACAGGGAAAGTAACAGTACTTCAGGGCAGCTGCACTTTTTGTTAACCATCCCCTGTGCAGGACCTGCATCAGTGCTGGGTAAAAAGGTCCAAACCAGCTCCAAGGGGCCTCCCCAGCTTACTCCCATCCCTTCCTCCCTGCCACCCTTGCCCAGCCCCAGGAATGCTAGACTCCAGCCAGACAGAGCAGAGAAAGTGACTAGGTGAGACACTTCACAAGGATGCTGACCACCTGCTCAGAGCGTGGACTATCTCCTCCTCCACCGGGAAGCATGGGGAAGACAGGACACCAATGGGAATCAGCCAAAAGAGGCTTCTAGAAAGTTTCCAATAACTGGCATTGAGTTTGTCCTTTCCTGTTCTCTCAAAATGTTAGGGAAGACAAACATAAAATACATGGGTACAATATGAAGTGTAGAGGGCCTGGAAGTGAAACTCTGCTTCTGCAGTCTGAATGTGCCTGTGTCTTCCACCCCACAGTGCCAGCCTCCCTCCAGAGCATGCCCAGCCTGCTGAGGGCGACTGACCCACCTCTCTTATTCCCAGCCTCCTCTAAGGTGCCCTCCGGGTACGTGGGGAAAGAGTCACATGGTCTTATGAGGGTGGTAAGCAAGGTAAAGAGTTCCAGAACCCATGCCCAGATGCTGATCAACTATTCCAGAGTCTGAAACAGTCTCCTGTGTGGCACTGCAGGGGTAGTCCACCCTCCCTGTGTTCAGTCCAGCCAGCGTCCCCTGCTGCTGAGTCAGCCGGCCTCAGAGCACAGAGCACCCTCAACACAGCTTCACCCTGCTCTGCACCTGGCCCACACGGTGAACCCACTGGCTCTCAACCCAGCTCCTCCCAACACAGGAGCCCATGGTTGGGCAAGGAACATTTCCCTGGGTGGGCTGACCCTGAGGAAGCAAACTAAACCCTGGGCCCAGTGCCTGGTCAGCAGTTAATTCAAAGTAACTCAGTGATGAGTCGGGGGTGACCCAGGCACTGGTGAAGTGTAGGGTAGGCTCTATTCCATCCTGGAGCACCTACATGCACAGAGCAGGGGGCAGGCTCTGCCCGCTGTGGCCTGCCAAGGGCTCAGGGCCATTTACACTGATGTGCCCCAGTTGGAGCCTGTGCTTCCAAAATTAAAATTAAAAAAAAAAAAAAGAATATCTCCTGGGGGCTGTTGATCCTCCGTGAGGTCCAGCTTGTCAATTCTCCTTTGAAGGTGAACAGCAGAAACAACACAAACTTAAAACAAAGACTATAAACCACTAAACACACAGAGCTCTACTATTTCAAGGGGGTGGTGGAGAGAACACCAAGGAGGGGTAAGAATATGTTAAAATCAGCTCCCACCTGCCAGCATTCCAGCCATCTCACTAGGAGAGGTGGTGAGATGAAGTCATCAGCGGTGGGAATGCTGAGCCCACCCTGGGGCTACGGCAGGACAAAACACCCGGGGACTCTCCAGGGCAGCCCATGGCCTCCACCTCACTGGGATTTAGCTGATATATTCAGAGGTGGTCTTGGGCTTGGGCTTTGAGGAGACAAGAAGGGGGAACAGTAGTCTGGGTGTGTACAGCCACATTTTCTGCTGCAGTCAGGATGACCGTAGCTCAAATGCGCCCTTGTTCCTGCTCCAGGAAGATGATGGGGCCCAAAGGAAAAATCAGAGATGTCTGGGTTAGCAGAGGCGAGTTTTAATCTTGACTCAGCCACTGCTGAGAACCTTGGAAAGGGGCCAGGCAGACTAGGAGAGAAGCCCCTGGGCATTCAGGCTCTCAGCAAGGAGGCCAAGAGATTGAGTAGAACCAATGGAGTGGTTCCACCAATCGAGTGGAATCCAAGTCAAGGAGATGTGGATGTTTCCAGTCGGATTTGGAAGACGGAGGAATAGATGCTGACCATGGGGAAGCGTGAGGATTGGAGTTGGGCATTGACTCTCCCAGTTCCTCTCCACACCAACTCCCACCCCCGAGAGCTGAGACTCAGAGAGGGCTAACTGCTAGACTGCACTCCTATAGTTTTTCCCTCAACAACCACCCAGAAGGTGCCAGCCCCTGTACTAGCCATGAAGAAGAAAAGGGTGAAGACCAAATGTGACCTCTCTGCCACTGTGACTCTAGGCATATCCACCCTGGCCCACATCCTGGGCTTCCTGCACGGTGTCCTTGATTTGGGTGGCTCCCTCTGCACCTGCCCATTCTCTCTAATTTTTTTTTCTCTCTCAACTGGAAGCATCTGTGTACTCTGAACATTTTGTCTTCTAAAACTAAATGCCCTGGTAGAAACTAATCTGAGGGGCAACATTCTTTCCCTGGTCACGCCCGGCACTGGTTGCTCTGCCCTCTGCCCTCTGCCCTCAGCACCCTTTCTCAGCACATTCCTGTGTTTCCATAGCTGGCAATCCCACCCCAGACCTCTCTGTTCTCACCTGGCAGACAGGTGGCGGCGCTCAGGGTAGCTGAGGGGTGAAGACTGTGCACACCAGGAGTGACTCCTGGATCTTCAGAGGCTACCTTCAGGGGCTGGCAGCCGTTGTGAACACCAAGAAGAGGAGTCAAGTCCTGGTCCAAGGACACACCCCACTCCTTGCCCCGACATGGCCCACTCAGAGGCTCACTGCTTTCACGTGTCTTATTTTACTTCCCCTCAAGTAGCCCTGTTAACTATGGTTGAGTGCGATTATGTACATGGCATAATTATAACGTATATCTGCCTCCCTCCACCCCAGCACCTTTTGCCTGGGTCCTCACCAGCTCCCACACTGGCCTTAACTTCCAGAGCTGTCCCACTATGTGTGTGCACACACGATTCCATCAGATTCTGAGGGGTAGAAATCCTCTCTCCACCAGATTCTGGTTGGTAGAAATCCTGTATTTACACCTCAAGTTCAGCACATAGACAATGCATATAGACAAGCATATAGAAAGCATATAGACAATGTAATGCTTTCCTGTTAAACCTCATTGAACCTTGAAGCTTATCATTTCAATTCTGGAAATAAAAGAGTGACTCAGATGATGGGCCCCAGAGCCCTGAAATAAGCATGTTGTGAGAGTGACTGCTGATGCTCTGGCTGTCTTCTCGAGGGCCTGTGGTGTATGTTAAGGGGGCTACAAACAGAACAGGAGATGTTTCTGCCCTTCTTCTCACCTGGTGACTTTCATGACCATTTTCAGTCACTCGGCATATGCAGGGCCTCCAGTTACACAGAAGCATTGGCTAGAGCAGCGTCCGCTCACTTATAAAAACAATGTCACCTGGACAGCTGCAGGGCTCAGGACTGGGGGACACCTGTTGCCCCTGTGGAGGAAGCTACTCTAAAACTTAGGGAAAACAGAAAGATTTGAGAATTTAGGGACTCCTTAATGACTCAGCAGGGCTGCTAATAAGTCATCATCTCCCTTTTCATAGCTCTGTAATTTTTTTGTGTGGAGTAGAGTTCTGGAAACATTGGATCTCTTTTCCTTGCCACACAGACTACTTAAGAGACGTCGATCCTGTCTTTTAAATTGTCTGTTGTAAGGCCATAAACTTTGACAATTTTTGTATCTATGTAGCTGTTGTGAGTTCTGAAAACTTGAAACGAATCATTATTAACTATCAAATAAAAGACCAGTGAGAACACTTCTGGCATCTCCTGGACCTTGTAATTATTATCACTGTAGATCTGGCATGTTAGTTATTATATTCTCTCCATCATGCGAAGGCTGGTTGTTTGTATTGTTCATTTCTTACACACATGGAAACTAAGGATTATCTCACCCAGGATAACAGAATTGGCAGCCAGGTTTTCTTGCTCCTAATTTCATTATTTTCCATTTTATGAACAAATTTGCTTACTATAGAGTAAATTTATAACTTTCACTAGGAGGGAATCTGTTACACTGTGGGTAAGAGAGTCACAAGCAGTTTCTGTGCAAGTGAAAACAGACCTGGAGATGGGCAAGGCTTATTCCGTGTGGGTTTCTTTGGAATAATCTCTTTATAAAGGGAATTGGATGGCTTAAAAGACATTAAATGTCATCTTACCTACAAAACAATGCTCTATCTTGAATACCCACTGTGGATGCACTACTTTACAAAGCAACATACCTGTGTTATGTCAGTTCTAATAATCAGATCTTCCTTCTATTAATATATCTTGGCATCCATTTGGACAAGTTGTGGTACATCTTTTCCACATCATGCAGCCACAAACATTCTTTTACAGTCCTGAACTGTGATCCAACACAGTCCCCATTTCTGTTAATTTTGTATCAACCCCACATTAAGGCCAGTGGCCAACAACTGTCTCCTAAAACATCTCTGGAAAATGTCCCTTCCACTTGACATAAATCTTTGGATACATTCACTGCCCAAATGCACACAAACCTTTCTTCTAGCTTATCATTCAACCTGAAGCAATTCGTGTAAAATGTGTGCTAGATATTGGTTATCATGAAGGTGAATGGGACAGGTAGCTAATGCGGTGAACCAAAACAGGAAGAGTCCTTTCTGACATCTTGAAACGCTAACATCCAAACAAAATTCAACTCTCCCAGACTAATATTCCCATCAAATAAACTGATTCATTTAAAATAACCCAGTCTTAGGGTCTCATGGAACCCACAAAGCAACTGGTGATTACAGCTTTATTTTGTTGTGGTTTACAAACTATCATTTCTAAAAACTCCGTTCTAAAATACTTCCTGAGATGATTGCCATTGCTCTGTTGTTTAAAGACACTATATTGTTAAGTGTTGTTGTGTTTTGTCATAGTTGTTTTTGGTTTGAGTTGGGACTGGTCTATCCATCTCGTTTATACTAACGCACTTTCTTCAAGCCTGAGTGATAACCTTTCCAGTGCTAATGAAAATGGCTGTACCATGAAGGTCAGGAAATGTTTCTTATCAAAATAAATATTGAGCTTCAAGAGCCAAGGCAAGGCAAGGGGACATGTGCTGCGGGAGGAAGGTAAGGTGGGAAGAGATTTATAAACAAAAGAAATAACAAATGCAAATGGCCCAGGGATGAAGAAATCATGTCAGGATGCAATGGCAATTCTCCCAAGTGCAAGAGTGCTTTTGGCAAATTATTAGTACCAATAATAGAGAAAAGTTGTTAGACACA
>NW_012101998.1:661962-674516 GCF_000951045.1 Mandrillus leucophaeus | reverse complement strand
GAAGAAATCTGAAAGACTGTATTGGACACCATGGTTGTAAAGACTGATTATATAGATGTGACTTTTCCTCCAGATAATTCACAAGTGCAGTGAAATTCCCATCAAAATTCCAAGCAGCATTTCCATGGAGCTTCTTGGGGTCATCCTAAAGGTTATTTGAAAGAGTAAAGGCGGCTGTGCACAGTGGCTCACGCCTGTAATCCTAGGACTTTGGGAGGCCGAGGCAGGTGAATCACGAGGTCAAGAGATTGAGACCATCCTGGCCAACATGGTGAAACCCTGTCTCTACTAAAAATACAAAATTAGCCGGGTTTGGTGGCACATGCCTGTAGTCCCAGCTACTCAGAAGGCTGAGTCAGGAGAATCGCTTGAACCCAGGAGGCAGAGGTTGCAAGTGAGCCAAAAATGTGCCACTGCACTCCAGCCTGGTGACAGAGCGAGACTCAGTCGCAAAAAAATAAAAAAATAAAAATAAATAAAATAAATAAAAAAGAGTAAAGGCACAAAACAGTTGAAACAAACAAAATAGGGAACCTGGAAAGAGGCCCACATATTTATGGGAATTGAAACTACAATAAAGATGGCAGTATAAATCAGTGGGGGAAAGAGGGACAATTTAATAAATGGGAACTTGACAATGATGTCAAATGATCCCAGGACCCCATGTGATCTGCTCCCACATCCTCTCTTTCCTCATCTCTTACCACCCTCTTCTCCTTGTGCTCTGGCACTTGGGACTCTGTGCTGGTCTTTGGATTGAGGGATGCTTCTATCTCAAGCCTTGCCCACTTGCAGGTTCCTTGGGCTGGAATGTTTTTCCCCAGAAAATCCACACCCCCTTGACCCTTACACAAGTGGCACCTTCTCAAAGAGGCCTTTCTTTTCTAGACCACCACTCCTAACTTCTCAATTCCACCACTACCACCATTACCTGCTCCACTGAAAATACATACACCATAATAATCCTGGTGGTTTTTGGTTTGGGTTTGTTTGGTTGGTTGGTTGGCTAGGGTTTTTTTGTTTTGTTTTGTTTTTCCCATGCCTTTCAAATGTAAGCCGTGGGAGGAAGGAATTCTTGTCTCTTCTGTTCACTGTGATATTCTTCTGAACAGTGTTCACTGGATAGAAGGCCTTCAATAAATAGTAATCAAATAAATAAATGACTGCAAAAATTGCCAAGCTACAATCTTCCAGGAACTGTACTAACAGCTGGAAAACAGAAGTGGGAGGGGAAGAAAAAGAGGCCTCACCCTCAGGGAACTAACAATCTTCTGGAGAAAAAAAAAACAACAGGCTAATATGTATATATACATGTGGATATATAATTTAAAATTAAGGATGTTAGGAAGGAAAATTCTGTTGTTTCCACCCCACAGGGCAAGGTTGTTAGTTTTTGTTTTGCTTTGTTTTGTCATGCTGTATTAACTGTGAAAGCGTATCCTCCACCTCCTGAGAATCAATCACTTCTTGGTATTCTCAGTTGCTCCACTATCATTATAATCCAGATTTTGAGAAGTCAGAAATTCCTGTTTCTAGTCTTTGTTCTGATGTGGAGCAGGATCTCCCTGAGTTGCTTCATTGGAGACTAGAAGCCTGCAGACACAAGGCCCCCTCTTCCTGTGAGGTCAGCCTCGCAAACCGGCAATGCTCACAAACCCTCAACGCTCACAAACCCTTGAGAATGTCATCATCTATCTGCCTGGTGCAGCAGCCTCTGTGAGAGGTGGGCCCCGTGGCTCCTTCCTTTCATGGAATTCCATGAGCTTTTTATGACTAAAAAAGGATTTCAGAAGTCCACCTCGCAATGGTGAGATACAGATGGTTTTTGAACATAAGAGCCCCAAGTCACCAGCTTTTCATCATTATTGCCAGCCCAACCCTAAATCAACATTCAGTTGCTTTTATAAGAAGTAGGTGAAAGATCTTGAGGAAAAAAGCCATGGAACACTTGAAGATTACACTGGATGAACAGAATTATCTTTATTGAACCCAGATCTAAAAAGCAGGGCTCACTCAGGAAGAATTCCACCCACAGGCCAGCACATTCACTCTGGAGTGGTGCACCCGGAGCTGCACGACGTATGGAACTGACAGGTTCTGTCTGTCCACCTCTTTCTTTGGCAGGCCCGGATCTGTTTTTCATTGTCTTCACCACATGTTCTCTCCTTGGTGTATGTTGCAATTGTTGACTCGTAGAGCATCAAAAGGAAACAAAGCAGAAATTGGCCAGAGCCAAAAGCAACTCAGAATTTGAAATGAACTTACTCAAAGCAGGGCAAGAAGGCAGAGGCTTACGAAAGTGTCTTTTGTTTGAACCAAAGACTGGAGCCAAAGAATCTGTGTCCAGAAGCTCTTGTGCATGGATGAGCCTCCGATCCCAACCTTCAAGAAGCCAGCTGGACGAGGGGAGGCTGGCAGCTGTGTCTCAGAGAGCTGAAGTCACAAACCCATCCCGCTTTGGCACTGGAGTCTTGAGCCCCATGGAGCTTGGAGAGTTCTAACAGATCCCACCCCCATGGCAGTGGATCTATCCCGGGTTTAGGGCGATGTGCATTCCAGGCACATTGTATCCATTAACTCAGTGACACATTCTATTATTCTACTGATTGCATCAGCCCTTGTCTCAATTACCCAAAGATGCTGTGACTGTAGGACTCCAGATTTACATTACAGAGGCTTCCCCCACCTCAGGCCCAGTCCCCAGCACCCAGTTTGAGACACACGTGACTCATGCCACAGAAGCCCTCTGTGTGCCTGGCCCCCACATCTTCCAGGAGTAGCCCCTGTCCTGACTTCTAACAGCACAGATCAATCCAGGAGGGGCCACTCAGAACACAATCACCTTGTTATTACACACGCAGTCAGTAAGTGAGCATGCTGCCCATCCTATCCCCCATGTTTCATTCGTATCTCCATTTAGAGGCAGTGGAGCTAGGAGACAAGTCCCATTGCCAGGGTTTGATTCTGGCCCATCCATTGCTTACCCCCATGAGGATTCTGTTTCCTTATCTTTAAAATGAAGGCAAAAATGTCAGATTACTCCAAGGAGTAAATAAGATAACATGTGGGACATATCACACGAACGGCTCCCCCAGCCCATAGAAAGCAGCCCAAGTCCCTTCCCCTTCCTCCTTCCTTCTTTCCTCCATTCATTCCTGCTGCTTTTCCTTTTTTCTTTCACTAATTCATTCTTTCTGTTCATCTTCCTCAGCAGTGCCTCCTGGAAGCAGTTCTGGCCTTGGAAGCCACTGCCACAGCCACTTTCCAGGAGGATGGGCCCTGGCAGCTCTGGGGCTCTCGCCCTCCCCGGTTCTCACACTACATGCAGGGAACCACTCATGGGGCAGCCCCAGAACCCAGTGGTGGCAAGGTCTGCGGCTCCCACCTGCCCTGTCCTGATCCTTCCCATGAGGCCGCTCTGGCTCCAGACTCCTCCCTCTCAACGCCCTGCCCAACCCCCGTGCTTCCTTCCACAACAAACGGCACCACCAGCTCCCACTTTCCCTGGCATTTCCGCCCCCAGCCTGGCCATCAATCCATTTCCTGATCCTTTCATGTTCCTTGCTTTTGGATTTCTAAAACATGCCCCTACTCCTTCCCCATTTCCACAGCCTTCATTCATTCCAACATTTTTCCTCTTGTATTACAATGGTCCCCTCATCACAGATGCTGTCTCTCCAATCTGGGTTCTCAAAAGTGCATTTCTCAGGTCAGATCCAGCCCCTCCTACTCCTCCAGCCCCACTGCCCATCCCCTGACCCCCCACCCCGGGAGCCCCCGAGTGCACTATCTCTCTCCTACCTGGCGCCTCAGCTCACACCCTCTTCACCTCCCACTGTGGCCTAGATCACAGCTCCCTGGACTCCAAGCCATTATTTGGCAGCAAGTCCTCCTGCCACGGGCCAGTGTGCTTGGCGAAGGGGGCATAGTCACATGAAGTCTGTGCCCCTGGGAATATCCTGGTTTGCACTGAAGACAGCAGGGACAAGGCAGTGCCTGTTTCCCAGGATCCTCCCTGCCTGCGCTGTACATGCAAAGCTGTTACGGTCCCACATTAGGCAGGGTGGGGGCACACTGGGACATTGGAAAACACATGGAACAGTCCTCACTACCTGGAGTCCAAGGTCTGGCATTGTGAGCTCACCAGCAGTGTTGGTGCAAAGGTTTCAGGTGGCACCCCTGGGTATAGCTGTCTTCTTAGTCCAAAGCATCCCTCACTGGGGGGGCTCAGCCAGGCAGCCTCCATTAAGAGATTCTCATGCTCTGGATGCTTCAGTGGGGGGTCAGAGAGAAACATCTTCACTCCTGGGCAGCTCAGTCAGGCTGAGGCTGGATGGGCTGGGAGCTCACTGCTGGACACTAAAGTGGTATGTTCCCAGGCTTGGGGTCACTGTCTGACCTGTCAACAGCCCTAATACAGGTCATTGAGCAACCTGTTGTCCACCTCTCTGACCAACCTGTGAAATGCACGGCCTCCAGAAAGTGTGCTCTGAATAGGAGGCTCTGTAGCCCCTCCCTCACACACCAGAGCCCCCACAAGGGATTTCATAATTGTAACATTGCCCCACATAGAACTAAAAAGAGGTTGCGTGGCCAGGCGCGGTGGTTCACGCCTGTAATTCCTAGCACTTTGGGAGGCTGAGGCACGTGGATCACTTGAGGTCAGGAGTTCAAAACCAGCCTAGCCAACGTGGTGAAACCATCTCTACTAAAAATACAAAACTTAGCTGGGTGTAGTGGTGCACTCATGTAATCCCAGCTACTCGAGAGGCTGAGGCAGGAGAATTAAGAGCTTTGGAGGCAGAGGTGGCAGTGAGCTGAGATTGTGCCACAGTGCTCCAGCCTGGGCAACAGAGCGAGACTCTGGCTCAAAAGAGAGAGAGAGAGAGGGAGAGAGAGAGACTGTGTGCCTTCCATATTACTAAGACAAAAAGGAAAATGCAAAGAAACTATAAACAATTTAGCAAAATGTGGAAAATACAAATAACCACTGGAAGAAATATAAAATGGAGCATAAGAGGATGAAAGTAAGAGCAAGTACATCTGCCATAACAATATATGTAAATAAGATAAATGCAACTGGAGTAAAAATTACTATGTGCTGCATAAATGAGAGTTTCCCAGCAAAGTAACCAGGAAGGTGAACAGAGAGGGACAGTGCAGAGACCCACGTGGACAGATATGGGAAGAAAGCAGGGATGGCTTCCATGACAATATCACAAAGCTAATTGGCTTTAAAGTGCTAAAAGGCATTAAAATTCCACATTATAATAATGAATCACATAATCTATAATAAACATGGGTCTGTCATAATCCTCTATGTGCCAAATTATCCACCATTAAATATCAAGCAGAAATTGCTAAATGGAAGAGGACACCTCCTTACAGACGTCCTCATTGCCAAAAATATCTCTTGTCTTGTTCAGGTTCTGTTAGTAATACTCATAAGCACATGAAATTATAACATTTATGTTTACCTGGCACTATGGTTTGAATCTTTGTTCTCTCAAAAATTCATTTTGAAATTTCATTGCCATTATAACTGTTTTAAGAGGTGAGAGCTTTAAGAGGTGATTAAGCCATTAGGGCTCTGCCTTCATGAATGAATTAATGCTGTTATCATGGAAGTGGGTTTGTTAGAAAGGGGTGTGTTTCAAAGAAGGAAACTACAGACACTGGGGTCTACTTGAGGGCGGAGGGTGGGAGGAGGGAGGGTAGCAGAAAAGATAGCTATTGGGTTCTGGGCTTAATACCATGGTGATGTAATAATCTGTACAACGTTAGGGGATTCTCATGCTCTGGGTGCTTCGGTGGGGGATCAGAGAGAAACACCTTCACCCCTGTGCAACTCAATCAGGTTGGGACTGGATGGGCTGGGAACTCACTGCTGGACGTTAAAGTGGTGTGTTCTCAGGCTCCGAGTCACTGTCTGACCTATTGGCATCCCTGTTACAGGTCACTGAGCAGCCCGTTGTCCACCTCTCTGACCAGCCTGTGAAGTGCACAGCCTCCAGAAAGTGTGCCCTGAGCAGGAGGCTCTGCAGCCCCTTCCTCACACAACAGAGCCCCCAAAACGAATTTCATGATTGTCCTAACGTTTCCCTACACAGAACTAAAAAGACTGATGCGAGTATACCTATGTAACAAACCGTCACATGTTCCCCTGAACCTAAAATCAAAGTTTAAAAAAAAAGGGGGGGTGTGTGTTTGCCCTCTCTTCTTTGTCTTTCTCTCGCCCTCTCTCACCTTCCTCACCGTCTCCCTTCTGCCTTGGGATAATATAGCAAGAAGGCTGGCTCTTGAAAGACGCTGACACCTGATATTGGACTTCTCAGCCTCCGTAACTGTGAGCCAGAGAATTTCTGTTCATTATAAATCACCCAGTCTCAAGTATTTTGTTATAGTAGCACAAATGGACTTAGACAGAAAATTGGTATCAAGAAGTGGAGGTTGTGCCATAACAAACACATGAAAATGTAGAAGCAGCTTTGAAACTGGGCAATGGGTAGAGACTCGAAGAGTTTGGAGAAGCTGACTGGAAATAGCTTGTATTGCCATGAAAGGAGCATTAAGAGCAATTCTAGTGAGGAGTCAGAGGAAGAAAGGGGCTGTAGGGAAAGTCTGAATCTTCTTAGAGATTACTAAGTGGTCGTGATCAGAATGTTGGTAGAAATAAGGACAGTCAAGGCAATTCTGACAAGGTCTCAAGTTGAAATGAGAGAAAAGGTACCAGACACTGGAGTAAAAGCCACCTTGTTACAAAGTGGCAAAGACCTTAGCTAAATTGTGTCCACCCCAAGTGCTTTGTGAAAGGCAGAATGTAAGAGAAATGAACTAGAACATCTGGTCAAAGAAATATCTAAGCAACAAAGTATTCAGGGTGCGGTGTGGCTTCTCATAACTGTGTATACTAAATTTTGAGAAGAGAAAATTTATTTAAAAACAAAATTGTATAATTAAAAGTAAAACATAGTTTAAGGATTTGAAGGATTCTCAGCCTGGCCTTGTGATAGAGGATGAAAGAGCATTTTCAGGAGAGGAAACTAATGATGCAGCCAACTCACCATTTGATAAGGAGATTCATGTGGATAGAAGGAAGCCAGAGGCTGTTCACCAATGACCCCCAAGTCACTTCAGACATTCTTGGTGATATCCCTCCCATCACAAGTCCAGAGTGCCAGATCCTTCCTGAGGACGGACATACGTCAAAAGAGAGGCCTACGGGACCCTCCAGACTTTGGGCTGCACTGCCCAGGGCTGCCTCAAGTCTCTGCTTCCCACTCCTCCAGCCGCCCCAGCCATGGCTCAAGTAGACCAGGTACAGCTTGGCCCGCTGCTTCAGAAGGTACATGCCAGAAACCCTAGCATCATCCATGTGATGCTGATTCTGCAGGTGCACAGGATGCAAGAGCTAAGAAAGCATGGGTGCCTGCCATAGATTTTAAAGGATGTCACAGGCAGAGACTTACCACAGGAGTGAAGTCATTGCAGAGAGCCCTCACTTGGGCAATGCCCAGGAGAAGTGTGAGGACAGAGTTGCTGCAGAGAGTCCCCACTAGGCCTAATGGAGCCATGGGGACAAGGTCACCTCCAAGACCCCAGAACTGTAGAGCTGCCAGCCTGCAACACCAGCCTAGGCAAACTGCAGGTACAAGATTACAACCCAAGAGAGCTGCTTTGCAGGCCGAGTCCAGTAAAGTCATAGGGCTGGAGCTCCCCAAGGCCTTGGGTGCCCAATCCCCACCACAGCATGCCCAAAAGGTGGCATATGAAGTCAAAGATTATTCTGAAGTCTTAGATTTAATGCTGTTCACTCTGTTGGGTTTTGAACTTCTTTGAGAACAGTTACCCCTTTCTTCTTTTCTATTACTCCCTTTTGGAATGGGAATGTCTATGCTATACCTGTTCCACCATTGTATTTTGGAAGCATGTACTTGTTTAATTTCATAGGCTTACAGATGGAGAGGAATTTGCCTCAGGACGAATCATGCCTTGAGTCTTGCTCATGTCTAATTTTGATGAGACTCTGGATTTTGAACTTTTGAGTTGATACAGGAATGAGTTAAGACTTTGGGGGCCACTGAGATAGAATGAATGTCTTTCGTATGTGAGAACAACATGAATTTTGGGAGACCAGGAATAGAATTCTATGATTTGAATATGTGTCCCCTCCAAAACTCATGATGAAATTTTAATTGCAATTGCAATGGTATTAAGATGTTTAACTCTGTCTCTCTTTCTGTCTCCCATTCACCTTCTACCATGGGATGATACAGCAAGAAGGCCCTCAACAGATGCCAGTGTCTTGATATTGGACTTAGCCTCCATAACTGTGAGCCAATACATTTATGTTCATTATAAATTGCCCAGTCTCAAGTATTTTTTTTTACAGCAATGCAAAATGGACTAAGGTACTTGGTCCTTGTCTACCTCTCCCCAACTAGACAATAAATCCCACAAAATTCCAAAGACCTACAATAATAACTATATGTTAAGCATTCAATACTTATTTATGGAATGAGTCAGTGAATAAATAACAAAATGAGAAACCAATCCCCAAATTAGAAATCAGAAAGGAAAATTTATTCCAAACACAAAGAAAGCAATTGTAAGGGACTATTATGTTAGGCCATCTGGCAATAAGAAAACTTGAATAAAACCGAAATTTTTTTCTGAGAAAAGATAAATTACCAGTATTAACTGAAATACAGGCTGAAAAGAAAGTACTCGTATTTGGCTGGCCACGGAGAAATAGGTCCATCTCTCTATGCGTGTGTGTGTACATATATATACACATATATATACACATACATATATACACATATATATGTACACACACATATATATGGCCAGCCAAATATATATATGCAATTGCATATTTTATATTATTAATTAGAAAAATATGATTATGGAGGTGGCTGGCAAGATGACCAAATAGGAACAGCTCTGGTCTGTAGCTCCCAGTGAGATCAACACAGAAGGCGGGTGATTTCTGCATTTCCAACTGAGGAATCCAGCTTATCTCATTGGAACTGGTTAGACACTGGGTGCAGCCCACAGAAAGCAAACCAAAGCAGGATGGCATTGCCTCACCCAGGAAACACAAGGGGTGCTCCCTCCCCTAGCCAAGGGAAGCCACAAGGGATTGTGCCATGAGAAATGGTGCACTCCAGCCCAGATACTATGCTTTTCCCACAATCTTCACAACCTGCAGACCAGGAGATTCCCTCAGGGGCCTATACCACCAGGGCCCTGGGTTTCAGGCACAAAACTGGGTGACTGTTTGGGCAGACACTGAGCTAGCTGCAGGAGTTTATTTTCATACCCCAGTGGCACCTGGAATGCCAGTGAGACAGAACTGCTCACTATCCTGGAAAAGGGGCTGAAGCCAGGGAGTCAAGTGGTCTAGCTCAGCGAACCCCACCCCCACAGAGCCCAGCAAGCTAAGATCCACTGGCTTGAAATTCTCGCTGCCAGCACAGCAGTCTGAAGTTGACCTGGGATGCTTGAGCTTGGTGGGGGAAGGGGCATTCACCATTACTGAGGCATGAGTAGGCAGTTTTCTCCTCATAGTGTAAACAAAGCCACAGGGAAGTTCAAACCGGGCAGAGCCCACCGCAGCTCTGCAAAGCCACTGTAGCCAGACTGCCTCTCTAGATTCCTCCTCTCTGGGTAGGGCATCTTTGAAAGAAAGGCAGCAGTCCCAGTCAGGGGCTTATCAATAAAACTCCCATCTCCCTGGGACAGAGCACCTGGAGGAAGGGGCGGCAGTGAGCACAGCTTCAGCAGACTTAGACGTTCCTGCCTGCCAACTCTGAATAGAGCAGCAAATCTCCCAGCACAACACTCAAGCTCTGCTAAGGGACAGACTGCCTCCTCAAGTGAGTCCCTGACCCGTGCTTCCTGACTGAGAGACACCTCTCAGCAGGGGTCGATAGACACCTCATAAAGGAGAGCTCCAGCTGGCATCTAGTGACATCTGGGACAAAGCTTCCTGAGGAAGGAACAGGTAGTAATCTTTGCTGTTCTGTAGCCTCTGCTGGTGATAACCATGAAAACAGGGTCTGGAGTGGACCTCCAACAAACTCCAGCAGACCTGAAGCAGAGGGACCTGACATTTTTCCTTCTAACAAAGGAAAACTAACAAACAGAAAGGAATAGCATCAACATCAACAAAAAGGACATTCACACAAAAACCCCATCCAAAGGTCACCAACATCAAAGAACAAAGGTAGATAAATCCACACAGATGAGGAAAAACCAGCACAAAATGTCTGAAAATTCCAAACACCAGAACTCCTATTCTCCTCCAAAGGATCACAACTCCTCACCAGCAAGAGAACAAAACTGGATGGAGAATGAGTTTGATGAATTCACAGAAGTAGGCTTCCTCTGAGCTAAAGGAATATGTTCTAAACCAATGCAAGGAAGCTAAGAAACTTGAAAAAAGGTTAGAGAAATTCTAACTAGAAAAACTAGTTTAGAGAAGAACATAAATGACCTGATGGAGCTGAAAAACATAGCACTAGAACTTTGTGATGCATACACAAGTATCGAGAGCAGAATCAATCAAGCAGAAGAAAGGATATCAGGGATTGAAAATCAACTTAATGAAATAAAGCTTGAAGACAGATTAGAGAAAAGAGATGAAAAGGAATGAACAAGGCCTCCAAGAAATATGGGACTATGTGAAAAAAACAAACCTAGGTTTGATTGGTGTACCTGAAAGTGACAGGGAGAATGGAACCAAGTTGGAAAACACTCTTCAGGATATTATCTAGGAGAACTTCCCCAACCTAATAAGACAGGCCAACATTCAAATTCGGGAAATACAGAGAACACCACAAAGATACTATTCGAGAAGAGCAACCCCAAGACACATAATGGTCAGATTAACCAAGATTGAAATGAAGGAAAAAATGTTAAGGGCAGACAGAGAGAAGGTCAAGTCACTCACAAAGGGAAACCAATCAGACTAACAGTGGATCTTTCAGCAGAAACCCCACAAGCCAGAAGAGAGTGGGGGCCAACATTCAACATTCTTAAAGAAAAGAATTTTCAACCCTGAATTTCATATCCAGCCAAATTAAGCTTCATACGTGAAGGAGAAATAAAATCCTTTACAGACAAGCAAATGTTGAGAGATTTTGTAACCACCAGGCCTGTCTTACAAGAGCTCCTGAAGGAAGCACTAAACACAGAAAGGAACAACTGGTACCAGTCACTACAAAAAAAAATTGTAAAGACCACTGACACTATAAAGAAACTGCATCAACTAACGGGCAAAATAACCAGCTAGCATCATAATGACAGGATCAAATTCACACATACCAATATTAACCTTAAATGTAAATGGGCTAAATGCCTCAATTAAGACACAGACTGGCAAATTGGATAAAGTGTCAAGACCCATTGGTGTGCTTTATTGAGGAGACCCATCTCACATACAAAGATACATATCGGCTCAAAATAAAGCAATGGATGAATATTTACCAAGCACATGGGAAGCAAAAAAAAGCATGGGTTGCAATCCTAGTCTCTGATAAAAAGACTTTAAACCAACAAAGATCAAAAAGACAAAGAAGGGCATTACATAATGGTAAAGGGAACAATGCAACAAAAAGAGCTAACTATCCTAAATATATATGCACCCAATACAAGAGCACCCAGATTCATAAAGCAAGTTCTTAGAGACCTACAAACAGACTTAGACTCCCACAAAATAGTAGTGGGAGACTTTAACACCCCACTATCAATATTAGAGCAACAAGACAGAAAATTAACAAGGATATTCAGGACTTGAACTCAGCTCTGGACCAACTGGACCTAATAGACATCTACAGAACTCTCCACCCCAAATCAACAGAATATGCATTCTTTTCAGCACCACATAGCACTTATTCTAAAATTGACCACATAATTGGAAGTAAAACCCTCCTCAGCAAATGCAAAAGAAAGGAAATCATAACAAACAGTCTCTCAGACCACAGTGCAATCAAGTTAGAATTCAGGATTAAGAAATTCACTCAAAACCCCACACTTACATGGAAACTAAACAACCTGCTCCTGAATGACTACTGGGTAAATAACGAAATTAAGGCAGAAACAAATCAGTTATTTGAAACAATGAGAATGAAGACACAATGTACCAGAATCTCTGAGATACAGTTAAAGCAGTGTTTAGAGGGATATTTATAGCACTAAATGCCCACAAGAGAAAGCAGGAAAGATCTAAAGTGGACACCCTAACATCACAATTAAAAGAATTAGAGAAACAAGAGCAAACAAATTCAAAAACAAGAGAAGGCAAGAATTAACTAAGATGAGAGCATAACTGAAGGAGACAGAGACACGAAAAACCCTTCAAAAAAATCAATAAATCCAGGAGCTGGTTTTTTGAAAAGATTAACAAAATAGATAGACCGCTAGACAGGCTAATACAGAAGAAAAGAGAAAAGAATCAGACAGACACAATAAAAAATGATAAAAGGGAGATCAACACTGATCCCACAGAAATACAAACTACCATCAGAGAATACTATAAACACCTCTAC
>NW_012101998.1:618460-661387 GCF_000951045.1 Mandrillus leucophaeus | reverse complement strand
TTCAATAAAATTCAACACCCCTTCATGCTAAAAACTGTCAATAAACTAGGTGTTGATGGAACGTATCTCAAAATAATAAGAGCTATTTTTGACAAACCCACAGCCAGTATCATACTGAATGGGCAAACACTGGAAGCATTCCCTTTGAAAACCGGCACAAGACAAGGATGCCCTCTCTCACCACTCCTATGCAACATAGTATGGGAAGTTCTGGCCAGGGCAATCAGGCAAGAGAAAGAAATAAAGGAATTCAAATAGGAAGAGAGGAAGTTAAATTGTCTCTGTTTGCAGATCACATGATTGTTTATTTACAAAACCCCATCGTCTCAGCCCAAAATCTCCTTAAGCTGATAAGTAACTTCAGCAAAGTCTCAGAATACAAAATCAATGTGCAAAAATCACAAGCATTCCTATACACTAATAAGGTAATAGTACATTAATAATAATATACACAAACAGAGAGCCAAATCATGAGTGAATTGCCATTCACAATTGCTACAAAGACAATACAATACCTAGGAATACAACTTACAAAGGATGTGAAGGACCTCTTCAAGGAGAACTACAAACCACTGCTCAAAGAAATAAGACAGTACACAAACAAAAGGAAAAACATTCCATGCTAATGGATAGGAAGAATCAATATTGTGAAAATGACCATACTGCCAAAGTAATTTATAGATTCAATGCTATCCCCATCAAGCTACCATGGACTTTCTTCACAGAATTGGAAAAAACTACTCTAAATTTCACATGGAACCAAAAAAAGAGCCCACATAGCCAAGACAATCCTAGGCAAAAAGAACAAAGCAGGAGGTACCACGCTACCTGACTTCAAACTATACTGCAAGGCTACAGTAACCAAAACAGCATGGCACTGGTACCAAAACAGCGATATAGATCAATGGAACAGAACAGAGGCCTCAGAAATAATGCCACACATCTACAACTATCTGATCTTTGACAAACCTGACAAAAACAAGCAATGGGGAAAGGATTCCCTGTTTAATAAATGATGTTGGGAAAACTGGCTAGCCAGATGCAGAACACTGAAACTGGACCCCTTCCTTACATCTTATACAAAAATTAACTCAACATGGGTTAAAGACTTAAACATAAGACCTAAAACCATAAAAACACTAGAAGAAAACCTAGGCAATACCATTCAGAACATAGGCATGGGCAAAGACTTCATGACTAAAATACCAAAAGCAATGGCAACAAAAGCCAAAATTGACAAATGAGATCTAATTAAACTAAAGAGCTTCTGCACAGCAAAAGAAACTATCATCACAGTGAACAGGCAACCTACAGAATGGGAGAAAATTTTTACAATCTATCCATCTGACAAAGGGCTAATATCCAAAATCTACAAAGAACTTAAAGAAATTTACAAGAAAAAAAACAACCCCATCAAAAAGTGGGCAAAGGATATGAACAGACACTTCTCAAAAGAAGACATTTTTGCAGTCAACAAACATATGAAACAAAGCTCATCATCACTGGTCATTAGAGAAATGCAAATCAAAACCATAGTGAAATACTATCTCACGCCACTTAGAATGGCGATCATTAAAAAGTCAGGAAACAACAGATATATATTTTATCAATGTAATGATTTCATTGTAAATTCTGTGGTTTTTAGCATATAGACAATAATGTATCTACGAGTAATTATATTTCTAATTATTTCACTCCAACTTTATTTCTCTTTTTTACTTTTTTTAATTGACAAAATTATATATTTATTTAAGGTATATAACATGATGTTTTAATATATGTATATATTGTGAAATGACTAAATCAAGCTAATTAACCTCACACATCTTTTTTGATGGTAAGAAAATTTAAAATCTACTCTCTGAGCAATTTTTAAGCATATAATACATTGTTGTTTCCTATAATCACCATGTTGCACAATAGAATTCTGACTTATTCCTCCTGTCTAACTGAAATTCTACATTCTTTAACCAATATCTTCCCTGTCTCCTACTCTCCAGCCCCTGGTAACCACCTCTCTGCTTCTGTGAGTTCAACTCTTTTAGATTCCACATATAAGTGAGACCTTGTAGCATTTGTCTTTCTATGCCTGGTTTATTTCACTTAGCATAATGTGATCCAGGTTTATCCTTCTTGAAAATGACAGGATTTCTTTCTTTCTTAATACTGAATAGTATTTTGTTGTGTATATATACCATATTTTTCTTATTCATTTATTTGTTGATGGACAGTTAGGTTGTTTCCATATCTTAGTTATGGATAATAATGCTGCAGTGAACATGGGAGTGCAGATACCTCTTCAATGTAAGTATTTCATTTCCTTTGGATATATATCCACAAACGTAATGGCTCGACCATATGGTAGTTCTGTTTTTAACTTTTTTTTTTTTTTTTGAAATGGAGTCTTGCTCTGTCACCCAGGCTAGAGTGCAGTGGCGCGATCTCGGCTCACTGCAACCTCTGCCTCCCGGGTTCAAGCAATTCTCCTGCCTCAGCCTCCCCAGCAGTTAGGACTACCATGCCCAGCTAATTTTTGTATTTTTAGTACAGACAGGGTTTCACCACATTGGCCAGGCTGGTCTCGAGCTCCTGACCTCATGATCCACCCGCCTCGGCCTCCCAATGTGCTGGGATTACAGGCATGATCCACCGTGCCCGGATCTGTTTTTAACTTTTTGAGGAACCTCCATACTGTTTTCCAAAATGACTGTATTAATTTAAATTCCCACCAACAGTTTACAAGGGTTTCCTTTTCCACACATCCTCAACAACATTCTTTAATCTCTTATATTTTTTATAATAGCCATCCAAACAGATGTGAGGTAATATCTCATCCTGGCTTTAATTTGCATTCCCTGATGATCAATGATGTTGAGCATTTTTTTAATAAACCCATTGGCCATTTGTATGCCATCTTTTGAGAAATGTCTTTTCAGGTCCTTCACCCAATTTTTAAAATTGGATTACTTGTTTCCTTGCTATTGAGTTCTTTCAGGTGCTTATATATTTTTATATTAACTCCTTAACAGATGTATGGTTCACAGATATTTTCTCCCATTCTGCAGGTTGTTTCCTCACTCTGTTGATGGTTCCCTTTCCTGTGCAGAAGCTTTTTAACTTGATAATTTCAATTGTTTATTTTTGCTTTTGTTGCCTGTGTTTTGGGGTTATATCAAAAAGCAATGGCAACAAAATACCAATGGCAAGAAGTTGTCCCATTTCCTCTAGATTTTAGAGCGGGATTGTCCAGTATGGTAGCCACTATTTAAATGTGTGACCATTTAAAGTTAAGTTTAAACAGAAGTGTTACTCTTTCAGGTCTTACGTTTAGATTTTTCATCCATTTTGAGTTGATTTTGTTATATGAATTGGTTCTCTAGTCTTACTGTAAAACTCTCAAAGACTTTATGTAAGATTGGAATTTTCAGCTCTGAGAATTCAAACTGGCACACAAAACTAACTGAGGCGGGCCGGGCGCGGTGGCTCAAGCCTGTAATCCCAGCACTTTGGGAGGCCGAGACGGGCGGATCACGAGGTCAGGAGATCAAGACCATCCTGGCTAACACGGTGAAACCCCATCTCTACTAAAAAATACAAAAAACTAGCCGGGCTAGGTGGCGGCACCTGCAGTCCCAGCTACTCGGGAGGCTGAGGCAGGAGAATGGCGTGAACCCGGGAGGCGGAGCTTGCAGTGAGCTGAGATCCAGCCATTGCACTCCAGCCTGGGTGACAGAGCCAGACTCTGTCTCAAAAAAAAAAAAAAAAAACTAACTGAGCCTGGTGTTCTCCTTAAGGACAGATATTTTTTAACTACAGATTCACGTTTTTCATAAACATAGGATGATTCAGGCTTACTATTTCTTCTGGAGTCAGTTTTGGTAATTTATATTTCCTGTAAATATTTCTACTTCACCTGATTCCAGATTGATTGTCGTAAAGTTGTTCAATATATTCTATTTTATTACCTTTCTATTATTATAAATAGAATTATAATTCTATTTGTAATTGTGCCTTCTTTCACTTTGGGCATTGGTTTGGTTTGTTTGTAATGTCTTCTCTCAGTTTTATTGAACTTTTTGATTCTAAGGATTGATTGTTTTTTCCCTTTATTCCCTCCCTCCACTCAAAACCAAAACCAAATCAGGCAAGTGTCTTTTCCTACTCTGTTACTCAAGAATCACAGTCAACTTTTTCTATAGAGGGCCAGGTAGTAAATTTATTCTCTTCTGTGGTCCATACGGCTGCAACTATTCAACTCTGCCCTCGTTTTGCAAAAGCAACTACAGATAATATGATAAGGAAAGACATGGCTGCGTTTCAATGAAACTTTACAAAATCAGGTAGTAGGCTGCGTTTGGCTTACAGGTTGTAGTTTGCACATCCCAGCTCTAGATCCAGCTGCTGTAAAAAGCCCAGCTTCAGATCCCTCCCTCTAAAGAGGATATTGATTGCCTGTCCTCCGCCCTACTCCCAGGACAAAAACTGGATGACAATTGCTTATCTTTCCAGTTTCACTTACTGTTTCCAGCTTTGAACCTCTTCATCACTTCCAGGCTTTTCAGACATTCTTTATTTTCACATATGATTAACAACGCATTTTTAAAGATTTATTTTAAATATTCTATCCAGCATTGTTAGATGTTCTACACTGGTTTGGTTTTTCTGGCTATTGCCAAAAATGGAAATCTCGTCACTGGATTTTGCCATAGGGCATCTTTTTTTCTTCCTTCCTTCTTTTCCTTCTTCCTTTCTTCCTCCTTCTTTCTTTCTGCCTTTGCTACAAAGTACGGGAGGAGGTGGAAGTCTGACTCCTGTAACTAAGTGGAAAGCTTCCATTCTCAGGCAAATACTAGGAATAATATTACAGCAGGTATCAGATGAGAGGTCTGACCCGACTGTAACAATTCAACATCACACTTCGGACACACTCTTGATCCACAATTCCTGATTTGCTTGGAAATTGAATCATAAATGATGATTTCTAGCAAGTTTATTTCTGATAGTTGGTCCTTGGATGAATTAATTGGTCACTTTCAGGGAAGCACTGGTTGACCAGGGTTTAACTGAGGACAATGTAAAAGAACATTCTGTTACCCAGAGAGTACAGGCTTATGTCCTGTGGGAGGAATAACAGAAAAAACAAATGGTAGCAAGGCTGGGAAAAACTGAGCACCTTTTCCCAGTGGGACCAAGTTTGGGAAGTGGCTGATTCTGCAGCATCTGGATGAGCAGCAAGAGCTGGGAGGAAACAGTGGAGCAGTGGAAGATCTGAAGCTAAGAGGCTCAAGGTTGGCCAGTGAGCAATCTCACGGCTGGGAAAGTCTTGCAGACCCAAGACAAGGAGTCCCTACTTTCCTTCTTTGATTTAGAAACTTTTGTGAAGGGTGATAGCTGTGTGAAGACATGGGAGAAACCAACCCTTTAATTAAATTCTATAGGTTTAAGGTTTATTATGGTTTGTGTTGATCAAACCTCTTTATAGCCTATACCTAGAGTACTCAAACTCAGAGAGACAGAAAGTAGAATGGTGGTTACCAGGAGATAGGGATGGGAGAGAAGGAGGGAATGGGGAGTCTGTGTTTAATGAGGACAGAGTTTCTGTCTGAGATGATGAAAAAGTTCTGGAGATAGATGGTGATGAGGTTGTACAACAATGTGAATGTACAAATTTTATGTTATGTGCATCTTACCACAATAAAAAAAAATTTAAATATAAACCAAACAAACCTCTTTGTAATCTCTTTCAAGTGAGGAATTACCAAGTGCTCAACAGGCTGCTTAAAAGGGGAGGCAGGGGTGAGGGGCAATGCCAGGCACATGGCCCACTTTGTACACTTATGATTGCTGTTATTTATTGAGTATCTACTCTCTCTGCCACCTCCTACACTAAGCACTTTACATGTACTCATTCTAATCCTAAGAAAGAGAAAAAGAAAGAAAAACAGGAGCCTGCAAGGCTGTGCGGTGCATCGTGTAGCCCACATTTTACAGAACCGACTTAGCGTCCTTGTGGTAAGAGTGTTTCTGGTGAGATGGTAAAGTCGTGTGTTTGTGAATCGTACATGATTCAGTTCAATTTTTTTGGAGTTAATGATTCTACAAGAAAATATAGTCGAACTAGACATTCACTTACGGTGGAGCTCCGCTGGGGTTCCTGGGCCTGCTGACTGTTTGGTCCTTAACTCTTAGTAACAGGGCTTCTCCCTCCCTTCCCCCCACGCCCAGAGTCCTCCTAACAGAGCCCCTGGCCGAGAGGCTGCTGCTCTCAGGCCCTGGCCAGGGTGATGGATGTGAGTTTGCTCAGTCCTTACTCCACGTGGGATAACCAAGAATGTCCAGATTTTTACTTAAATTGGAACTGGCACACAAAGCACACAGTCTGGCAAAAGAGGACTAAGCAGATACATGTGAACTACCACAGTCAAACAGCCTCTAGTGGCACAGCTGTGGGACATCGATGTACTTGTCAATGGCGGGGATGGGACAGGAGGCTGCAGGCCACTGCACCTTCCTAAGGCCACTCAGGAAAAGGCCAGTCCCCAATTTGTTTCACTGTGAGGCGGTTGCATGGTTAGAGCCCAGACACGGTCACCAGACTCCCAGACTTGGATTCAGCTCCACATCGTGTCACCCTGGGTAAAGGATTACATCTCTGCATGCCTGGGTTTGTCACCTGGCAGCATGGATGCTCAGGTGACTGACCCGTCAGGACTGCAACAAAAGAACTGAAGCTGCAGGAGCGAGCTGGCTGGTGCTGTGCGGAGCTGTGGTGCAGAAGGCCCTCACCAGGGGTGCCCAGAGCCGGGGTCTGTGCGCCGCGGACTGGGTCCAGGTCACAGGCGCTGGGTGAACAGAATGAGAAGACGAAGTGAGGATGTACTCGTTAGATGCTCACGAAAGGCCTTCTTCCCCTTGGTTGGGAACGACTCCCGGAAACTAGCCCCAGGCCGCACCTGGATTCAGCTGCAGGCAACTCAGAGGAGCACGAGCCCAGGGGCCTCGGGAGGGCTTCGGTGGTTAGGAGGGGGGTGAAGGGAGACTCGGGAGGGCCGCGGGTGGGAGGTGGGTGGGGAGGGGGTCCTCTGAAGGGTCTGGAGCCCGCAGAAGCCTGGCGATGACGCAGGCCCAGTGCACTTGTCCCGGGGCTCCTGTCTAGGCCCACAGAAGCTCCATGTTGGTTTCTTTGTACCCACATCATACTTACTGTATTTCTTCTTCTTCTTTCTTTTCCTCCCCCAGCAGCTCTAAGAGCCCTACAGCTTGCATGGAAACGCAACAGGCTTCCCTTTTGCACTGTCTGCGGGGACAACTGTTTCAGCCCTGAGGGGACGAGGGGACGCTGTGCTATGGGGAAAGCCCGGGGAAAGCCCGGGTGGCAGGAGGTGGCGGGGCTCCTGGAGGAGGTGCTGGGATGTGCTGCTGTGGCTGCTGAGAAAGGTCCTGAGGACGCAGCCCGCCCCTTCCTCGAGCTTCGAGCTTCCAGGGAGCCCCGCGGGGAAGACCGGCAGGGTCTCCAGGAGGGCGGAACAGGGGAGCCTGGAGTCTCAGGGTTGAGGGGAGCAGAGTCTTTCTGGGAGGTAAGCGTCCCCAGTCTGCCCTCCCTGCTCACTGCAGGTCGAGCACCTGCTCTGCTCTGGGCCTCCCCTCAGCCCTGGCCTCCAGGCAGTTTCCTTTCTGCCAGGTCTGTGCAACTTCATTTATTCAGAATCTGGATCAACAAATGAACACTCAGGGAGGAAAGGGGTGTTTGGAGGGGTGGAGAGGTTTCCAAGCAGGCGCCCACCTGACCTCAGGACCCCTGAGGGGAAACAAAGGGGACTTAAAGCCAGGTTTCCAGCTCGGCCATCCTTTCCTTTTTTTGTCTTTTTTCTTTTATTAAAAGAAATATAAACAAAGAACTTGAATTATTTTGAAATAACTCTTGGTAGCTGGACTGTGTTCTGTTGACCACAACATTGCTCTGGGACTGAACCGCGTGGGTCTCTGCCCTTCCTAAGTGTTACATAAGAATAGCGAACCCATGAGGTCAGCTTTAAACCAGTTTCTTCCCATAACCTCCTGGACCAAGGCCCAAGGAAGGCCGGGAGGAGCTCAAGGTCCACCTCTCACCAGGAGGCGCCTCTTCTCTCTCTAGTTGGCAGGAGGCGATGAATGTCTCCCAGTAATTTAAGATTGTTCGTGTTTGTGTAGAAAAGCCAAGCACGGGCCCATATTCTAAAGGATTGCTTGTGGCAGGCAGAAGGCCATCAAAGACAAACGCAAACAAATGAAAAGGTGTCTTTTGAAGCTAATGGAGCAGATCAGATTGGTGAAAAATAGATTAACAATAGCATTGGCAACAAAACTTTCAGCATAGTGCTTGCCTGAGAGGACTTACAGCCCTTTAAAATTGACAGTGGGACCAGGCACCATGGCTCACAACTGTAATCCCAGCACTTTGGGAGTCTGAGGCGGGTGGATCACTTGAGTCCAGGAGTTTGAGACCAGCCTGGGCAACATAGTGAAACTCTGCCACTACCAAAAATACAAAGATTAGCCGGGCATGGTGGTGCTCACCTGTAATCCCAGCTACTTGGAGGCTGAGGCACGAGAATTGCTTGAACCTGGGAGGCAGAGGTTGCAGTGAGCCAAGATCGTGCCACTGCACTCCAGCCTGGATGACAGAGTGAGACTCTGTCTCAAAAATAAAATAAAATAAAATAAATAACATTGCCACTGGGTGGGACTGTAGACAAGGCAAAGACGTGTCTATACAGTTCCAACCAAGAGTAGGGCAATTACAAAAATCGACTTTTGCATACCTAAGGGCATTGCCTAGATATTTGGAATCATATATCTGGTTAATCTGAGTTTTTTCATAGAAAGCAGGTAAACATAGCCAAATTTTAAAATGAAGTAAATTTTCAATCTCATGTTAACCTTAACTCTTTCATAGTCTGAATAGATCATATTCATAGTAATATGAGAGCCAGATATTTTAAATAAAATCATAGGAATAATGTTCTTTGTTTATGTCACAATTACACTAAGTCAGCAGTCCCCAACCTTTTTGCCACCAGGGACCAGTTTCATGGAAGACAATTTTCCACGGGCAGGGTGTATGGGTCAGGATGAAACAGTTCCACCTCAGATCATCAGGCATTAGTTAGATCCTCATAAGGAACGTGCAACCTAGATCCCTCATATGTGCAGTTCACAACAGGGTTCATGCTCCTCTGAGAATCTAACGCCACTACTGATCTGACAGGAAGCAGAGCTCAGGTGGCAATGCTCACTCAACACTCACCCCATGATGTGCATCCCAGTTCCTAACAGGCCACAGACCAGTATGAGCCCACAGGTTGCAGACCCCTGCTCTGCGTAGTCCAAAATGGCTTACCAAATGCACCCTTCCAAATATGCCAGATATTCACTGTGTGCTAAAATTTCTTTATTATAAGAGTCAGAGTTAGTAAATAAAATTATAAAAAGAAAAGACACATATAATATAATGTAAAATATAATCCAGATCATGACTCCTTCCTTATGACTTTCTAAAATGTAATATTTTGCTTGGAAAGTGTCACAACTTGTAAGTGTGGCAAAAACTCACTAGAAACAGCATTCTGAGTATTCCCGTGACAACATTGTTAAAACACTCTGAGACCATGCATTTAATATTCTATATTAAGGCCTCTCTACTCCCATAATTTCCCCTACATAGCACTATGAAGTCATGTAAGGGTAGTCAGAAGGAAACAAAACTATTAAAAATATCTTCCAAAAATGAAAAGATGCCAAAAAATCACACAAGGACTTAATAACCATGGTATTTACAATGGAAAATAATGCTTCTGCCAGAAACTCTGTTTTTACTAGCCAAGGCTTTTTTTCATGTTTAATTTTATATACAAGCTTTGTGCCTGGATTTATGATTAAATTATTTTCTTTTCAATTCCCCTTTGTTACCTTGGTTTTGTTGATATTGAACTGTTTGAATTCTACAGCAATAGCAAACAAACGTAAAAACCAACTTCTATACACAGTGCTGATTAGGCCCAGCTCTAATCACTGAACCAACTGTAGGAGACAGATACTATTATGTTGCTCTGTATACACGAAAGAGCTGAAGCACTCAGAGGCTAAGTAACTGCCCAAGGTCACACAATTGCTAAGTGGGAGAGCTGGGAATTGAACTCAGGCAAGGCTTGCTCCAGAGCCTGTTTCCACCATTTTTCTAAGCTGTCTTTTTATAGCATTTCTAGAACTCTCAGAGCAGCAACCCAGTGATGTCAGCCCAAACTCATCAATTTTGCAAGTTATAGGATCTGTCTGCTCCTTGAACAAACCTTTCTCAAGCACGAATTGGATTCATGTTTTTGCATCTGTATGAAAGGCACAGGGACAGACGGGGGAAAATTTGTGTCTACTACTCCTGAAAGATTCAGAGTCTCTGAGTAAGATGAAGTCATAGAAGTTTCATTTGTCTTTTGGCAAGGGGAGGGGCTGAGCTCAGACTGCAGCATCTGCTCAGCGTAGCCTCCTCCTCCTCCCAAGTCATTCACTCTAGAGTGAGGGGGAGCCTTTGCTGTGCTCCCCAAAGCTCTTCCCTGCCCTAGGGTCCTGCCCTCGACCACCCTCGCGCACGAACTCATTATGGTTCTCCGCAGGTCTCCTCTCTTTGATGCAGCCATTACTCCATCATCAGGTAGAATATCTTCACCTGTTCCTCTTCTACTCACAGAAGAAAGTTCAGCCTCCTTAGGCCAGCACTAAAGGCCCCAACTTATCTGCTGCAACCCGGAGTCACCTCCTGCCACTCTCTGGGACACTGTGCTCCCAACATAGGACTACTCCCTGGCTCCTCCACCTTTGCTGGGGCCTTTGTCTCTTCTCATCTCTCTCTTTCTTGGCCTTGTGCCGTGTCCTCCACAAAGCCTCCCCAGCCAGCCCGTATAGTGAGAGGTCAAGTATTCCTCCTCTCTGTGCTCCTGGACCTCTGAACCTGCCTCTACCAGAGCATTTGACAGAAATGTTAATAGCCTTCTAGAGCACAAGGGATCCTCTCCTCCTCCCCATTCTCTCTAAGTTGCAAGCACCCTGAGGGCAAGTCACCACACTTTCCAGCCTGTGGGATCTATCACAGAGTTCCAGGAACCTGAAGGTCAATAAACCTACCTCCCTCCTGGAAAAGAATGTTCTGCAGCCTCCCTGCCCTGCAGGCTGAACAGGGGACGACTCTGCAGAGACAGATTAGAGCCCCACTCTGCTGCCCCAGCTGGCCCTCAGCTTCAGCTGCCTTCTCTCTCTCCAGAAAGGCCGCTGCAGCCCTCTCTGCATCCCCTTGGTGTCTGCGTATACCCCTGAAGGGTGGTACAAAGCAGGGGGCAGTAAAATGAGGCACAAATTCACATTAAAATATATACAATTCAGTGAGCAGTATTATACTGAGGCTTTGCAGAAAGCTCCAAGGGAGCAGGAAAGAAATCAGACCTTCCCCACCCCAACCCCGGGATTTTAGAGAAAACTTCACGCCGCTGGTAGCCCTCCAACTGAAGGATGAGGTCAAGATGGGACCTGCTCATCCCCAAACTGCCCGCCAGACCTCAGTGTGGCTGGTGTGTCCCACAGCATTGGTGCACACTCAATCCATGCAGAGAACTCAAGGAACAGCAAAACGCAGGCCCAGCGGGGTGGAGTCCTGGGAAGCCTGTGGACAACTGCAACACAGCACTGCAGGATTCATTCATTCCTTCAACAAACACCACTGAACAGGTACTACATACTGACCAAGGGCTACATTAAGGCTAGGATGATGAGCAGACTGCTCCCCATGCCCGGGGACAGATGAGGAGGATGGCCATGGTTCAGATGCATGACCACTTGGCCCAGTGCCAGCTGCTGGAAGAGTGGAGACTGGCATGGGCTGTGTGTGGGCAGAGAGGTTTCCCCAGGGAAATGGCTGCTGTGGAGGGAGGGGACAGGGGTCAGGGAGAACACTGGAGATAGCAGAAGCACCAAGGATAAACAAGACCTGGAGGGGAGCTCCCACCCCAGGGCTGGAAGGGGAGCCCCAGAGGCATTCCAGGCTGGAGTGATGGGTTCACGCCTGTGTGTTACTCTTCTCTTCCCCAACTGAAGTCAGAGAAAGACCGTGGAGACTAGTCAGAAGTCTCAAAAATCTAGCAGTTTGCAGCTTGGATTTGGAGTCGGGGAGTGGGTAGAGGTGGACATAAGAGGCTTGGAGGAGGTAAATTAGTAGATTTAGGAGAGGGGGGTGGAGGGGAGGCTCAGGGACACTCTGATTACTCACTTACATCACTGAACCTTCACCACGGCTTCTCTGGCATTTCCTTGATGCATTCATCAGCTAGTTATGAAAGCTTCAGGGAGAGCTTGGAGATAAAAAACTATTCAGGCTCTTGCATGCATGTAAATATTATTTTCTTGAATTCAAATTTACACGATAAGTTGGCTGCAAGCAGAATTTGTTTACTTCAAAGCCCTGTACATGCTCTCCGGCAGATAGGGGGCTAAAATTAGCTTGATATATTTGTGGGCATTTTTTTCCTAATTTTAATTAGAAATTAAATGTAGATTAAGTTAGAAGCATGTAATTAATTGCTAATTAATTTTTTTTTTTGCCAGCACACTGCTCTGCCAATTTTCTAATTAAAATTTTAGTGCTACAGTACTTATAGGAATTTTTAATGCATTTTATTCATGGTTTCTTGTGTTTTTCCAAAGATAAGTTATTTTTTTTCCTCTGAGATTTTATTTTATAATCTTATCAGTAAACCTTCTCTTAGTTATCAGGGTAATTCCTAATTTCCATTAAGCCCCATAAGTTCTTCCCAGGACACACAGTGTATTTTCTTTTTCTCTTTATTCATCTTTGAATGAGTATGGCTGTTGGCTAGCTTGTCTCAAGTCAATTTACATGGCACATAAGCCCTGGCCATTGATCTTTCTTTTTGTAAAGCCTCATCAAGATTATTTTTTAAAATCTCTCTAGCTCATTCTAAAGCATCTTCTAGAGTCTAGGAGGAATTCCTCTCATTATTTTAGGAAGACTGAGAACAATAAAGGGTCCACTAATCCCTTAGTTATGGAACGTCACATCCAATGGAAAAACACACAGGTCTGCTTCTGGAAGCTGTAGATCAGCCGCAGAGCCCCTCCACCTATCTCACAGGCGCACCAGCACCAGAAACCAGCTCCAGAGGAAACGCTCGGAGGCCCGCCATTCACAGAGAAGGCCAGCCGTTCACAGAGAAGGCCAGCCGTCGTGTTGTAAAGGAAAGAACATTCGTTTCCAGAAAGCTAAAAACCTAAGATGTGTGATGATGGAATCATTAATCTACTCTTTAGTGACCACTCCGACTCACTTTCCCTGGCTATAAATCATAAACGCTGTGAAATTGCAAAGGCCTCCTGCACCCCACACCTGACGCCGACAAGGGGCGCGGTCCCCCACCGCACCTCTCTGTGCTTCCAGCCCTGCCCCTGTAGGCACTGGAAATCATTGCCATAGCGGGGCCAGGTCCAGAGAGAGGCGTGCAAGAAGGTTTGGGCTCACCTTGGCCCCAGCTCGTCCACTGCTGCCCACTCCAGACCCTCCCCCCGGCCCCAGGCAGCCCCATCCAGGGCACAGGGGTGGCCTGAGCACGAAGAGGGCTGGGCTTCGACCCTCTCAGCCTAACTTTCCTAACTTTCAGGATCCAGCCGTGTTGCCCAGGCTGGTCTCGAACTCCTGGGCTCAAGCAATCCTCCCACCTCGGCCTCCCAAAGTTCTGGGATTACAGGCGTGAGCACCCGGCTTTACTTTAAAACTTAGCTTAGGTGTTTTATTCCTGTTAAGTCCTGAGGAAAATAACCCCTCTGTAGCATAAGTCTTCCCTGTGAGGCCTCTCCTGACCCTCCACCCTATCCGGCCCCAGGACGGTGGCCCTCCCCAGCAAGCCATCTACCTGGGCCCCAAACAGAAGGTAGGCTCCTGAAGGGCAGGTCTGGGTCCCCCTCACCACAACACTGTCACTGTCCCCAGGTCAGAGCACTTGGCGGGTGTGCAGGTGTCCCCCAGATGGAAGAGGCTCACTCACAGGAACTCCGCAGCCTGGGGAGACTCCCCTGTCAGCCTCAATTTGATTATTTTCAGCTCAAGGAGATGGAAATGTCAGGACTAAGGGGCTATAAAGACTTTAATTCCTACAGCATCGGTGACAAGGAACATCTGGATCTCATCCTCAGTGATCCCTGCCCCAAGCAGCCAAGGACCCAGAACCATACTTACCTCTTCTAGGGACAATAGCAGATGGGTGCCAGCCACCAAAGGCCAGTTCAACAACCAGCAACCATTTCAAGTAGGGCACGAAGAGAGTCCCAACCCCTTGTGTTGGTTTTACTAGGACTGAGGGGGTGGGTCCACAGTGACATCCAAGTACAATTCGCACTTCAGTTGGGGCTGGCTCAATACTGACACTCAATGAAAAGCATCCTTATCTCATTCAGCAAATAGATTTTTCTTTCTTTTCTTCCAGAAGCATTATAAAGGGATGTCTAAATAATTTCTAGGCAAAGAGGGACTTTCTCCCAGGGCACCTACAAACATCACACGCCCCTTTCCTTTCCCCTTTTGCAGTCTGCAAAGTCCATCTTCTATGAGAGTCATGCAGTGCTTGGCTCTTCCTTGCTGAAGAACAAAACGCACAGTCACAGCCTGTTACCCTTGCTTTCTTCCCACAAAGGAGAAATTGTTATATAGGCATAGCCAGAATCCCCAAAGTGTGTCCTACACAAATGCCAGTACATTCAGATCACACACGTTTTCTCTCTCCACACACATTCACACACACAGACACACACACACACCCATCAAACTGATGTTGGAAGAATTCTGAAATACAGAAGTCTTAAGATGGACCCTAGGCTCATGCCTGTAATCCCAGCACTTTGGGAGCCTGAAGAAGGAGGATTGCTTGAACCTGGGAGTTCAAGACCAGCCTGGGCAACATGAACAAACCCTATCTCTACAAAAATGAAAAAAAAAAAAATAGCCATGCATGGTGGTGTGTGCCTGTAGTCCCAGCTACTCAGGAGGCTGAAGTGGGAGGATCACTTGAGCCCACGAGGTCGAGGTTGCGGTGAGCTGAGATCACACCACTGAACTCCAGCCTGGGTAAGAGTGCAAGACCCTGTCTTACACACACACAAAAAAGATGGACCCTAAAAATGAATAGGTTTCCCCAGGCAAAAAAGTAAGAACATTTGAAAAGGAAGAACCCTGTGATTCTGATGTTTAATGACCTGCCGGACAAGGACTGTAGCCACCTCAGGCAAGAGAGTCAGTGGGTTGAGGCCTGGCTAGTTGGTCCCTAACTTAGTGGCCTTTCAAGCCACTTGGACCTTGGCCTCCATTTCTGCATCTGTCTCTTGGGGACCATAGTGGTCCTAGGCCAGCTGCATCACAGGGTACATATGATAGAAGGATCTGGAACTCTGAGTTAGGAGTGTCTTGCTAGGATATTATTAGTCGTTTCTATTATTAAAGTCAAAGTCTAGCATTCAGAGATGTTAGAAAGTCACGTTTGTATGATGAGTGGTTCAAAACACTGAAGACTTTCAATGCCAAGTGAACGAACAAGTAGTACTTACACTAAAGGAATTCGGGAGGAATAAAGGAAACTCATATTTATTGAGCAACTACTACGTGCCAGACACAAGATTTTGTGAAACTAGTGCTAAATATTTACAGTTTGCTGATGAGGAAGTGGGGTCTCTAGAAAGGGAGAGATTTCCATATTGACACACACCTGGTGAGTGTAGGAACTGTACCTTAGAGCCAGATCTCTCTCCGTCCAAAGGAAGTGACTTAGCAGAAGGGAAGGAATGGAAAACATCCTCATCACTCTCATATCCTCAGGATCCCTTGTTAGTACAGAGGCCGCCGGGAGCTTCTTACATGTGTGTTTTTAACCTAGTCGGCCTGTTCCATTAGAGGCTGTTTTCAACTCTCTCATACGTCTGCCTTCTCTAATTCTGTTCTGGGACCACTTTCCTCTTGGAGAATCCATCCTCCTCCTTTGTACCCTTCCCAGTCTCCTTCCCCTCCATTCCCATAAACTTCTGTGCATGTTCCTGTTACCGCACTCGGCCTGCTGCAGTGGAATGCATCTGTTCTGTGCATTCTTCCAGTAAAAAAAATTACGTCTTCCAAAAAATATGGAACCAACCACTAATTATGGCACATCTGCTTTGTTTCAAAAGTGAGCATGGACAAGTCCAGGGTGTTATCTCCAGAGTACTCTGGAAAGCTCTCAGCACTCTCGGAACTCACAAAGGATATATGAGCAATTGCTCAGAGACTAGACTGCAACCTGTTTCTGTGGAACTCCCACAATGGCCTCACAGCCAAAACTGTGGGAAGATCTAGGAAGAAGAAATAGACTCTAACCTGGGTCAGATGAAGGGTGGGCGAAATAATTGAAAATCTTATACCAAAGAGGATAGAAAGAAAAGTCATTCTCAGTGCAGAAGAGTAGCAGAGAATCATTTTAAAAATGTGCATCCCTAAGAGGCCAAAGGAAAAGGAGCAGAGGCTGACCAAGTGTCCCTGCGTGACAGGAAAAGCTGTAAGTTGCGTCTGCGGCTTTCTCTCCCCCAGCACGTCCACCCTTCTCCATTAAGGGCCCTCTCACTGAGATTAATCAGCCTCTCTCTTTAAAACTGAAAGTGACTGCTGGCATGCAGTTCCTCTCACATCTGGATTACTAACCACCTGCTCCTCAAATTTAAAAGTATAATGGGATTGAATTCAAATTTTTACAAAACTTAGGAACTTAGGGGGCCAACTTTGCAAATCACAATTGATTTCCAAGAGAGATGTCCTATTATATTTGTTTAACAAACATGGATGTTTCATACATCAAATGCATTCTCAAGGTGTCATCCAATCCTCTTTTATTTAGTTATTGAAAGTAAGGCAAACATGTGTTTTTTAAAAAGTCTAAATATTTAAAAATGACAGCAAATCTCCCACACAACCAGACCCCCAGATTCCTTGCAAGAGGTAACCATCATGAATAGTTTTTCTGTGCCTCCAGACATCTTACAAATATGTAAGCCCAGGTATTCACTTGTGTTCATTGCATTCATATCCTTTTCTTATCAAATTAGAGCAGTCAGCGCCTACTCTTCTGAATCCAAGTTTCTTTGCTATAACAATACATTTCAGCACATTCAGACTCACTCATTCTTTTTCAAAACTGCATTGTAATTTATTTTAGGGAAGAATGATCACGCATTTTCCCAAGTCCCTTTAGATTGGCATTTAGGTGCATTCCGTCTTTTGCCTTTATAGGTAATACCACACCCTTGCCATTGCACAAAGTGCTCTCCCAAAACATCAGAGGCCCTCCCCCTACCTTGCCACATTGGCTATATGGGACAATTTACCTTTTTCCAGGCTCAGTGGTGAGCAATCCTATGCTGTCTCTTTATTATTTAGTCTTTTCTTTCTCTATAGACTGCCAAGTGTGTTGTCAATTTTTCCATTGAGTGTGGCATTTTGGTGACTGTTCTGTAATCCCTGGCTTTATATTAGTGACATGTTCTTTTTCTGACATGTTTGGCAAGTATTTTTCCAGTTTGACCTCTTTTTTTAATTTAACTTCTGCCATATTTTTCATTGGTGAATTTTAGTTTTATTTTTACATATTCATACGCATGAGTCTTTTCCCTTATAGTTTCTGGGTCTTGTTTTGTTTTGCTTAGCAAGGCCTTACCCACTCTCTTGAGAGACAAACAAGAAGATTGAAGTAAAGTGAGAGATGTACTTTTGTCTGGAAGAGGAACTCTTAGAATATGTCATGTAGTGATAAATACTTTAATGCAATCACAAAACATTCCAAACATGCTCCTTTTTAGAAACTTGGTGATTTTTTTATAAATCAGAAAAATAAATAGCGGGGTAAGGTAGCAAGATCGGCTCAGTCAGATGTTAAAGGCTAGAATGATTAAAATCCAGCAATTCCAGTGCAGAAATAATCAGAGAAATAGAACAGGACAGAATCCAGAAACACAACCAAGGATAAATGGAAGTGTTGGATTTTATAAATGTAACATTATTTCAGCACCATAAGTAAACAATGCCAAAAAAAAAAAAAAAAAAAAAAAGCTCAATTGGAGGTCAGAGTAAGGAAAAGGAATGTAGTCTCCTACCTAAGTCCTCATACCAAATTTATTGGCAGTTGTGGCAAATATTTAAACATAGTTAATGAAGTCACAAAAGTACCTGAAGATAATGTATTTTTATAATATTGGGATAAATAAAGCCTTTCTACACATACCCAGAATTAATTAATCATCAAAGAAGTGATGAACAAATTTGACTATGTGAGATATGCATAGTTCTGCAAAACCACATAATCAAAATCAAACAACAATGTAAAAGCTGGGAGAATATACTAACAAGACACATGACAATGAATAAGCATTCACAATGAACAAAGAATTTTTTTCAAGTAGTTAAGAAAGTAAGGAGATAAAGATAATGATTGAATTAGTGTAAACTATAAGAAAGTATAAGCAAACTTACATAAAACCAAACCTTCAGAATCAGCAAAGCTGTGAAAAAGAAAATGACCACAGCCACAAAATGGGAACACCACTTGGCAAAAGGTTGAACTCCATGTCATTGCCAATATTTCATCCTTTTTGACTTACAAAGTATCAATTTTTCAATCAAAATTGGAAGCGCACATAGTCTTCAAGTCAAGCATACTACTTTTAGATATTTTTAATATATTTTAACATGTACAGTGGATACTTATACAAGTTTTATTATCCATTGGATTGCTTAGAAATTTTTTGTGAAGTCCAAAAATACCAGTGTCATGCAGGGTATAGCAGGGTACACACTGCTTGTGGGCGCAGCAAGTGGTACAATCAATAAGAGAATCACGTGGCAACAGCCAGCAAAGTTGAAGATGTATGTCTCGTATGATGCAGCAATTGCCCTCCTAGGCAAGTGTGTGTGCATGTGGGTGTGATACATACATTCCATTCCTATGATGGCAAGTACTGTTTCACAAGATATATGCATCTTCAATTAGTCCATGTTACATGATGTGTACCTGTGAAACACACATGTATATATGTACACATATGAATGTACATGTGTATGCAGCATATACATGTGCATCTGCACATGCTTATACTGTGTATATACAAATGTGCATATGCATAATAACATATAATATATATGGGCATATGCAAACATGCATGTGTGTCTGTATCCTAGAGAAATTCCCACACACATATATCTACAGTAACACGTACAAAGACATTGATTTGTACCTTGTTTATAACAAGAAAAAAATGTACACAACATGGCTGTCAGTCAGGAAATGCATGTATAAGTTGTAGTTTATTCATACAATGGAGTATCATGCAACAGAATACACAAATTATATCTATATATATCTACATGGATAAATATCAAAAACACAAGGCCAAATGTAAAAAATCAAGTGCAAAATATATGTGAAATATGATTCCATTTGTATATGGATATATCCAAATGTAGTAAAAATTATACAATAATACTGTTAATGAATTATACCAGGTTCAGGAAAAGCAGTGCTGCTGAGGCGCAGGCAGGAATGAAGGGGTAAGGCCTTTTGAGCTTGACATTATCGTTCTTAAAAATTCTGAAGCAAATTGGCAAAGTATTAACATGCTAAAAGTTAATATTTCAATGAAAAATATATTTCATGTCCTATTCCTGTCTTCTTAAAGGCATGCATATATATCTTTATGTGAGAACATAAAACATACTGTTTATTTCTCTTTGCAGTCCTTTTTTTCTCCTATTTCCTTCTCTCCCTTTTGTTTCATCCTTCCTCCCTGCACCCACATCACCCTCTAATTCCCGCCACACACTCCAGCCATCCATGCCAACATCCAATTGTGCTGCTTTCTATATTGCCCCTTGCTCTCACAATCATATACAAATGTCCATTCATCTTTGCATATATGTATATACATATATACAATATGTAATACTTATGAGCGGATAGTAGGTATGTTGTATGTGCTTTCTTCATTTTACTTTTCCCACTCAACAATATCAGACGGAAATCTTGCTACTCACTCTCTCTCTCTCTCCTCTTTTTATCCACTGCATTATAATTTATGCTATGGATGAACAGAACCTATTTAACAGTTCCCTTACTGAAAAGTATTCAGTTTGTTTAGTTTCTCTGAACAATGCTGTGATAAGCACTTTTGTCCAAAGATCCTTATCCATGGTGCCTCATTTTATGGGCCCTAGAGGATACCTACATGTGATGGTTAATACTGAGTGTCAACTTGATTGGATTGAAGGATACAAAGTATTGATCCCGGGTGTGTCTGTGAGGGTATTGCCAAAGGTGATTAACATTTGAGTCAGTGGGCTGGGAAAGGCAGACCCACCCGTAATGTGGGTGGGCACAACCTAATCAGCTGCCAGCGAGGCTAGAATATAAGCAAGCAGAAAAAAATGAGTAAACAAGAGACTGGCCTAGCCTCCCAGCCTACATCTTTCTCCCGTGCTGGATGCTTCCTGCCCTCAAACATCAGACTCCAATTCCTTCAGTGTTGGAACTCGGACTGGCTCTCCTTACTCCTCAGCCTGCAGACGGCCTATTGTGGCACCTTGTGATCATATGAGTTAATACTTAATAAACTCCCCCGGTTGTATTTCTTTAAAAGTATGAGTATTTGTTGTTTGAAAATATCTTATTTAGGTACCTTACTTAGGCAAGTGTTCTTCCAAAAGAATTTTCTCTATATCCTGCAAGCTACTTTTTTTAAAATGTTAAGGAGAGGAAATGCAGAGTGCTTTCTTTTTGTTTTTGTTTTGCTTTTCTCTTCTGCTGACTTTTCTTTAACCATTCATTTAATGCCTCTTATCTGCCACTAGACACTTTAAATGAATTATCCTCAGCTTTCCTCACTGTTTATTTGAAGCGTTTGGAATTCCACTTTAATGTTTCTGTTGGCTTTTTAGCAATACCTCATTGCATTACATTTGAAGTGATTGTTCTAGAAATTACAATACATTTCCTTAACTTTTACAGCCTACTTAGAGCTAGTATTGTACCACCCAACTTAAAATATAGAAATCTTATAGATTTCTTTTAGAGGTTTGGAATAACATTTGAATGCTACTCTTAGCTCAGAAACTTGAGTGCCTGAAGTTTATGGTTTGTATTTTTATTCCATTTTCCAGTAGTCTGATGAAGATAGGAAAAGAAATTCCTTGTCTTCAACATACCTCCTAAATTCCAAAAGGAAACAAACCATTGCCTTTTGTCTCTTGTGCTTCCTCCCCGTTTGTGAGCACATACATGCAAGCATGTTCATACACACACACACACACACACACACACTAGCATACACTTGTACAAATGTAGGCTCTCATGCGGCATATTTATGTTTTTAAAAACTGTTGATCATTTGGAAATCAATAAGATTTTAACTCCTTCACCAGTTCATTACTGTGGAGGAGTGGAACACACACTGTGCTATAGCACGCTTTGGGCACACTTCTTGCCCTCCCCATGTTCATGCCCTACGTACCTTTGCAATACTCTCCCCTGGGGCAGGGCATAATTATAGTCCTCTGATCATCCAACACAATGTGAAGATAATACAAATTAATTGCAAAAACAAAATTGCACATTTGGAAAAGATGCAGGATTTCATGAGTTCCCAAGAAATGTCAGGGCCTGTCTGATCACATCACACTTTCCACCTGTGACTGACTCAGACCAGTCACCAAAGAGTTAAGAAAGGCTCCTGACAACATTGTTGAAAGCTTCTCATGTTTTTGCAAAAATAACAGGCTTTTTAATTTTTTGGGAAGGGATGTTCTTGTACCACTAGCCTTGAGCTGTGCCCATGATAATCTATAAGAAAATAATTTATGGATCACAGCAGATCAACACAGATTTTTTTAAATGATCAATTTTATCACAGCTCAGTGGCAAGTTTATAGAACAAAAAAAAAGAGTGTCACTTGATAATGAGAAGAAACCTTAAAAGAACAAATTTTAAAGGGCAGACAACCCCTCCCCCACCACATAGACACACACACACACAGACACACAGACACACATATACACACAATCCTTAAATTCAAAGGCAGTCACTTGCCTGTTTCCTCAGGGAAAATCTAACTTAATCCCTTCAATGATCCCAGGTCTTCAAAAACAAAACCCTGGATTAACACCCTGAATTTAAAATCCAGGTGTCTTGAATGTCTTTGAAAGTACAATCTCAAAAAGCAAAGAAAAAATCTTCAGGTAGGAGGGGGAAAAATACCTACAACAGAGAGAAGAAAACACATAATATCCCAGTAAAATATCTTGGCACCTGTATGCTTGGCTGTACATGCACTATGTCGTACATGCACACATGTCCATGGGTACCCCTGGCCCCTACTTACACGGGGAAGGTAACCTGATGACGTATCCACACATCTGGCTGCTTCTACCCCGCCTAACTGACAAATACTCCCAAATATTCTGCTATTGGTTGATTTGACAGCCACTCTGGAATAGTTGGTTGGCAAGAGGTTTTAAAGCAACAGAAAACCCAAGGTAAAGGGTTGTGCCAGCATTGGCTGCTAGCTAATTTAAGGTCCAATGGAAAATGAAAATAAACAAGTATTAATCCTGAGAACCTTTTTGTGGAGTTATGAAAACAGTCTGTTATAAAACGCATCCAGATGTCAGCCAAGAGTGAGTCAATTGGAATAATAGCTTCAAGTGAAACCAGCAAAGGGCAGCAGGTCAGGCTGCGGGGATTCTAAGAAATGCCCACTCACAGACCCAGGGAGCGCGCTGCCGCACACCAGCCTGGAGCCTCGTCCACGACACAGAATTGTTTTAAACGATCTATAAAAAGAATTTATGGATCCCATGGATCAACATCAATTTTTTAAATTAATTTTGTCACAGCTTAAGGGCAGGTTTATGGAAGACCAAGACCAAAAAAAAGTGTCATTTGATAATGAGAAGAAACTTTATAAGAGCAACATTTTATTTGACAATTATTAAATTTTTATACCAGTGAAAACTGTTTAATTTTATAAAGACCTGTAAAACAATCTCCTGTTGATACACTAGCCCAGTTCTTCAAAAACACATGCCTAAGGATATTTACTGGAACATTTAATATTAAGACCTCTGAAGTAATCTACAAGTCAATCTGTGGAATATTGGTTAAACAAATGATGGTACACTTCTACAGTAGAACCAAATGCAAGTGTTTCTTAATTAATTAATTTTTTTATTTATAATTGACAAAATGCAAATGTTGAAAAGGGTGATAGACCTCCTTGACAACTGCTGTGAAATCATGTCTAGCATAAATTACGTATGAAAAAGCAAGTAACAGAGCATTAAGCATCATTATTCAGCCATCTTTGCATAAATCAGTCTATCAATCTATGTTTCTCTGATTGTTTATGCAGGGAAAGTTCTAGAAAGAAGCCAATGTTCATGGTGGTCACCTCTGAGGAGTGTAGGAGCTGAGGGCAGAGGAGCTTTTCCTTTTTGTGTTGTAGTTTTCTAAAATGCTTTAGTTTTTCACATTAGTATGTATTGTTTTTGTAAAGTTTTTTAATTAATTGGTTTAAAATAGAAGGGGAGGGAAAGGCAAAAGAATGAGCAGCCTGTTGGAATGCAAAGCTAACTAATGGGGCATTGGCAATCTGGTTCTTCAAAAGAAATGGGACTCCTATGAAAATACAGAAAACCTCTGAAAATGCAGAAAGTCCAACGGTCACCACAAGGGAATCAGTTTTACCTACCGTGTTTTCTCAAATGAGTGAGCAATTGCCTAAAAATACTACACGGTGTGGTTGCATGTGTTCAGTCACCACTCAGGGTCCTGATAGCATCTCAATTGCCTGATGCCAACTTCACTTTAACATTTACTTTTCATTTAAAAACAAATTGCTGATCTTCTCTGTCCGTGGAAAACCTTAGAAGTATTTCAGTCCCTGCCACCTATCTGGAGGCCTCATCGGCTGCCACTGGAAACCTGTGGCTGTCAAGGACCATGAGAGTTCCAGGTGGAATGTGGGGATAGAAACTCCTAGGGCCATCTCAGGACTCAGCTCACAAGAAAGCCCAACAGAACAAGTGGTCCCTCTCAGGAAGCAGGCACACTGACTACATGGCGGGATGCCTGGCACATCTGCAGGACAGGCCAGCCTGCTAGGTTAGGCCAAATCCCCGACTCTGCATAGTCATGGGTGGGAGGTCCTTGTGACTTGGGTTGGAGTAAGGAAGTTTTTACAAAGAACGTAGGAATACCACGATGCAGAGTCCAGTGCCCAAAGAAAGTCGGAACTTCATGAAGCCCCAAAAGTGAATCTAAGCATGCATCAAATTGAGTGGCAGGGGGAAAATGCTAATATAAGACCTGGGTACAGATACTGGGGTTAGGAACCCGAAGGATAAGGTGAGAGCAGGTGGGCTGAGACAAGTACGAGGAGTAAAGGGCTGGAAACAGGCTATTTTTGTGGCCTGCATTCAAGTTCCAGCCAGGGATTGGGTCCACTTAAAGCACCAGGAATGGGAGGTTTGCCCTCCCTTTGCAGGGCATGGCTCTCAATGCCCTGTGTATTCTGGGCTGCTGCTGAAGGGCATGCTGGTTCCCAGTGCTGCGAGCAGTATGGGAACTCACGTCTCCTGGGCCGTGCCCTCCTGCTTGCTTTGCTATGGCCTAGGTGCACTCCTTTGCTTGGCTGTGGATTCATTTATGTACCCAGGGTGCTATGAATGAACACAAACTACTGTGCTCCAACTGTTTCTGTGCATACCTGTTGGGATGATTAATTTTATGTAACAACTTGACTGAGCCACAGGATACCCAGACATTTGGTCAAATAGTATTCTGGGTGTGTCTGTTGGGGAGCTTCTCCATGAGATTCACATCCAAGTTGGTAACGTGAGTAAAGCAGATTGCCCTCTCCAGCGTGGCTGGGCCTCATTCAGTCCATTGAAATCCTGAATAGAACGCAAAGGCTGAATAAGAAACGCCTCTTGTCTGACTGCCTTGAGCTGGGACCTCGGTCGTTTCCTGCCTTCAGACCCGGACTCTGGAACTACACCGAGGGCTCTCCTGCTGGCTCTCCAGCTTGCCAACTGCATGTCTAGGGACTTTTCAACCTCCATATGATGTAAGCCCATTCCTTATATTAAGTCTCTTTATATAAAGCCATGCACGATTGCTAACACCTATAATCCCAGCACTTTGGGTGGCTAAAGAGGGAAGAATGCTTGAGGCCAGGAGTTCAATACCAGCCTGGACAACATAGTAAAATCTCATCTCTACCAAAAAAAACAAAAAAAAAAGGTTTAATTAGCTGGACATGGTCATGCAGGCCTGTACTCCCAGCTACTTGGGAGGCTAAGGGAGGAAGAATTTGAGCTCAGGAGTTCAAAGTTGCAGTGAGCTATGTTTCGTACCACTGCACTCCAGCCTGGGCAACAGAGTGAAACCCTGTTTCAAAATAAAAAACTCTTTATACACACACATACACACACACACACACACACACACACACACAGACACACACACACACACACACGCTTCTGTTTTTCTGGAGAATCCTGGCTAATACATCTGTTTGTACAGTTACCTCCTTAGGATAAATTAATGAGAGATTTCCCAAGAAAAACCTTCTAGATTTTCACACATACTGCCACATTTCCATTCAGAAATGCTGTGTTAATTACCTTCCCAAACAGCCCTGCCTCTCATGTTGCCTCACTCCAGCTGGGCATTGTTCCACACGTTCAGCGCTAATTGACCATCTTGTTTAGGATTTTTTTCTCCCTTTTTGTGTATGTGATCTGTGCTTATGTCGCTTGTCCATTTTTATCTAGTTGGTTTCTTAGGTCAGGTTGTCCAGGAAAGAGATTCTGAAACAGAGATGTGCATGCAGGATGTCTGGGGCTCTCAGAGCAATGCCTGGAGGAAGGGAGGACAGCAGGGCAGAGGCAGGGTGGAGGCAGGGCGGAGGCGGAGGCACAGAGCTGTGCACCTGCTGCAGGCCCTCAGCCCACAGCAGGGGTGCCCTGCAGCTGAGACAGCCTTGCAGAGTCTGGTCACACTCTTAGGGGGGCCTTCAACCCTATGGGAGGCAGCTTTCTTCAGCAGAGGGCAATTCCTGGGAAAGGACTCACTGTGAGCCTCCAGCTGCCAACCTCCTGGCAGCTGGGGAACAGGAACTCAGTCCTGAAGGAGGAATGTGGGCATGGACCACAGCACCCACCACAATTAGGGCGTTGGTAGTTTTCATATTGGTTTGCAAAGCTCTGTGCATGTTGATAATATTCATCTTCTTATTTTTCCCAATTCAGCTTTATTTGAAATTTTTATTATAATAGTTTCCATTCTGAAGAGTTTTTTCATAAATCTGAGTCAATTCTATCACATTTTGCCTTAAGGTTTCAGACTCTAAAATCTTGGTTTGAGAAGCCTACCCCAGCCTAAGATCACAAAATTATTCTCCTGCAATTCCTTCTACTGTTTTTATGGCTTTTTTATTTTACATATAATTAATCTGATAAAGATTTATACTTATTACTGTTGTAATTTTTGTTGCCAGTGTTTTACCAAATAAATAACAAGCTGGGCTAATGTATCATACTGAGTAATAAACCCCAGCTATGCTGCCTTAAACACCATTTTTATTAATTTTAGGCATCTTCCTGCATATATGCATCTGTTTCTGGATGCACGTTTCCGTTCTGCCTCTCCCCATTGATCAGTCTCCCCTGGGGTTAGCTCAAGGCTATTCTGATCATCGAAACATGGTGATGCTCTTTAATAGCTACAGCAATTACCAGACAATTGCTGTCTTTTCCAGAATTTTCTTGGCTTTCCTTGCATGTTTCACTTCCAGATAAACTTTAGAACCCCTTGGCTAAGTTCTGAAAAGAAATTAAGTTAGGCTATTGACTAGAGTTATACTAAGTTTGCACATCAGTGGAAAGAGCTGACATCTTTATAACACTGAATGCATTCATCCTGGAGACTGTGCTATAGTTTTATGTTTTAAATGTTATTTTTATTATGTTTTAAATCAGGTTTAGGCCATCTCTGTTAAAGAGATTAGGAAACTTTATTCCTTTCTGCAACAGTTTCTGGAAGAGTTTCAATAAAATAAATATGTTCCTTAAGTTTCAGCCACATACTCTTAAATTTTGGTTATTTTTCTCTAAATACTCTGTAATTGCAGTGCTGATTTTCTCTGTGATATCAGGAGTGGGTTTTTTTTTTTTTTTTTTTTTAAGTATTCTGGGGTTTTCAAGGTGTGCCTGCTTACCCTTTTGCCATTTGTTTCCGGTTTTGTTCCATTTGAGAAACTCTTGAACATTGCACGGGACCCACTTCTGTGGTTCTGTAGCTTTGTGCATTGCCGCAGCTAGCCGTGTGCCCCCTTCTGTGGTCTTCACTGGGAGTGCCTGCACTTCTCTGGATGGAACTTTGGTGCCTCATCTTCATGTACATCCTCTGTGTGCCTCTATAATTCTTCTTATTCCTGTGGGAGGACTTTTATGCTGTGCTTTAACAGCCACATGTCAATGACCAGCCAATCTTTTGCTCAGGCAAGTGTCTGCATCACCCAATCTGCTCATTGTGCCTTCTGTGTCATTTTTATTGTTGGCAACTGTGTTTTTCATTTTAAGTCCATGGACCACTTGTCAAAGATCGTTCTCTTTCATAAACTTACATCCTACATTTTATTGAGAATCCAAGTCCAGATTTTCAAATGATTTCCCCCTTTCTCTTGGAGTCAGCCTGCTTCCTGGAGGAACATGTGTCAGGTGCAGGGTGATTTTTTTTATTATATTTATATATGTATGTATATATATAGGCCTGCTTATCCTTACAAAGGGAGGTCCATGCAGCATTGGGAGGGGTCTGTCAGAGGCTGCTGGCTTCTGATTAGACTTTCTCAAGCTAAGATCAAAGAATGGAGATGTTGAGATCCCTAGGCATTCCGTTTTCCAGATGAGTTTCCAGGAGTGCATGGGGGAGGTGGGGATAAATTTAGAACTAGAGGTAGAGGTGACAGGAGGTTCCAGCTCAGTGCTGAGTGGTTTACGTCCTATGTTTCTGGGGCAGTGCCTGTCATGGCTCTGTGACCAGGTGGCCTTGTAGGAGCAGCTCACTCCTGCCACTGCGTGTGGTTCCTGTAGATGGCTCTCCCACGAAGGCAATGGTGAGCACGGCAGGGAGAGCCCTGAACTCTGTCACAGGGGTTCGCGTTTAGCTCCACCCTCCCTAGAACCCATATGTTTTCTCTGTGGCATTTTGCTCGCATTTCATAGAATCCCAGTCTTGTTGCCTTTTTGAGGACACCAAGCAGATGTTTTATAAAACATTCTTCTGTTTCCTGCAGAAAAAGGTTTTAGACATCTGCTGTTTCTCTAAGTCCACCATCCTCCAGATAACATGTTATTTTCCCTGAACTGCAGAGCTATTTCATGGGAACTTCTTTTTAACATTTGCTTATATTTGAAAAAGCAAAAAAGTATATGCAAGTCTGGCATCTGCCAGCAGACACAGAAGGAGGATTGTCCTGGGCCACTGCCCACTTCCTCCCCTCAGGGAGGTCAGAAGCACCCCTCATTCCCCGCACCGTGCAAGGACTGTCTGAAGGACTGATAAATACAGCTCTTAGCGCAAGTTCCTCTTCAAAGCAGTCACTACTTAGGTGGAGCTGGGTCACAGATCCTAAAGACAGTGATGTCCCCCTTGGACCACCAGTTTCTGTGATTAGAGAGTCAGATGCATTCTGTGGACCTTTTTAAGGTTCATGTGGAACAAAATCTACCCATCACATCATGTGCCACTCCCACCGCTGTGGTCTGAATGTTTGTGCTCTCCAAAAATTCACATGCTGGAAGCTAATGTGATGGTGTTAGGAGTGGCGCCTTTGGGAGGTGACTAGGTCCTGAGTGTGGGTCCTGACTGGGAACCCCTGATAGCTGCCGGCCCCTTGTTCCATGTGAGGGCACAGCCAGAAGGCACCTCCTATGCCCAGGGAATGAGCCCTTACCAAATATCACATCACTTCTCAGCCTCCACAACTGTAAGGAACAAATGTGAACTGTTTATAAGCTACCCAGTCTGTGGTATTTTGTCATAGCAGCCAGAATGGACTAAGACACCCATCTTTTCTTCTCTCACTTTCTCTTTTTCAAAACAAAAATAATAAGCATATATTGCTATATGCAAAGCAGCAGGCTAGGGACCCTGTATGCATTATTCCATTTAACTATTATTGCCACTCTATAGAGATAAGTGCTATGATTATCAACCCCATCTTATATGATAGAGGGGAAAACAGCTCAAAAAGGTTTAGTCACTTAGCAGAGGCCACACAGCTTATAACTGACAACCACGGAATTCAATCCTGATTATCACTCATCAATCCATTTTGAAGGGGCTCTGAAATCAGCCTTCATGCTGCCTTTTGCCCCACTGTGTCATGGGCTGGGGTTTGGTGTCTCAAGATGGATTAACAAAAGTACGATACGGGAGGCAGAGGGAGCAGGCACGGGAATGGCACAGCTCTCCTCTGCACCTATTATAGAACTGTGATTATGTAACTGTGAGGTTTGGGGATGGCTCTTTCCACACTCTTAGGTGTTCTGCCTTTTAACTCTCCTAACTAAACCGCAGCCACCACCAGCAGCAGTAACGACTAAGGAACATAGCTTCTCACCATACACCGTGTTTCCACCTCCAGTGTCTCTGTCAGCCTCACAACCTGTTGAGTATGCAGGACAGGGAAAATTGAGTGGAGAACTGAGACCTATGCCTGTCTTACCCCAAAGGTTATATGCATTTTCCGTTATTGGCCATTTTATAAGGTAAGCCCCACCAATGGCTAAGAGGAAGGAACCAGAAAGTGTGTCCTGGAAACTACAGGAAGAGGTCGGGTGATGACGGTGAACTCTGCCCATCGATTGTCTGTGGTTATACCTCTAGCAGAGTAGCAAAGTTTTGGGGAGCCCTCACCCAGCTCTCCCTCCCTGGGATTCCTCCCTGTGGGCATAAAGAAGACCCAGCCACCATGGCAGGGAAGATGTGTGATATCTCAACATTTGAGAAATATTTCAACAGCTTGTGTGAAAAAGCCAAGCTGCCTCCCAGAGTCCAAGCAGTTAAGAATTACTCTCATTAAGGCTTTATTCTCACAAACTCATATATAACAAAGATGGAACATCTGTCACTCTCTTGGAGATGCATTTCTTTATAGATATCTGGCCACACAGCAAAATCCTGGCCACTCCAAAACTGAATCCATTAAGTGTGCTTAGCTGCTGAGCTCCCTGTAGAAACAGCAAAGGATTTGCAGACTGGCAGTAAGTGGCTGGCAGACATACTTAAAGCTCCTGACAGGGCTAAGAAGGGATTGGGGAGAGGGGCCTCTGGGAGAAGGGCATCCTTCAAGCCACCTCAGCTCCTCTGGTTAAGACTTTCGGTATAAACATTCCTCTCCAACATTAAAATCTATTAAAACCTATTTTGGCAAATTACACAATTTACTTCTGGGTTTTCTCTTAGAAATCGCAGAGGCCACACATGGGCAGGCTGTCTGAACTCCTGATTCCTCACAGTCCTGGTGGTGAAGTTCCGGGTGCCCCTCTGTATGAGAAAGCCCCTGCAGTCCTCTTCTTATTTTTCTCCAATTTGAGACAAGTAGCTTCCTTTCACTTTTGTTAGATCTGTTCTTTCTCTTACTGAATGAGGAGGAAATTATTGTTTTTCTAGTTCCTTTTGGGGAAAAAGACATGAAGTAACAAGAAACAGTTACCTGGACCTCATGGAAATTTCACCATCATTTTCGGAACGTCCCCTTGGAGCCTGATCACCTCCTCTCTCCCCATCCATTCCTGATGGCAAATGCTTGTTGTTGTTTGCTTCCTTGTTTGTTTGCTTACTCCTTGAACCATCTCCCTCAGACCACCTCCTTCAGGAAGGCCTGTCTCCTGGTCTCCATGTTACTGGCAGAAATGCCCACCATGATGTATCCCAATACTCCCTCCTTAGTGCATGAAATTCATTTGAGAATAAAAGTCTGGAAGAAGCAACCTCAGCTCCTCTGGTTAAGACTTTGGGTGTCAGCGTCTCCAACATTAAAACCTAATTTGGCAAACTATACAAAGTCTGGAATCAGGGAAAATGAGAGTATCTATTTGTCCTTAAAGAACTAAATACACAGACTGTCCATTTAGCCCCTGAAAAGCAGAGAGTAGAACATCCAGGGTGTCAGTCAGCATAGACTAAGTTATGCTGTAGTAACAAACAACCTCTAAACATCAGTGGCTTAAGACAACAAAGATTTCTATCTTGCTCATGCTGCATGTTCATTTCCAGCTCTCAGAGGGGCTCTGCTCTTCACTGAATCCAGCCTGACGGGGCCGTCAATATCTACAAGATTTCAGTCACTGTGCCAGAAGGCAAAACACTGTAGAGAATCCCACCCTGGCAGTTAAAAGTTCTGGTCTGGAGGTGAAGCATCGTTTCAACCCATAACTTATTCTCCAGAAATAGTCACATGGCTACACCCAACCATGAGGGGACTGAGAAAAGCAGTCCTGCCATGCACCGAGAGGGAGGGAAAAGAAAAAAATATAACAAATGGCATGAATGATGGCCATGCCCAGCTGCCAGTTCCAGGCCAGTGAACCCCTACAAGGATACCCAGAGAGCTGTACCCCAGGAGAAGGGTATGATGACGCTCCAGGGGAGCCACTTAGTGGTTTTAATTTTTCTTTTCTTTTTTCTTTTTTTTTTTTTTTCTGCATTTGCAAACTAATTGAGGTCAGTGCTCTTCCTGGAGTCAAACTAGCTGTACAGGGCAGGCTGTGCTAGCTAGCAAGCAACAGACAGTAACTTCAGAATTCTCCAACTCCTTTTCAATTAAATGAGAGGGTCAGACTACATATCTCCAGAATCGCTGTTGTTCTATAATGTAGTAAATGTAAGTTATTAAGAAAAAATAATTTTCACTCCCACTGTTACTAAAAATAATCCAAACTTCTCAACCAGCGCCTCATTTTCTCCAAGCTCCTCAATGCTGGAATTTCTTGGATCAAGCCCTGGAGCCTCTTTTCGCACTCACTGCCCTTCCCCTGGGCAGTCTTGTCCCATCTCCAGTGCGTGCAACCTCCAGATGACACCTTCAGAGGTCCCAACAGACGTACTCAGAGACTTTCCCTGTGTCTCCGTTTGGATTTCTCACAGATCTCAAATTAAAATGTCCCAAATGTATGGCCTCTCCCACCCCACCCCAACCCAGTCCTCTTTCAAAGTCATCCAGCTCGATAAGCCAGTTCCTGTGCTCAAGACCAAGGAGTTATTGTGAACACCTCCTTCCCTCTCATTCAGCCCAATACTTCCATCCAGTAATTCTGATCTACACTTCCTCTAAAAGAGTTCAACCCATTCCCTCTTCTCCATCCCAACCCCACTACCCTAAGCCAAGCTGTCGTCATCAGTTTCATGGACTCCCACAATCATCCCCTCCTGGTCTTTGTGCCTCTGCTCCCACCCCTCCCCAGTCCCTCTGGACATGGAAGTTGGAACAGCATTTTACAGAATGAACTGGATCACACCACTAGTGTAAACTCTCCAGTGGCTTCTTGTAACTTAGAATGGATTGCCAGTCCCCCCAGATCCTTGCCACCTGCCCTGCACACCCTTGCACCATATCCCTTGTCACCCTCCTCCTTGCCCATGATGTAGACCAACTGCCCTTTTCCTGCTTGAAACATCAGCCTTCTCCTGCCTGTGAACTTCTTCCATTCTGCTAGCTTGGCCTGGCAGACGTTGCTTTGCATCTCTGCCTGGTCTGTTCTTCTTCTTCCTCCAGATGCCCACCTAATGGCCATTCCTTCTGGAGCCTTTCTCTGGCCACTCACCACCATCTCAGCCCTCTTAGCTCACTCTTCTCATTCCCCCCATGTCATTCATCACACATTTAATTATACATTTATTTCTACCATTACTCACATACTTTCCCTACTATGTTGTAAGCGCCACAAGGGAAGGGCCACGCCTGTATTGTTCATCACTTTGTCCAGCCCTCTTTCACCAAAACTAGCACAGATTTTGTCACATAATAAGCATCAACAAATACCTATATGTTAAGTGAATAATTCTACTTACCTAACTCCTGAAAGATTATAACTAAGATGATTTCTAAGCTCATTCAACTTGTTACCAAAAAATGCAAACAACACAGGCACAGAGCTGCCTACTACAACACTATTTGTAATAGAAAAAAATGGAAATAACCCCAGTGTCCATCAAGGGGGACCCAGTGTCCATCACAGGGGACAATGTGAATAAACTGTGATACAATCGAGGACTGTGCTGCTGTGAAAAGAAGAAAGATCCACATATATTAAAGACAAAAGGCAAGGCGCCAAATAGCAAATGTAGCGTGATACCTTTTGTCTAAGACAGAAGTCAGTATAAATATATGAGTGCTTGTTTTGTTTTGTTTTTTAAATGAATTGAAGAAAAAAAAAACTCAAGTTTTTAAAAATAGTTACCTGTGAGAGAAGGAGAAAATAGGAAGCAGGAGACAGGAACAGAACTCGATTGCTCAGAGGGCACCTGCTTTAGAGTTCTACCTTTGGAACCTTGTGGATGTGTTACATTGTTACAAATAAAATTCAACCAAAATGGGAAAAAATGATTACCAATCAAAACAAATAAATGAACCCAACTATATATTAGGTTGGTGTTTAATGACATTGGACAGGATAAGAGGGAAGTAAAGAGAAAAATTACTTTAAGTAAGTTTAAGACACAGATATGGAACTACAGGAATACATCCTTTTTTTTTTTTAATTATACTTTAAGTTCTAGTGCACAACATGCAGGTTTGTTACATATATATACATGTGCCATGTTGGTGTGCTGCACCCATTAACTCGTCATTTACATTAGGTATATCTCCTAATGCTATCCCTCCGCCCTATCCCCTCCCCACAATAGGACCCAGTGTGTGATGCTCCCCTTCCTGTGTCCAAGTGATCTCATTGTTCAATTCCCACCTATGAGTGAGAACATGTGGTATTTGGTTTTCTGTTCTTGCGATAGTTTGCTGAGAATGATGGTTTCCAGCTGCATCCATGTCCCCACAAAGGACACGAACCCATCATTTTTATGGCTCCATAGTATTCCATGGTGTATATGTGCCACATTTTCTTAATCCAGTCTGTCACTGATGGACATTTGGATTGATTCCAAGTCACAACTATTGTGAATAGTGCCGCAATAAACATATGTGTGCATGTGTCTTTATAGCAGCATGACTTATAATCCTTTGGGTATATCTCCAGTAATGGGATGGCTGGGTCAAATGGTATTTCTAGTTCTAAGGATATGAACAGACACTTCTCAAAAGAAGACATTCATACAGCCAACAGACACATGAAAAAATGCTCATCATCACTCGCCATCAGAGAAATGCAAATCAAAACCACAATGAGATACCATCTCACACCAGTTAGAATGGCAATCATTAAAAAATCAGGAAACAACAGGTGCTGGAGAGGATGTGGAGAAATAGGAACACTTTTGCACTGTTGGTGGGACTGTAAACTAGTTCAACCATTGTGGAAAACAGTGTGGTGATTCCCCCTACCAGAATACATCTTAAGGACAAAAAGAATACAGAGAAATTTCAAATAGTATTCTGCAGCCTTATTTTTTATCAATAACAAGTGGTGCTGTTGACATTGTTATTTGAAACTACAAGCACACACACACACACATACACACACACACATCACCACAATGTTATTAGGAATCAAGAACTTTTAGTGTAAAAGTAAAGAAAATTAACATTAAATCAAAGAAGTTAAGATCCCTGTAATCTTAAATGTGACTTAGAAATACAAGTAAAAGGCTGGATGTGGTGGCTCACGCCTGTAATCCCATCACTTTGGAAGGCTGAGGTGAGCAGATTGATTGAACTCAGGAGCTCAAGACCAGCATGGGCAACATGGTGAAACCTTATCTCTACAAAAAAAAAAAAAAAACACAAAAATGAGCCAGGAGTGGTGGCATGCATCTGTAGTCCCCAGCTATTGAGGGGGAGGGATATTGAGGCCAGAGGATCACTTGAGCAGGAAGGTGGGAGAGGGGGTTGCAGTGAGCCCAATAGAGCCACTGCACTCCAGCCTGGGTGATAGAAGTGAAACGCTGTCAAAAAAAAAAAAAAAAAAAAAAAAAAAAAAAAAAAAAAAAACAGAAATGCAAGTGAAAACTCATGATGTACTTTTACTTTTAAATAAAAATAAATACATATTTTCTAGCCCAGTAAAAATATTATTTCCTTGATTTCCAAAAAAAAAAAAAAATACCTAGAAGCAATGAAAACCAAGTAGTATCCAGACTTTAGTTTACAAAGAGTTGTCCTAGGAATGCATTGGGGAAAAAACGTCTGATTCCAGATCTCATCAGAAATTGTATGAGATGCAAGAAAGCTAACGAAGACTATCAGGGAAATGTCAAAAAGACAGAGAGACCAGTCCAAAAGGATTCTCACTGACTGAGGATGGCATAATTTAAGCATCAAAAAGAACAATGATTGCAGCCAGTCAAACTATATCAAAGAAGTTAAAAATCGATGAGTTCATAATAATAGCATTGGTCACAATGGAGATTGCTAGAACAACAAATTGTTATTCTGAAAACTGATATATAAATGGAAAGAATAGAGCATTTATCTGGACTTTCTTGTACAAACTATTTTCAGGGGAAACGAATTAGCCAATGACCAAAAGTTCTTATTCATAGAATTATTTCAGCTAACAAATGCAGAAACAATTATTGTGTGAGGATATCAGCGTTTCATAACCCCAAAAAAATAACGAATCTGGCAGTGACCATGATTAGCTGCCAAATCCTTAGACGACAGCTGGTGAGAAATTTCTTTCAGGATGGAGGAGGCTGACATCACCTGATCCCACTGATGAATCTACATATCCCAAAGGAGAAACCTCAGCCTCCCAGTGCCCCTGTGAGCTGCAGCAGGAAGAACATGGCAATAAGTGGGAAATAGTTTTGCAAAAACTTCCAAATCTGATCAAGCCTCTAGATCTAATTATTAACTTACCCAGAACAAGGTAGAAGAACACCACCACAGGGTGTAGTCAGGCAAATCCACAGTGTGGAAAATTCTGCAGGGCAAATGATTCAGTGTCTTCAACATATAAATAACAAGGAGGAAAAAGAAGAAGGGAGAACTGTTGGTTGAGATAGACAGATACGTATATACATACCAAATATAAGGTGTACACTTGTTTATTTCCTTTTTTAATCACCTGAAAAGAATCAGGAAAATTTAAGCATTGACTAAATATTAGATGATATTTAGGAATTATTTTTCATATTTCTAGTTTGATAATGGCAAAATTTTTATTTTTTAAATAGTCTCTTTTGATTAGAGACGCATAGTTAAACGTTTATGACCAAAATGGTATAAAAATCTGGATTGTCTTTTAACTAATTCAGTGGGAGGAAGGGAAAACTAAAGCATGGATGGGAGGATATAAGTGAAACAATAAAAAATTGTGGACAAATGCTTATATCTGCTCTCCACAGATACTAATAAATTAGGGGTTTTTTGTTGTTGTTGTTGTTTTGGTTTGGTTTTTTTTTTGAGACTGAGTCTCACTCTGTCGCCTAGGCTGGAGTGTAGTGGTGCAATCTCAGCTGACAGCAACCTCCGCCTCCCAGGTTCAAGCAATTCTCATCTTTTGCCTCAGCCTCCCGAGAAGCTGGGATTATAGGCGCATGCCACCACACCCAGCTAATTTTTGTATTTCTAGTAGAGACGGGGTTTCACCATGTTGGCCAGGCTGGTTTCAAACTCTTGAGCTCAAGTAATCCGCCCGCCTCGGGCCTTCTAAAGTGCTGGAATTACAGGTGTGAGCCACTGCGCCCAGCCAAATAGTTCTTAATTCTATCCGAAAATAAGAATGGCACACAGTTTTGTGACAATAATTTTAGTTTTTAATTTAAGATTACTTAAAATATATCCTAAATATTTTCCTCACCCCAAGCACAATGGACTGACAAAACCAACAGCCCCTCCCTCCAACCCTAGGGTTCCTGTTGGGGAAACAGCAGCTGAACTGTAGCAGATCGCTGGGTCACCATGCCTCCCCAACTCCCAGCCTCAAGCCCCAGCCAGGTGTGTAGTCGCATGGCTGCTCCTGTAAAGGCAGAAACCCAGTTACCTGACCACCCAGCTGCAGGAGTGTGGTCTCCTCTGCTCCAAGCAAATCTTGAGGGCTCAACACAATGTTTTCTGCTAATTTTCTTGACATCTTATGCCTATACCAATCTTTTAGATTGGAGATTCAAGGTAGACACCTTTCCCTGCTCCTTCTTGTTAAACCAACCCTCACCCCTTTTAGAATTCTTAGCCATATCCTTTTCCTGAAAGACTCTTGCCTTGATAATTTGGTTGAGACGTTCTCTCTGTCTTCCTGGCATGTGGAATAACAAACACCTCTAACAACAGATGTATTGTTGCTCACTGCTTGTCAAACTTAGCCAACCTGAAATCACTATCACCATAGACAACAGGCTTCTAAAGATTCGGGACAGACAAAAAGGCCAAAAATCCACCATCTATTCAGCACCAAGGGCTCTGTGGATGCTTAAGCACAGTGGACAATCAGTGAATGAGACACTGCTGGCCAGTGGCTGTCCTGCTGACCTGTCACCTTGTTGAGGGACACAGGATGGTGAAATAGAGCCGACCTGAGTTTTGAAGTTAAACAGATGTTGGTTTGGAATCAAACCAGCTTCTTACTATGTATTTTAATTTGGGCAATAACTTTTGCTTCCTGAACCTCAGGTGCCTCGTTTGTGAGCTTGGTGATCTTGCCTCACTGGATTGCTGTAAAACAGCACATGCAGCCGGGGACAGTGGCTCCCACCTGTAATCCCAAAACTTTGGGAAGCCGAGGTGGGTGGATCACCTGAAGTCAGGAGTTCAAGACCAGTCTGATCAACATGGTGATCCTGTCTCTACTGAAAATACAAACATTAGCAATGCATGGTGGCAGGTACCTGTAGTCCCAGCTACTCGGGAGGCTGAGGCAAGAGAATTGCTTGAACCCAGGAGGCGGAGGTTGCAGTGAGCTGAGATCACGCCATTGCACTCCAGCCTGGGTGACAAGAGCGAAACTCCGTCTCAAAAAAAAAAAAAAAAGACAGATACAAGACCTGAGCACTAAGCCCCAGGGTGAGGGCCCTGGCAAGGGTCTTCATAAATTCCAAAAGGGCTACTTTGGCAGCCAAAGTGGATTTTTCTGGAACATTATGTGCATGCTCAAAGCAAACAGTTTAATTCATCTTCTCATCTTGTTCCAGAAGTCCTCATTTATCTTTTGGGTTTCCGGCCTCACTCTCCAGCCCTGGAAGCCTTTGACCCCAGCCCCCTTCTGAGTTCAGGGCTCTTGCATTCAGTGGATCATGTGGTATCCCACACCCCCAGTCACTTATCTTGATAAGGCACCGTGGGAGGGAAAGCTTTGGCAAGGACCATTTCGTCTGCCACACGGGTGCAGAACGAGGGAGGACAGTTACGAGGTTCTACAGCTCTCTACTCATCTGAAAATGATGAACCATTTCCTGCCAAGACCAAGCAACGTGCTAAGTAATGATCTGGTAATGGCATCTGCTGTCCTCTGCCCGGCGCATTCCTCTTCCTGTGTGGACACAGGAAAGACTTAATAGTCTGGCACACTTGTTCATCCCATGCATTCCTTGTTCGCTGCTGTTTTAAGGCCTGGTGACTTGGAGTACGTGCCAGTGGTGAAGGGTGAGTGTGTTTGACAGGAGTTCCCAGGGATATCTGGGGCAGAGGGTTGCCCTCTACCTTAGTTGAGGGTCGATCGTGGGCCAGGAAGAAATGGACAAGGTCTCATTCCATTCAATCCCCTGGACAACTCCAGGAGAGGGATGAGTTGGGCAGGATTACCACCATTTGAGAGTGAAAAAACTGATGTTCAGAGCAGGTAAGTAATGCATTCAAGGTTGCACAACTAGTAAATACTTCATCTCAGATTTCAACACAATGAGTTTGATTCCAAAACCACTATTTGTAACCACTGTGTTACACACTCCTAAACAAAGCCAGCAACTGTAGAATCTAAACAATACAACTGGAGATACATACACATCTGGACAATTATGGCCACAATATACACAAAATTCAGGGTTTCATGGCAGGGAGGAATGGGATCTTGGAAGAACACAAAGACAGCTTCTCAACTTAGTGGTAAGTTCACGCATGTTCATGTTATATTGGATTTCATAACTTGTGTGTATGTGTGTGTGTGGGTGGGTGGGTGGGTGTATGTAGCAAACAGTATATAAAGAATATATCTAATGCGTTTTTCAAGACCTAAACAGATGCCCTCGGGGTGAATGATTTTCACCAAGAAAGGTAAAGAAATGTATTCATCAGAACTATTGTGCCGAATATGATACTAGGTGCTATTAAAGATTTAAAATACAGTTCCCGTCTGCCTGATATAAGGAGCTGAGCCTAATGTGTGTGAGAAATCGTTTTAGAGGTTTCACAGAGGTCATCTGACCATTGACTTACTTTAAAAGGATTTTTCTCTAATCTAGAGAAAGGATGCTCAGAAAAAGACTAGAATCGCAAGCGCGCTCCCAGGGCTGTGCTTTGTGGGTTGGGGCCTGACTCTCGCCAGGTGGGAGAGCTCCTGGGGGCTCTATTCCTGCTGCCCCGGCATCAGCAGCCATGGGGCTCAAGGAAACCATGGGCTGGGGAGGATCATGTGTCCCTCTATGCTTCTTACATCCTTTTGCAAAGGAGAGGAAAGGCCCTCTTCAGGATGGACCGTCCCCATTGGTAAATCACAGTCAGTGCCATCCATGAGCATAGGAGCTGTTCACTGTGGCAAATACAAATTTAGTGTAAGTGCTCATCTTGGCTCTCCCGGTGGAAGGGCAGGACCTTGAAGACAGGCACATCCCACCACGTCCAGCCTCAAAATTCCTCAGAGTGCAGGTGCAAACACACGTAAAATCGTTGTAAAATTAAGGCAGTGATGGCTGCCTTTAGCATCGCTACATCCTCTATCCTAGAGAATTTCAGTGCTTGCTCACCTGGGCCTGGGCCCCACAGACCACACTAACCCTCGGGATTCCCACCATTCCCCTCCCTACCCCCTGCCACCAGCAATATCTCTCACATCTCATAGTTACTTCTTCCTCTGGATGTGACAAGTGCTATCTCAGAAATCAGGCAACAATATGTTCATGGCTAATAAGCCACTAGAAGCAGTGGGTATGCAGGACCCCAGGCACTTTCCACTCCGGGCTACCTCGGAGACAGGGTGTTGCACAGTGGTTTGGGATGGGTCAGAACCAGAGTCTTCTCATTCCATCCTTCCTCACCCCCAGAGCATAAAGTAGCCCTGTTCCTAAATGCAATGCTCTTTCAAACACCAGCTGCACACAATCGAAAATAGCCTGAGAAAGCCTGTTGTACCAGCGTTCACACCTGCCTATTTAGAGTGGGATGAAGAGCAAATGACACCTGCTCCCAGCTGGCCCTGAGGCTGGACGCAGCACAGACTGAGCCAGTGTCCTCGCCCCCAAAGAGGAGGCTTCCTCCAGCCTCACAGACACCTGAATTCTCTGGCACTTTCCATCCCACACACTGTGCATGGTCTATCCACTCTCCTTTTTATTCCCAGAATGATAACTCCAGAACAAAGGAGAGAGTCCATGGACAGCTTTGTGTTGATGCACATAAGTAAATGGGAGGTGGGGAGGACAAGTGGCATGAGGAGGGAGGATCCGCCTGGGAGAGGAACATGGAGTCCTTCCCCTGGGCAGGGAGGCCAGCACTGATGGTGGCGCAGTGGGGGCCCAAGTGTGCCCTGATGGTAAATTCCCCATGGAGCACACCAACAGTTGCTGACCTACATGTAACAGTTTGCTCTTTGATTCCTTTGCTAGGGCTTCACTCGGGCACACAACTTCATGTTTGCTATTTGTTTTTTGTTTGTTTGTTTTTTGAGAAGGAGTCTCGCTCTGTCACTCAGGCTGGAGTGCAGTGGCACGATCTTGGCTCACTACAAGTTCTGCTTCCTAGATTCACGCCGTTCTCCTGCCTCAGCCTCCCAAGTGGCTGGGACTACAGGCGCCCGCCACCACGCCTGGCTAATTTTTTTTACTTTCAGTAGAGACAGGGTTTCACCATGTTAGCCAGGATGGTCTCAATCTCCTGACCTTGTGATCCGTCTGCCTCAGACTTCCAAAGTGCCGGGATTACAGGCATGAGCCACCGCGCCCAGCCCACTGATACTTGTTATGTAATCAACTAATGACAAAAGAGTGCAGAGGCATGATGAGTGTTACATCTGCCAACTGCTGGGTTGTCTGAATAGATTCTCAAGTGACCATCTGAGGGCCACTCAGAAGTTTCAGTAGTGCCAGAAGGTCTTGACCTATTATTTTTTAATCAAGTAATTCTTAGGTTTTTTAAAATAATTCAAACTAGGAAAAAAACAAGTCCTGGATAATCATTTTGTAGCAGCATCACTGCCAAGCCCTTTGCAATGACAACTTCCCAGAAGCTCTTATCTGCCCCCAAATTACTCTTATCTGCCCAAAAGTAAAGAAAGTTTCAATTCAGCAAGTCAGAGCAATTCACAGAGAAGAAGCAATGCCCTGACCTCTGGCATAGAAAACTAGAAGTTGGTCCTTCTCCATTTCTTCTGTTAACCAGGATTCTCTTGGCATTTAATTTTACAAGGGCCACAGACAACTCCAGGGATCTCAATGCAATCCTGCTTCTGGACGGGACAGAGAAGGCATCAGCCGCACAGAGGAGAAAATCACAGCTGTCCTTTCATTCTGTTCAAGCACACATGAAGCTCCTAGATTCATCCACTGCGTGCCAAACACCTGGGACAGTCAGAGAAGAATAAGAATGATGCCAGCCTTCTAAGAGCTGGCAGAACAGTGAGAGGGCAGGCTCAAGACATGGCACAGTCAAACACAGACAGAAAGCTGTGGTATCTCAGAGGAAGATGGCGAGATCTGGAAAGCTCCCAGAGAAGACGGGACTGGAGCTGGGCTGCTTAGCACTGAAACAGTGGATTTGGGGAGAATATTTGCATGCAAGTAAAACATGCAAAACATGTTCAAATAATAACCAAATGTGGTAGAAATGTGGAGTGAGAAATATTGAAATGTCCACAGCTCAGGAAAAAATGTTTTCCAGCCAGCATCCCTGACCCTCCCCCCATTCCCAGGTCTAGGGCATCTAGAGCACCAAAATCACCTGCAACTCTCATCTTCCCTGGCTCCTCCTTACTTCACTTTTGATCCAAAAGTACATACTGGCCTCATCTCATCATTTAAAAAGCCATTTTCAGGCCCCTGTCAGTGGCTCGATTGAGATACTGCAAGATAATGTGGTTTTTCCTGAAGTCAGAACAAGTTATCAAGTAAGTTCAGAGTAAGTCCTGAACTTTAGAGGGAAAGTGTGCTGATCCAGGCAGAATTGTCTAAATGAAAACGCTGGTCATCTTCCTCTGGGTCCCATATTGAGCTCGAGTTGGAAGAGGTGAGTCCTGTCTCAAAATGGAGGTCAAACCGCCACCCGGTGCCCCCCAGCCCGACTCGCCCCCAGCCCGACTCACCGCCAGGGGGAGGAGGGCCATGATCCAAAGGAACCAGAGCAGTTGAGAAAACTGTTTATTGGTGGTCTGAGCTTTGAAACTACAGATGATAGTTTAAGAGAACATTTTGAGAAATGGGGCACACTCACAGATTGTGTGGTAATGA
>NW_012101998.1:613037-613670 GCF_000951045.1 Mandrillus leucophaeus | reverse complement strand
ACCTGCCTATTTAGAGTGGGATGAAGAGCAAATGACACCTGCTCCCAGCTGGCCCTGAGGCTGGACGCAGCACAGACTGAGCCAGTGTCCTCGCCCCCAAAGAGGAGGCTTCCTCCAGCCTCACAGACACCTGAATTCTCTGGCACTTTCCATCCCACACACTGTGCATGGTCTATCCACTCTCCTTTTTATTCCCAGAATGATAACTCCAGAACAAAGGAGAGAGTCCATGGACAGCTTTGTGTTGATGCACATAAGTAAATGGGAGGTGGGGAGGACAAGTGGCATGAGGAGGGAGGATCCGCCTGGGAGAGGAACATGGAGTCCTTCCCCTGGGCAGGGAGGCCAGCACTGATGGTGGCGCAGTGGGGGCCCAAGTGTGCCCTGATGGTAAATTCCCCATGGAGCACACCAACAGTTGCTGACCTACATGTAACAGTTTGCTCTTTGATTCCTTTGCTAGGGCTTCACTCGGGCACACAACTTCATGTTTGCTATTTGTTTTTTGTTTGTTTGTTTTTTGAGAAGGAGTCTCGCTCTGTCACTCAGGCTGGAGTGCAGTGGCACGATCTTGGCTCACTACAAGTTCTGCTTCCTAGATTCACGCCGTTCTCCTGCCTCAGCCTCCCAAGT
>NW_012101998.1:598120-611075 GCF_000951045.1 Mandrillus leucophaeus | reverse complement strand
ATTGAAACCATAGAAGTTATGGAAGACAGGCAGAGTGGAAAAAAGAGAGGATTTGCTTTTGTAACTTTTAATGATCATGATACAGCTGATAAAATTGTTGTTCAGAAATACCACACTATTAATGGGCATAATTGTGATGTGAAAAAGGCCCTTTCTAAACAAGAGATGCAGTCTGCTGGATCACAGAGGGGTCGTGGAGGTGGATCTGGCAATTTTATGGGTCATGGAGGAAACTTTGGAAGTGGTGGAGGTAATTTTGGCTGTGGTGGAAACTTTGGTGGAAGAGGAGGCTATGGTGGTGGAGGTGGGGGCAGGAGATGTAGTTATGGAGGAGGTGATGTGGATATAATGGATTTGGAGGTAATGGTGGTAACTATGGCGGTGGTCCTGTTTATAGTAGTAGAGGGGCCTATGGTGGTGGTGGACCAGAATATGGAAACCAAGGTGGTGGAGGATATGATGGTTACCACAAAGGAGGAAATGTTGGCGGTGGGAACTATGGTGGTGGTGGGAACTATAATGATTTTGGAAATTATAGTGGACAACAGCAATCAAATCATGGACCCATGAACGGGGGTAGTTTTGGTAGAAGAAGCTCAGGCAGTCCCTATGGTGGTGGTTATGGATCTGGTGGTGGAAATGGTGGATATGGTAGCAGGAGGTTCTTAAAACAGCAGAAAAGGGCTACAACTCTTAGAAGGAGAGAGAGCAAGGAGTTGTCAGGAAAGCTGCAGGTTACTTTGAGACAGTTGCTCCAAATGCATTAGAGGAATTGTAGAAATCTGCCACAGAAGAAACAATGATCCATAGTCAGAAAAGTTACTGCAGCTTAAACAGGAAACCCTTCTTGTTCAGGACTGTCATAGCCACAGTTTGCACGAAGTACAGCTATTGATTAATGCAATGTGGTGTCAATTCGATGTACATTCCAGAGGTCTTTCTGTTGTAGCTTTGTCTTTTTCTTTTTCTTTTTCTTTTCATTACATCAGGTATATTGCCCTGTAAATTGTGGTAGTGGTACCAGAAATAAAAAATTAAGGAATTTTTAACATTTTGTTATTTGTTTAGTTCAGTTTTTCTACATTTTAGTACAGAAACTTTAACAAATTGCAGTTTTGAAGGTGTTTCCTTGTGAGTTAACAAGTAAAGATCATTGTTAATCACTATTTTGTATGAATTTTGCTAAAGTTAACTGTAAAGAGACAACTGCACTTGCAGTTTAAGGGGAATCTATTCTCCCCATTTCCAAACCATGGTATGAATGGGCGCTGACATGTGGAGAGAATAGATAATTTGTGTGTTTGCAATGTGTGTTTTAGATAAATAGGATTGGGTATTTAAATTAGCATTTGTGAATTTAACAGCATTAAGATTACCTTCAAATGAAAAAAATCTCAAAATTTCTAATTGGTTTTTGTGCATTTTCATTTAAAATGTAATCATATGATTTTAGTGTGTTAGACTTGCTGAGTCCTAGCTGTGTTTAGAACATCTCCATCTACATTTACCTTGGTCAAATTTGAACTGCTGCCATAGGTTTTGGGTGGAAAGAATGTTTCTGCCCTCCATTTAAATTCTGAAAAGGGATAGTGGATGTTTTCCCTCTCCTGCGTTAGAAACCATTCTTAACAGCTTTTCAAAATATGGAACCATTAAGCCTGCTATATCTGAGCAAATTAGTAGGTACTTTTTTTTCTTTTTTAAAGCACATGAGGCCCATAAATCTTGAGTTATTTTCCTTAATTTAAATTTTTTTTGATACAAGTTTTCAGAGCAAGAGAATAAAAACCACGCGTTATTAAACCCCTAACTGGCTGGCAATGCTTTCCTGTTTGTAGTCTATATATTTTGCTGGATGAAACCAAGGATGGTTTAGGTATAATTGTCCAAAATAACCTAACTGCAGCAGAAATGTGGCACAGTTGCTTAGTACATGCTTCTCACTTCCTACAGACCTGAATTCAAATTTGGATAGTCTGAGTTCTTAAATTCCCAAAGAACACATTGTTATTTATTGCGTATATTTCAACATAAATCATATTGTTACCAATTTGTTTGGAAGGCCCTGGTTGAGAAGAGTTTTGGATAATAAGGTTATACCAATGTCTACTGTGCTTACAATTTCATTTGAGCCCTGAGTATGTGCCCTGCTGTTACTCTTTCTTTGGTAGTTGAACGTTGAATTCAATTCTTTCTTTTTGTTTTAAGAAGTACTAAGCAAACAAGCAATCAAAAGGCAAATGGGGCATGCTAGTGTTTGAATATGCTCTCTTGTTTCTCTAATTCTGTGCCTCTGTGCATTAATATTTGGATGCATGCAATGCCAGCATGGAAATTGGCCTTCACACATACTGCAGTTTTCTAGAAACACTCACAAACCAATCAATGTAACAGACATTCCATTTTTTAATGGGCATATATGTGAAAAGCAGTGTAGAAAATAGGCTAGCATTAGAAAATGGTTAAGTCCTTAATAACTTCAAGTGTAGTTATATAATGGACACTGTCAATGTTCATTACTTAAACCTGGCTACCTGGTCAAAATAATGCTTGGAAAATATTAAAATTGAGCTAAATTGTCTCAGGTTCTTTTATTCATATAAATAAAGTTTAAAGGAATAGGGGAGATTAAAAAAAAAAAACGCTGGCCAGAGGCCCTCAAGATCCTGCATGGGCGTTTCAGAAAGGCGGAAGGATTCCGATGGGGTTCTTACACCTGGAACAGCTCTCCTAAGAGCTCCCCTCCGGTGAGGCAAGCATGATGAAAAGATTACTACAATTCATTCCTTTTTTTAAGTAAAGCAAACACATTAAAATAAGTTCTACATAATTCACAACAAAACAGAATTGCTGGGACAGAGATGCATGTGGACATGGTATTTTAGCAAGAAATTTGCCAAATAATGAATTTAATTTTATGCCCCAGTAAATGCTTTTGTTTTCTTTTCAAAGAAATCCCTAGCGATTTCCGAAACACTATCTCAGCTAAGTTTCTTTTAGTTTAGTAACAAGTTAATGTTGTGTTCCCTGGTTTTTTAAGTTTTTTTGAAGGTGCAGCTGTCAATACATGTATTGCTAAATGAACTGCATGTTTAAAAAATAATTTACATCAAAAAACCAGAATGTCTTGATTACCTGGAGGAGGAATGGATACAACTGCTATATTTATCACTATCAATGTTTGAATAACTAACTTTAATGTCTTAAATTATTTCGTTAGATTGGTTTTACAAGAAGTTCAAAGCATACAACTTATTCCCCAAAGTGGGTCTTACATGTAGATAATATTTTATTTTCCCTCCATTTTCCTGTAGAAAAATTGTTCTAAATTCATTATAGAAAGTTATATGCCATTTAACTACCTGAAAGGTGATGTTATTGTGACAATTTTTGTAAATATTTCTAAAATGCCCAGAATTATACCGTATGAATACATCATTATTTATGGCATGTGATAATAGAAATGTTTTATTTGCATCATTTAGATTGGGTTTGTCTGCAAGTAACAGAGGACCTAACAGTGCTGGCTTATTTGTCTGCAGTGATGTGGGGGAAGAAGCCCACACCTGATCTAGCGGCTCAACACCAGCTCCAAGACCAGTCCCCATAAGTAGTCCTGCCCCACCTCGTCCTCAGGGTGAGGCTCCCGTGCTGGGATCACAGGATAGCTGCCGTGCTCCCACCGTGTCCAGGGTCCAAGATGGGAGGAAGAAGATGGACGACAGGGGAGGGACAGAGGCCAAAGGCACAAGCCAGCATTGTCAGATCACCAAAAAGATTTTTTTGCTTTAAGCCCCACCCCTAGTGACTTCTGATTCTGTCCAAACACCCAAAATTGGGTCATATGTCCCCCCTTAGCTAATAGGATATCTGTAGAGTTAGATACTTTTCAGTAGGTATTGACATACAAGAGTACTATTAGGAAGTAGAGAATGAACACTGACTAAGCAATTAGCTGCTTCTGCCACAGTGTTGAGATTTTACTGACTTTTATTGCTTGTGGTAGAACCTTACATTGCATGGACTGGTTCTGGATTTCTTCTATTTCATATACACAGGAAGGATACTTCCACACTCCCATGAAGTCAGGCACAACCAGTGCTTGCCTGCAGCTAATGAAGGGTGAGCAGAAACGATGTGTGTAGCTCCCAGGCTGAAGCACTCAGCTGCAGTGCTTGACTGAGCCCTGCCTTCCCCACCACAGCAATCATGGAAACAGTTGTCAAGATGGAGCAGTCTTAGAGTGATAAATACAAACCAAGCTCTCCCACAACCCACACTAGATGGAGCACTTGAGCAGAAAGCAAACCTTTGTTCTTTTAGCCCCCAGGACTTGGGGCTTGTTTGTTACTGTCAAACCTGACCTATCCTGACTGGTACAAATTGGTAGTAGTGTCCTCAATTAAATGTATGTATATGTTTGTTTAATAAATAAGTGGGGATATATTAAAATGTAGCATACGTTTAAAAGCCAATAGCATTTCTTTAAATATAAAGTGTTGAAAAATAAATGATCCACCCGTTTTTCACAGTTTATGTCCTGGAATGACACTGGTTTGAATGCAGAGATAAGTGTAGGGGCATGAGGAGGAGGAAGCTTTGAGGAGTTAAAGTGGCTCTTTGAAGAGGATATGGAAGATGAGGACCCCTACTAAGGAAGGTCCCTATTGATGGGGGGCAGTTATCCACCATGGAGAAGATGGGCCCTCCTCCATCCTAATAAGCCCTAATAAACTGATTTTTACTGTTTGTTTTGAAATAATTTTAGACTTACAAAAATGTCACACCAATAGTCCAAAGAATCCTCCCTCAACTTCATTCAATGCACTGTCTCCTGCTTTTCCTCCTGCTGATCAGGAAATGTCTCTGCTTTCTTGGCAAACTCATCCTTCTTTACATACAGTTGGAATGTTAGAGCTCCTCAAGGTGGCCCCCAGGCCCCCTTCTCTGCACCATCTGCACTCTGTCCTCAGAAGAACTCGTGCGCACCCAGGGCTTCGGTTACCGCACAGCATGGTGGTGACTCGCAAACATGTCCCTTGAGCCAGACCACTCCTCACATTTCCACGCTTTTGTCTGCATATTGTCCTTGGTATATCTAGTAATATCCAATTCTATATTTGATATTCACTCTTCTCTGGCTCAAATGAACCTCACAGTAAAGTCCCAAACAGAACTTGTTCTTTTCCCTATCTACCCACACCAGGCCTTCCTGTCTGCTGGTGTTTTCTGTTTCACTGAATGATACTAGTGAGCACCGAAGGGTGGAAGCCATGGATCTCTCAGTGCTGCTCAGCATCTCTCCAACTTATCTTTCATATTCTACAACGAATGTCCCTTTTCTGGGGAAGCCCTTCCTGACCTACTAGACAGACCTAAAACTGCCCATGTCACCTTCACTGCACTTATGATACTTAGGATTTTATAATTGTTTGTATAGTCACTTAATATTTGTCTCCTCAGTTAGGCCAGCCATCAGCTCGTTGAGAGTGGGACTGCTCTCTGATTCAAGGTGGGGTCCCCACCTCCTAACTCATGAGCTCAGTGTTCAGTAGGTGTCTATTGAATGAATATATGATGGACACCTTTCTAACATATGACTTTGCTCCTGAAAGTTCTGGATTCCCTTCCTCTCCTTGGTGGATCACTTAAGAGAGGGAAGATCAGTTCACTTCCTCTTCGCTGAATCACCTTTAAGTATTCTCAAGAGATTTCATAAGGTTAGACAAAATCAGCTTCTCAAGTTCAAGCCAGAACTCTTTTTTACATTACCAGTATTTCAGAAATCGAGGTCCTCATTTGGTAAAAGATAAAGAGAACTCATCCTTTTCCAAGCCAACAGTGGACATAGCAGAGCATGAATACATTTGGCCAAAGTGCATCCTAGGATGGGGGCTCAGCACACACAAAGGCCCTGAGGTCGGAGCCCGCCTGGTATTTGCAGGAAGAGCAAGGCCTCCAGAGTCAGGAGTGGAGTGGGTAGGGAGGAGAGGCTTTTACAACACGAGAAGTCCATGGGGCTATTTAAGAGCACCAGCAGAGGAGGTACAGGACTGAATGTATGTTTTAAAAGTCTCACCATAGCTACTGTGTAGAGAAGACATTGCAGTGGCAGACTGTGAGGGAAGAATTGGGAGATAGTGCTACTGCCTCTCATCTGCTACTCTCTGGCTCCCTTGAACAGATCTAGAAAGAGAGGGTTTGTGGGGAAATCAGGTGGAGGAAAGAGGTCAGGGAAACAGTACAGGAAGCAGTTCTCTGGTCAATGCCAACAGTCGTTCCCTTGCCAGGCATGGCAGGGCTTGGTCATGGCCTGGGTTTTGAGCCATGACAGAGGAAGGTACTGGCCTTTGAACGAGGCTGATGGATTTGCTCCATCTTGGGCTGGGAGAGAATGATTGAGGTCAGCTATCAAAGCCTTCCTATGAAACCTCCAAAAAGTAACCACAGCTCCAACCTAAGACTGTGGCCTGAGTGCCAACCACATGGGCCTGTGAGGGGAGAGATGACCACAGGCACCAAGCCATTGTCCTTCCCCATCTGTCCCAGGCTCGGACCCTGCCAGCTTCTGCACGTGATTCTTGGTTCAGCCCCTTAGGTTGTCATGTTGTGGAAATTCCCCCAGGATTCTGAAGACCAGATGAGTGACCTCAGTAGGAACACAGCCCTGGGATCCAGGAAGGGCTGGACATGACACCCATTGTGCCCCCTTGCTGGCTGGTTCTGTGGGGTTTTGCATGCCTGGGTGGGTGGGTGTCCTCTGTAAGTGGGGTCAGTTACTCCGCCAACCTTGATGAGCTGCTGGAAGTACCCAGCATGATACCTGGTATGCAATACACGTGCAGTAAGAATCTGTTAGTGTCCAAGCGTTTCTGTTTCTTCCTAGGTCTTTTCATGTAAAGGGAGAGGAGGTTGTATCTGGAATTCTTACCAGGCACCATTTTCCATGGAAACCTAAAATACATTTTGGAATCATGGAGAGCAAGTCCCTTCTCCTAGTTTTCATTTAAAAGTTTCCTAATTGCTTTTCTATATAGGTTTGTACAGATTCTCTAAAGTAGCCTAAAGAATCTGAATGGTTCTGGGTTGAGTTTGGTGCTCCTAGCTAGGAGGTCCACTGCTGAGAAGTGACTGATATCTAGCTGTGGCCCCAAAAGCAGGTAGAGGGAAGCCATGAGCAGGGCCCAGCTCTCTGTGACTCCATCCACACAGGAGGGCTTGCTCACATCATCAAGACAGGCTGAATATTTGGAAACTGGGAAACTCAGAATTCAGTTTTGGTCTCTTCCACTCTTGAGAAACCCAGATGACATGTGTCTGTGCATAGACATGGCCCTTTGGCTACACAGGGCAACATAAAGGCTGGTGGGGCCCCGGAAATAAGCAAATAAAGAGCAGTCCCCACTGTCCTTGGGGACTTGGTGTCCCGCAGTGGGAGCTCAGTGCCCCTGCAGAGCCTGCCCTGTCTTGCCACCACTGCCTCCCGAAGCCTGACCCCATGCAAGAAGTGCTTATCAGTGAGATTCTTGAAGATCAAACAGTCAGTGTGGTCTCTACCACAACTGGCATGATGAATTTAAGGGCTGAGTCAGCTGGCTCTGACAATTCTTGTCCCCTTCTGCATATAGAAACCAAAACTCTACTGACTGGTTGTGGGGACAGGGCATAAAACTCTGACAGGTTGCAAATGTCCTGGGGAAAATGACCTCTGCTCCCTCTGCTCCCGCCCGGATCCCTGCTCTGGAGGCCTGGACTAATTAGCGTCTGGCAGGTGTCTGGAAAGAGCTGCCTGGCCGGCCGTGGTGACATCATGGCTGGACATTGCTCCCCCATTCCACTGCTGAGAAAGTCTCTGTTTCATTAGGCAGCCAGGATTACTTTTTAATTTGTTTAATCCCCTTTGTAGGTTCTGGCTCCAATCAGTCTTGGGGAACATTCTGTGCGCTCATTCCCACTCCCACTGCCTCAACAACTGTGCTCCAATTAAAGTTACTGTTCCCGGAGGAGTGAGGCTCACCTTCCCCAGGCAGGCGCAGCCCCACACCCCAGCCCCCACATATCAGCGCCAGCAACCAGCACTGCCATTGCTTTATACTCATATACTCATATATGGGATACTAGCCCACAGTTGGGGTAATTTTTGAGAATGAGCGATGAGTCCATGGGTGGGGCTTCATTATTAATTATGAAACTCATAATTTTAATAGTTTTTTAAAAAACATATTAATTCAATAATGTGTCTTTTTCTCATTACAAAATAATTCACATACACTGTAGACATTGAAAAATATTAGAAAGTTCCTATAATGAAGTCACCCAAAAATATCTATCATCAGCATTTTGATATGGCTATTATACAGATAACAAAACGGGGGTCGTACTGAGGAAGCAGCTGAGGGCCTGTCCTTTTCTTCAACTTTACATGTAGAGTACTAAGAACATCTTCCCATGTCTTCAAATAACCCCAAAAGCATGCTTTTTAAATAACCACATAACATTTCATGGGATGTGGATATACTATAAGGTCCAGAAATTGAATTCCCACCTGAATGGCCCTTGTCCCATCTGGCTGAGATCATCAGAGGTGTGAGTCTGCCATGCACATCAGGCCTGCAGCAGAGAAGCCTGACAGTAAGAAGGCCCTTTGGCCTTGGTCCCCAGCTGGGGGTGAATTTCTCACATTCAAGTTGTAAATGCACCTCCACGCTGTGTAACAGGGTGGAAAAGGCACATTTCCCCTTTGGGATGTACACAACCTCGGGTGGATTTACTATTTACAAAAAGGCAGAGGCTGAACTTGAGTATTCAGGGTCCTAACATGAGTGTCATTGCTTTCCTCGGACCCAGAGCCCACATGGGGTCCTGGAGGAGCCCAAGAATCAAGATAATTTCTGCACCACTGAGTCACCCTGACCTTCCCTCCTGACCAAGGAAGCACATCAGAGGGCAAGTGAGTGAGAATATTACAGCAATAAAATTCACTTACAAACTAGCAAACCCTTGAACTCAATGTCACTCCCAACTGTGGCTGTAAACCACCCAGAGGATGGCCCACGGCTCCAGGCGGGCCCATGAGCCCGAGGCTGGGCCTAGTGATGTGTCTTCTCAGATAACCACCCCCTCTCCTGGGGCAGAGAATCAAGGTTAAAGTTGGATTGCAATGGGACTGAGATGCCGAGTAGATGGAATGCACCCTGACTAGAATGCAGATCGTACATCTAATGAGACTTCTAGATCAGATCTGGGAGAAGCAGATTCTCAGAGCATGAGCCAGTTCTTCCAGAATTTAAGCAGATACAGGTGCCAGCCCACCAAGATCTTTGCCAAAGGTATCTTCTTCACATACCTGGAGAGAAAAGAGGGCCTAAAACTTTAAATTTGAGGACTATGTGTTTTCTAAAAGCCAGGTCCCTTGCCAATATGTCCGGATCTTTATCTTGGTAGAGTTTATCTAATCAGACAACACAAAGAAGTAAAATCCATACTTCAGAGGAACTGGCGCCATCAAGAAACCCAGGGAGTACCCGTGTGTCTGGATCAAGGGGAGTCTTTCACCTCCACCCGCCTAGGAAGGATTGCTCCATCAGTCAGCTGAATTCCTGAGAATCACAGGGTCCACAGCTTTTAGGTGCATCTGTGGGGAGGTGCCTTCCCTTGTGAATGGGTCCCATGTCAAGAGGCTCATGGATATCACTGAGACCATGGAGCTGAGTAGTGGGCGGATCAATCAGAGAGTTGAGTCCTCAGTCCAGAGGGCTTGCTCCAAAGGACATGCAGTCAGCCAGATGTGGAAGAAGAGGAAAGGCTTCCATCAAGGGAAACAGTCTGTCATGAACTGCAGGAAGCTCAGAGAAGCCAGGGAACGCTACTCCCAGAATACAGGGAGCCGTTCTGTGGACAAGCAGTGGAGACAGATGCGAATAGAGCATCCCACCAATAGCCGTCTCCCCACACTTTTAGGAAGTGGATCTCCTCCTTAACGCTGCAGTTGGGGCAGGTCTGTTTGACCCTCAAGGTGCTCAGATCTGCTTGTCCCTGAAGTCGGTGAGAGCAACAACCAGCTCTTCCTTGATCTGACTGGGGAGCTGAGGGGACTCAAAGGAAACCAGTAGAAAGCTTCAAAGTGACGGAGACAGGGGCTGAGAGAGAAACGATGCCAGCATTGACTACTGAGGCTCCTCGGGCAGCTTCTCCAGGCCTGCCTGGGCTTCATTCACTTGGCTCCAACAAGGCTGGGTGAGAGGGGACATTCTTGCTCGTCACCAGGGGCTGCACATGTTAGAGACTCTAGAACATGGAATGTTCCTCTCTCAGCAAGGGAGGGCTGGGAATGTGATTCCAGAGGGCACTGTAACCTGGCCAGCCACAGGGGGAAGAACCTTAGGTCCTGAGTGTGCTCTTTGAGGAGGAGGTTCTGACAGAGTAGGAAGTGGGCTGTGGGGTCACGTTGTTCCCATTCACCACAGTGAAAGCCTGCCAGGAAACATTCTGGAAATGGGGTCTACTCTAGAAAATACAAAGAAGATGAGACAGGTAGAATCAAGGAACTAAAGGTAAACAGGCCATGGGATGAAACCACTGAGAGTCAAGAAAATGCCATTCTGAAAGAACATAAGAACAAAAGACTAAACTTTGAAGGTTATTGGTAGGTAAAATATACAAGTAAAATAAGCTAAAGGAATTAGAATAGATAAAAGTGAGAGCTGTTAAAGACCAATAAACTCATTAGATAATGAAAATGTAAACACTTATTATCCACAATAGCATACTAGTTAAATTATGATAGATTATATGTGGTGAAATGATAATATATCTCTGAACATAGTGTTCCAGAAAGACCAGCAATGAGCAATACATAATATGTTCTTGGCATAGTACATGATAAAAGTAAACATAGTACAATTCCAACCTAAATATATATATATACACACATGTACACACACACACGTGTGCATGTAGACAAATATTAAGTATTTATAGAAGTATGTGTGTGTGTCCATGCAAATGTGCATGCATAGATAAAAATACAAAACGAAATACAGCAAAGTGCTAACAGCGGTTAACTCTGGGATTATTACTAATTACTAATTTTAAAAAGAATAGTACTTTTTAAAAACTCTTTACAATGATTCTGAATTACTTTTATTGCCTGAAAAAAAGTTTTTCAAAACTTTTACAAAAAAGTAAAAAAAGGAAGATGTAGGCAAGATGGCTGAATAGGAACAGCTCCAGCCTCCAGCTCCGAGCACAAACGACACAGAAGACGGGTGATTTCTGCATTTTCAACTGAGGTACCAGGTTCATCTCACTGGGGAGTGCCAGACAATCGGTGCTGGTCAGTTGGTGCAGCCCGACCAGTGAGAGCTGAAGCAAGGCAAGGCATCGCCTCACCTGCAAAGCGCAAGGGGGAAGGGAATCCCTTTTCCTAGCCAAGGGAAACTGAGACACAACACCTGGAAAATCAGGTAACTCCCACCCTAATACTGCACTTTACCAAGGGTCTTAGCAAACAGCACACCAGGAGACTATATTCCACACCTGACCCGGTGGGTCCCACGCCCATGGAGCCTCCCTCATTGCTAGCACAGCAGTCTGCAATCTAACTGCAAGGTGGCAGCGAGGCTGGGGGAGGGGCGACCGCCATTGCTGAGGCTTAAGTAGGTAAACAAAGCCTCCGGGAAGCTCGAACTGGGTGGAACCCACCTCAGCTCAAGGAGACCTGCCTGTCTCTGTAGACTCCACCTCTGGGGATGGGGCATAGCTAAATAAAAAGCAACAGAAACCTCTGTAGATGTTAATGACCCTGTCTGACAGCTTTGAAGAGAGCAGTGGATCTCCCAGCATGGAGGTTGAGATCTGAGAACGGACAGACTGCCTATTCAAGTGGGTCCCTGACCCCTGAGTAGCCTAACTGGGAGACATCCCCCACTAGGTGCAGACCGACACCTCACACCTCACATGGTGGGGTACTCCCCTGAGATGAAGCTTCCAGAGCAAGAATCAGACAGCAGCACTCACTGTTCAGCAATATTCTATCTTCTGCAGCCTCCACTGCTGATATCCAGGCAAACAGGTCTGGAGTGGACCTCAAGCAATCTCCAACAGACCTACAGCTGAGAATCCTGACTGTTAGAAGGAAAACTAACAAACAGAAAGGACACCCACACCAAAATCCCATCAGTACATCACCAGCATCAAAGACCAAAGGCAGATAAAACCACAAAGATGGGGAAAAAGTAGGGCAGAAAAGCTGGAAATTCAAAAAATCAGAGCGCATCTCCCCTCCAAGGGAATGCAGCTCATCACCAGCAATGAATCACAGCTGGACGGAGAATGACTTTGACGAGTTGAGAGAAGAAGGCTTCAGTCGATCAAACTTCTCAGAGCTAAAGGAGGAACTACGTACCCAGTGCAAAGAAACTAAAAATCTTGAAAAAAGAATGGAAGAATGGATAACTAGAATAATCAATGCAGAGAAGGCCATAAACTAACAGAGACAAAAACCATGACACGAGAAATACGTGACAAATACACAAGCTTCAGTAACTAACTCGATCAACTGGAAGAAAGAGTATCAATGATTGAAGATCAAATGAATGAAATGAAGCGAGAGGAGAAGTCTAGAGAAAAAAAAAGGAAAAAGAAATGAACAAAGCCTCCAAGAAATATGGGATTATGGAAAAGACCAAATCTGCGTCTGATTGGTGTGCCTGAAAGTGAGGGGGAAAATGGAACCAAGTTGGAAAACACTCTTCAGGATATCATCCAGGAGCACTTCCCCAACCTAGTAAGGCAGGCCAACATTCAAATTCAGGAAATACAGAGAACACCACAAAGATACTCCTCGAGAAGAGCAACTCCAAGATACATAATTGTCAGATTCACCAAAGTTGAAATGAAGGAAAAAATGTTAAGGGCAGCCAGAGAGACAGGTCGGGTTACCCACAAAGGGAAG
>NW_012101998.1:592628-593310 GCF_000951045.1 Mandrillus leucophaeus | reverse complement strand
CAACATGGCACAAGTATACATATGTAACAAACCTGCACATTGTGCACATGTACCCTAGAACTTAAAGTATAATAAAAAAAAATTAAAAATAAAAAAACAAAGTAAAAAGATGTCTTAAAAATGTATCTATGGATAAATGAAGTTATTTGTTGTTTTAAAGTTATTCTACTAGAGGCATTTAATTTTTACTTGGAGAAATGTTACAGAAGGAGAAATACTTCAAATGATATTCTTTATATAATATGAGGATATAATATTAATTTATTCTTTAGAAAGTATTAGTTCATGCACACTCTTGCCCAGGTACTGGGAAGGTAACAAACCAGACAGACACCTGTCCTCCATGATCTCATGTGGAAGTGGGAGCTGATCACCGCATATGCGTGGACACGAAGGGAACAAGGACCGCTGGGCCTACCTGAGAGTGGAAGATGGAGGATGAGGATTAAAAACTACTCATGGGCTATTGTGCTTACTACTTATTATAGACGAAGTAATCTGTACACCAAACCCCCATGACACGCAATTCATCCATGTAAAAAACCTGCACTCGTACCCCTTGAGCGGAAAATAAAAGTTGTAAAGAAAAAAAATCTATATTCTAAGGGTTACACAGTAGTTGGGAGAAATACACAATCAATAAAGAGCATGCTCAGTGGTGAGAAGGGCAAAAAAAAAAAAA
>NW_012101998.1:589804-590350 GCF_000951045.1 Mandrillus leucophaeus | reverse complement strand
AGGAAGAAACTGCATCAACTAATGAGCAAAATAACCAGCTAATATCACAATGACAGGGTCAAGTTCACACATAGCAATATTAACTTTAAATGTAAATGGAATAAAAGGTTCAATTAAAAGACACAGACTGGCAAATTGGATAAAGAGTCAAGACCCATCAGTTTGCTGTATTTGGGAGACCCATCTAACATGCAGAGACACACACAGGCTCAAAATAAAGGGATGGAGGAAGATCTACCAAGCAAATGGAGAACAAAAAAAGCAGAGGTTGCAATCCTAGTCTCTGATAAAACAGACTTTAAACCATCAACGATCAAAAGAGACAAAGAAGGCCACTACATAATGGTAAATGGATCAATTCAACAGGAAGAGCTAACTATCCTAAATATATATGCACCCAATATAGGAGCACCCAGATTCATAAAGAAAGTCCTTACAGACTTACAAAGATACTTAGACTCCCATACAATAATAATGGGAGACTTCAACACCCCACTGTCAACATTAGACAGATCAACGAGACAGAAAGTTAATAAGGATATCCAG
>NW_012101998.1:568011-589754 GCF_000951045.1 Mandrillus leucophaeus | reverse complement strand
CCCTTGAGCGGAAAATAAAAGTTGTAAAGAAAAAAAATCTATATTCTAAGGGTTACACAGTAGTTGGGAGAAATACACAATCAATAAAGAGCATGCTCAGTGGTGAGAAGGGCAAAAAAAAAAAAAAGCAAAAGGGATGGTTGGTTCTAGGAATCTGCTGTAATTTTAAATAATCAAATGGTGAAGAACAAGTCCCCGAGAAGGTGACTTTTGGGCAAAGACCTGGAAGAGGTGACGGCGCCATCCTGTGGACAGGTATCCAAAGGCATTCAGGTAGGTGAGCCAGTGTCTGGCACGGCCAAGGAGGCAGGAGGCCGGTGTGCCCCACAGAGTAGGGGGAGGGGAGTAGGAGATTAGGGCAAAACGTGACTTTGGCTATGACTATGAGTGAGCCGGGAGGTCTGGAGGTCATACACTGAGAAGAATAAAGCAAAAGGTATCGCTGGCCAGGGCTGCGCATGCCCAAATGCACCTCCTTGCCTCTCTGGGACCCTCTTTCAGCACCATTGAAGTGTGCAGCTCAGGGCTCCCATTCAAACTTCAGCTAAGGGGGATGCAAGTTGCTGGGGGCTTATCATCATGTATTTCCATAAAATATCAGTCAGTCAAAGTAAAACCAAATTCAAATGGCACAATTTGGAGGAACAAAATATGTTTAAAAGAACTTGAACAAAGATACAGGCATCGTAAGTGGGAAGCTTGAAGCAACCATGAAGCTGACTAAGCACACATTGCCAGGAAGCAAGCAGGGAGCTCAGAGCCTCAAGATGTGGGATATTGTGAAGCTGATGCCTTTCAGGTGACATCTAGGACACTGAGTTAAAGGCAGCAGGTCGTCCAACCCGACCATCACCATGAAAGTTTCCCAAAATGGGTTGTGTGACAGCCTTACCACAGCCAAGGCAGGACAGACCATTATTTGACCAGAAGCTTCTGAGAGAAGCAGAGTTGAGTTGCCCCCAGACCTAGACACAGGTAGCATGGCTGGGTAGGGAGGTCCAGGGTGGACATGGCTCTGGCCTTGGGAATCACCCTGGGGTCATGACCTTAGTCGATTAGTTTGGTGGAGCATCTTTATCCAAAGATGTGGTGCTGCCTCTTCTCAGTACATTTCAGTATATTCAGTATATTCAGTATATTCCCAGCAGACCCAGAGTTAAAGGGAGCTCTACAGCAAGCACAGGATCCACTGAACTCCAGACTGCCATGCCCAGTGGCCTCCTCACTGCAGCTTCGCCAGGGAAGGAAACTACCCAAACCTCAGGAGAACACAGGGGCCACTACCCATTCCCAAGAATGACACAGAGCTGAATGAGGGGAGGCTTCCCGGCCAACATCAGCATCCGCTGTGCAAGCGGGGACTCCTCTGGCCAGCTTGGCTGCTAGGTTCAGCTGAGTACACCCAGATGGACCCCTCAATGCAAATTCTCCCTGGTCTGAATGAAACGTAGCTCTCTCAAGAGGGAGCCTGGGAAACTGGAGGGACTGAGGACCTCGAGAAATTTCTGTGATTATTTCCATTTTTGGTCTCCATCATCAGGAGATTGCAGGTTTCAGTTTTTAAAATATTCTCTTTAGTCTTTCTCCAGCCATTATTGATGGAGAGCTTGTTAGGTCTAAAAAATAAGACTTCTTGGAATTACAGATTGAATCATGGATGAAACCTGTTAACAAGAGGGCTATCCTGACACATTCTTCCAGGATAAACCCTCAGCTCAGTCTTACTTTCCCAGTTTCTGAGAACCATTTTAGGGAAAGTCCCTGCTTCTGTGCACAGAATTAACCAGTGCTACTGTTCTGGTGGTCGGGCCGGTTGAGCCACTGTGTTATCAGTGGAGCCGCTCTCGTTATTGTACAGAAACAGACGCTTTCTGCCTAGGGAGGAAGAAAGGGGACCATGGCTGAGTGGCGCGGAGAAGCGCAGCCTCACCTCGCTGGCCAGGCCCTGACTGTGGGTCAACACCAACAGTTCCTGGTGAAACGTGATACTTGACACCCTTCCTGAGGAGCTCAAGGCTGGAACCTAGAGATTAGATGCAGCTTTACAAGGCAGTCACTGGAGCAAGGTGATAGAGCCGTGATTCACGCTGCCCCCCATGAGACTCACCAGGCCTTATTTGTCCTTTCCAGGGAGTGCTAGCAGCCATCACAGTGCCCAGCACTTTGCCATTTACAAGGAACTTCTCCGTTGATTATTCCCTTTGAGACTGAGGCCAGTGTGTGAGGTTGTTAAGTGAAGACCACATCAGGAGAGCTAAGCAACTTGCCGGAGGTCGTGAGAGGCAGAGTGTCAGGGCCTGAACTTCTGACCCCAAGTGGACTCTCTTGGGGAACCTCCCGTTCCTCCGCACTGCCCTGCTGTAGGTGAGCTCACACTGTCAACAGTCCACCACTGCTCATACTGTCCACATAGTCCACCACTGCCATGTACAGATGCCTTCTCTAGGAATCTAAATTGATTGGCTGAGCCTATGCATCCTTCAAAACAAGGAGTCTCCCCAGCAGACTTCCTCCTACCTGCAGAGGTGAGTTAGTCCCCTCTTCTCTGTGCTGGGCCTGTCCTGTAAGTGCTCACCTATTGTTTCTTACTACTTTGTACTATAAGTGACTTATTTGCATGTTGAGCTTTTAGCCTGTGAATTCCTTAGGACAGCAACTACTTCTGGACAGGTGGAGAGAGCAGAGTTCTGGAGCATGTGGTCTTTGTAATATGGCTGCCTAGGATGGGATCCAAGGCTCACCAAGTAAGAGCACTTATAAGAAAACTGCTTCGCTCTCTGTGCCTTCCTCCTCCCGTCTGTAAAACAGGGGTGAGAACAATTTTGCCAACCTCTGGGATTATTGTGAGGATGAAAGCAGCTAATCATGTAAATCACTGGAACAAACATTCTAAATGTGCATGAATTGTAAAATTGATCAATTAAATGTAGTATATTCATGAAATGGAAAAAATATTCTCCAGCTATTACCAGGAAACAAGCACAGCTAAACCCAGCATCATTGTGCTCAGTGTGATCATCATCATCATCATGATCATCATCGTGTTTGCATCCTGAGCTTCTACCACAGCCGACCACACAGCAGGTGTTCCATAAAGGCATGTCAAGTAAATGAACAAATGAATGTACTGACCAAACAGCTGGTGACTTTCCCTTTGAGACTGAGACCAACGTGTGAGGTCTCAGCCAGGGGAAAACAGAAATGTTCTTAACCTCATCTGGGGCAGTCACAGCTGCCTGGACCATATCTAAAAACACTAGGATCACTGCTTCCTCAACAAAAGAATACACAGGAAATTCAAAGAGTTGAATTTAGGGTTCTTAAGTTAATTTACCCAAATGAAAAGCAAAGGACTCCATGCCAAAGAGTCAGGCTGACTTATTCATTAATAAATGTGCAAACTAAGAAACTTTGTTACTGTCAAGGCAAAGTTGCCTGGCTGGAACTGCTTGGAACGCAACAGAAGCCCCACGCACATTGATATAGGATGGAAGAGCCTGGAAGGGAATCCAATATATCCTTCCTCTCTCTTCTTAGGATGTTTTAGAGCAAACTAAAAGGGTAACCACCACAGAAAACTACCTACAGAGAGATTTTCACACAAGGCTCTCTCGGGTGTGCATGTACGTTTGTGCAGTTCTTTATGTGTGCTCTATTGAGTCATTAAAGGGAAAGGGAGCAGTTTCAAGAAACTTGTAAAGGGAAATGGGATGTTTACATTCATAAGCTGTCATTTAAAAAAGTAATAAAGTCAAGTCTTTTGTGTCCAAAAAAGCAACTATCAAAAAAGAAGAGATCTTTTGTAAAAATCAGAAAATGCCAGAATCTCAGATAAAGTACCTGACATTTGTATACCATATTCCATTTATAAAGCTCTTTTATGTGATTTAATTTTTGAAAGACTAAAGATGAATTTTTATAAATAAACACTATAGTAACTATCACATGATCTCAAACAGAAATATGTCAGAATTTTTACTGCAGTCTTTTTTGTTATAGTGAAAAATCTGAAATAGCAGAAATGCAAATGAATAGGTGAGTTGGTGAATTAAATGTGGCATATTCATACAAAGGGAAAATACCACAGAGAAATTATAAAATTATATATACATGTATGTGTATGTCCACAGGAATAAATTCCAAAGACAATTTAAGTGTAAAAAAGGAACTATCAATATGAATAGTGACATTTATGGTGTGATAAAACTTTTACAAATTTCTGTTAACTTCCATACGGAAACAAAGTTCCATAAACTTCCAATGATATGACTGACCATAGCAGCAGGGTAGTTTTTTTTAATGTTCCAAACTCCTTAAAACTAAACAGAGCAAATATGAAATTGGAAGAAAATGAATCTATGGATAACATCTTCAACACCACCAGGTAATGAAGAGTCCTTTATGACCTGAGTAAAAGTAGTGGTGAGCAGGACTGTGGGAGGTCAGCAGCTGTGGGTCTAAGTTAGGGAAATGAGGGAAAAGCCAATGTATCCTGAAAGTCATGAACACCAAAACAAAAGAAAATGCAAATAAAGACACCAACAAAAACTCACATCCAAGATTTTCAAAACCTACTAGGAAGATTGAGAAAACAGGCATAATGGCATATGCATTGCTTGTTAATCCTCCTGAGAGCTCCTGTCCTTATAAACAGAGCGCCTAGGAAGACCCAAAAGCCTACAAGCAATATAATATCTACTAAAAATCTAGATGACAACGTATCTTCATAAACCCAAAGTTATAAAGCAGAAACAAGCCACTTACAGCTATGTGAGCTGCATGAGACAATGACACTTCTAGTAACACTGGCAACCAACAAACAAAAAAGTTCCAAAAAATACAGATGAGCAAGAGAGGTCAATCTGAGAACAGTAGTTGAAACTTTAAAAAAGAGTACTTATTTTTCAAAAACTATTTTGTTTGTGTGGATAATACCAGGCAAAAATAACAAGACATTTAAAGTGAAAGAAATATCAGATTGGCATCAGACATTTTAACAGCAACATTTTGTGCCAAATGACAATGGAATTACATATTTAATATGCTCAAGGAAATGAATGAGGCCAGGAATTTTACATCCAGCCAGACTAATATTTAAAGGCTTAAGGCAATCTCTTATTAAAAAAAGCAAAAACTCAAGACATCTTACTCCCATGAGTCATTCATGAGGCGTCTACTGGAACTAAATTGCCATATGGAGTGATAATGATGACTGTCAAAGGCTGTTAACATCACAAGAGAAAAATCAACATTATGTGCTTCCTGGTTGAAGTACACAACTACCTATGAAATATTCTTTTCAAAAAAATTGTATCATCCAGATCTAACTACCACTCTACATGAAATACAGAGAATAGAGGAGCATGTCAGATAACACAATGGAGAGAAAAATCAGTAAATTCAGGCAGGGGAAATCTCTACACAAAAACAAACCGTTTACTTCGATAAGGAATACTCTGACGTTTTCCAGTTTTTACAAAAGCTCTCTTATTTTTTGATAGCCACTCTTTTGGACAGGAAAGATCTGACTTATTTCTTTTTTAAATTACAGCTTATCAAAGTAAATATGCCATTTTCCTTTATAAGTTCCTTGAAACTGCTACCTTTCCCTTTAATGGCTCAAAATCAAACAGAAAGAAAATAAATTGTTAAAGTAAGCAGCTCATGGGTAAGCTGTAGCACAACTTCAAGCAGTCTGGCGTGCATGTAAGTCGAGTCTCTAAAGGGGAAGAGAACGCAGAGAGAAAATAAGTATTTAAAGAAATGAGGACTTGAATTTTCCAAATTTAAGGAAAACTATAAATTCACAGATCTAAGAAGATGAATGAACCCCAAGCATAAGAAATATGAAGAAAACTACACTGAGGTACATCATAAACAAATTTCTTGAAAACAGTGATAAAGAGTATATTTTTTAAGTAGCCAGAGAATGAAAGGTATGTCGTATACAGGTAATCAAAGATAAGGATAACAAATTTCTTACTGAAAACTATTAAAACAAGAATGCAATAGAGAATGCAATAGAGCAAAGAGAATGCAATAGAGCAAATTTTTAAGGTAGTGCTGAGCAAAAAGAAAAACTGGTGAAACAAGAATTCTACATCCTTCATATCGTTAGGTTTAAATCTATCATCTCATTTGTTTTGTTTTTTTCTCATCAATTCTTTGTTCCCCCATCTATATGCCTTTTTAAAATTAAATATTTTGTATGATCCCATTTTATGTCTTTTTTTCCTTGTTAGTAATGGTTATGATTTGTGAAGCATAATTATGTTTCAAAATTAAGGACAAAATAAGGACTTTCAGTCATATGAAAGTTGAAATCATTTAATTCACCAGCAAATGCATCATATACAGAAATGACAAAGAAAGTACCATATGAAAATGTGGATCTGCAAAAGTGTATAAAGAGCACGGAGACTGGTAAAAACAAAAGTAAAATATGTTTTATTATTTAAATGTCTCGAATATTACTTAAATATATTTGTTTAGAGAGTAAATATTAAGTATTTAAAGAAAAATAACTGAAGGTTTGAGGTTTATATAACATATGTAGATGTTAAACATATGACAGTAATAGCACAAAGTCAGGAGAGTAGAAATGGAAGTATACTACTATAGGGTTTTATTAAGTATTCATGAAGTGGTATAATATTAGTTAAAGACAGACTGCAAAAAATTAAAGATATATACTATAAACTCTAAAGTAACCACTAAAATACTAAAATAACAAAACAAATAACTATCACTAAAAAGCAAAAATTGACATAAAATGGAAATATATTAAATATTTAATAAATCTTAAAAAGGCATACAAATAAAAGGGAACAACTGATGAGAAAAATACAAAATAAATGAGATGATAGATTTAAGCCTAACAATATCAGTGATAAATTAAATGTAAATAGCCTAAATACCCCAATTAGAAGACAGAAATTGTCAGCTAAAATCAAAAAACCAAGACTCAATTTATGCTGTTCTCAAAAAATGCACTTAATAAAGTTGAGGGACTCAAAATTAACATAAAAAGTTAGTTGCATTTTTTTACACCAATAACAGTCTATCTGAAAAAAGAAACCAAGAAAACAATCCCACTTATGATAGCATCAAAAAGAGTAAAATACTTAGGAATTTATTTAACCAAATTAGTGAAAGATCTGTACACTGAAAAGTATAAAAACATTGGGAAAAGAAATTAAAGAAGACACAAACAAATGGAAAGATATCTGATGTTTATGGACTGGAATAATGAATATTGTTAAAATCCCCGTACTACTCAAAGTAATATAGAGATTCAATGCAATCTCTATCAAAATCCCAATGGCATTTCTCAAGTAAATAAAAAAAGCAATTCTAAAATATATATGGAACCACAAGAGATACCAAATAGCCAAGCAACCTTAAGAAAGAATAACAAAGTTGGAGACATCACACTTTTGGATTTCAATTTATAGTACCAAGCTGTAAAAATCAAAAGAGTATGTTACTGGCCAAAAGCAAAACAAAACAAAAAAAAACAGGCAAATAGACCAGTGGAACAGAATAGAGAGCTCAAAAATAAAACCAAGCAAGTATAGTCAAATAATTTTTGACAAGCACATCAAGAAGGCACAATGGGGAGAAAGATAGTCTTTTCATTAATGGTGTTGGGAAAATATAATTTAAAATTATATAAAGAGACATTTCTCAAAAGGAGATACATAAATGGCCAATAAACATATGATTTACATGCAAAAGAATAAAATTGGACACTTACATCATACACAAAAATTAACTCAAAATGGATTAAAGACTTAAACATAAGACCTGAAACAATAAAACTCCTAGAAGAAAATATAGAGGGAAAACTCCTCATTATTGGTTTTGGCAATTATTTTTTGAATATCACACAAAAAGTTCTGGCAATGATGCAAAAATAAAAAATGAAACTATACCAAACTAAAAGCTTCTGTACAGCAAAGAAAAAAATTAAGATGAAAAGGTAGCCTATGGATTGGGAGAAAATATTTTCAAGCCATATATCTGACAAGGGGTTAATATTCAAAATATACAGGGAACTTACACAACTCAACAGCAAACTAAAAAGTAAAAACAACCCAATCAATCAATTGGCAATGACCTGAAGAGATATTTTTCCAAATAAGACATAAAAATGGTCAACAGGTATCTGAAAAGGTGCTCAACATCACTAATCATCAGGGAAATGCAAATCAAAACCATGATGAGATATCACTTTACACTTGTTAGAATGACTATTATTTTAAAAAATAAAAAATCAATTAAAAAAACAAGAGATAACAAGTGCTGGCATGGGTGTGGAGAAAAGGGATCCCTTGTATGCTGTTGGTGGAAATGTAAATCGGTATGGCCATTATGGAAAATAGTACAGACGTTCTTCAAAATATTAAAAATAGGACTACCATGTGACCCAGCAATCCCTCTGCTGAGTGTATACACAAAGGAAATGAAATCAGCACCTCATAAAGATATCTGTGTCCCATATTCCTTGTGGCATTATTCACAATAGCCAAGATATTAAAACAATATAAGTGTCCATCAATGGATGAATGAATGAAGAAACTGTGGTATATTTACATAATGAAATACTATTCAACCTTTAAAAAGGATATACTGCCATTTACAATAACATGCATGAACCTAGAAGACATTATGTTAAGTGAAGAAAACAAAAAAAAAGTGAAGACACAAAAATAAAAAAAGTGCATGATCTCATTTACATGTGCAATCCAAAAAATTTTACTCTTTCTACAGAGAGTAGAATAGTGGTTTTCAGGGCAGGATGGGGAAGGAAATGGGGAGATGTAGTTCAAAGGTACAAATTTGCAGTTATGTAAGATGAGTAAGTCTAAAGAATTAATGTACAGCAAGAGGACTATAGTTAATAATATTGTATTATATATTGAAAATTTGCTGACAAAGCAGATTTAAGGTGCTCTTACCACAAAAACCGATATTACTGAGGAAAATGATAAATATATTAATTTGTTTACCTGTTGTAATCATTTCAGTATGTATATGTATATCAAAACATCATGTCATATATCTTAAGTACATGCAATAAATAATCAATTTTCAAAATACATATATAATCAAAAATGCATTTTACATAAAGACACAAATAGACTAAAATTTAAATGAGGAGAAAATAATATACCATGCTAACACTGATACAAAGAAAGTTAAAGAGACCTAGCATTTTGGGAGGCTGAGACGGGCGGATCACAAGGTCAGGAGATCGAGACCATTCTGGCTAACATGGTGAAACCCTGTCTCTACTAAAAAATACAAAAAACTAGCCAGGCGAGGTGGCGAGCACCTGTAGTCCCAGCTACTCGGGAGGCTGAGGCAGGAGACTGGCATAAACCCAGGAGGCGGAGCTTGCAGTGAGCTGAGATCCGGGCCACTGCACTCCAGCCCGGGCGGCAGAGACTCCGTCTCAAAAAAAAAAAAAAAAAAAATTTCAAAGTGTTAAATGGATCAATTCATTAAGATAATATATACATCCTCAATTTGTAGGCATCTAGTAACAGTTTAAAAATACGCAGAGATAGTAACAAAAATAGTCACAAAAATAATAACAGAAAAAGAATAGAAAACATAGACCATGCTAGCACTAATTGAAAGAAAATTGTACTGACTATAGTAATATCAGACAAAGTAGATTTCAGTGCAAAGAGTATTATCAGGGATAATAATGGTCTTTTCATATTGATAAAAGGGTGAATTCATTAAGAGGACATAGCAATTCTAAACATTTATGCACCTAATAACAGAGTTTAAAAATATATGAAGCCACTATGATAAAATATTTTAATACCCTTCACTCTACAATTAATGAAACAAAGAGAGATAAAAGCAGGAAGAATTCTAGAAGACCCAAATAAACTATCAACTAACATGACATGATTGGCATTAATAGTTCACCCAAAACAGCAGAATACACATTCTTTTCAGGTGCATGTAGAATATTCACCAACAAAGACCATATTTTGGATCATAAAATAAGTGTTAATAAAACCAAAAGGATTCAAGCTGTATGAAATTTAAAATTATACAAACAGACATTTCTCAAAAGGAGATATATAAATGGCCAATAAGCATATAAAAAAAAATGTTCAACAACACTGATCGTCAGGGAAATGCAAATTAAAACCACAAGATCCCACTTCACCCCAGCCAGAATGGCCGTGATTAAAAAGTCAGAAAGCAAGAGATGTAGGGACAATGTGGTGAAAGGGTAAAGCTTATAAACTGCTGGTGGGAATGTTAAATCAGTGCAACCTCTATGGAAAACAGTATGGAGATTTTTCAAAGAACTAAAGTAGGCCTACCAAAGGAAAAGAAGTAATTGCAGAAAAACACACACACACACACACACACACACACACCCGCATACATATGGTTTTTTGTTTGTTTGTTTGTTTGTTTGTTTTCTTATTTGGTTTTGGTTTGGGTTGGAGGAAGTGCTGAGCTTTACATATTATTAACAAGGTAATTAATCAGTAGATTGCCATAGAGCATTATTTCTTTTTTTTCAACTTTTATTTCAGATATGGGGGTACATGTAAAGGTTTGTTACATGGGCATGTCACATGCAGGTAGTGAGCATAGTACCCAGTAGGTAGTTTTTCAACCTATGTCCTCCTCCCTCTAGTAGTCCACAGTATCTATTTTTCTCATGTTCATACCTATGTGTGCTCAATGTTTAACTCTTTCTTGTAAGTGAGAACATGCAGTATTTAATTTTCTGTTCATGCATTAATACACTTAAGATAATGACTTTCACCTCCATCCATGTTAATGCAAAGGACATGATTTCATTCTTTTTATGACTTTGTAGTATTCCACGGTGTACACACACCACATTTTCTTTATCCAGTCCACCACTGATGGGCACCTAAGTTGATTCCATGTCTCTGCCACCATGAATACCATGGTGATGAACATACAAGTGCATATGTCTATTTGGTATAATGTTTTATTTTTATTTGGGTACATACCCAGTAATGGGATTGCTGGGTCAAATGGTAGCTCTGTTTTAAGGTTTTTGAGAAACCTCCAAACTGCTTTCCACAGTGACTGAACTAACTTATTATACATTCTCACCAACGGTGTATAAGTGTTCCCTTTGCTTCATGGCCTTACTAGCACCTGTTTTTTGTTTTTTGGATTTTTTGTTTTTGTTTTTTTTTAACTTTTTAATAACAGTCATTCTGACTGGTATCAGGGGAACCCACCCCCAATATTTCAATATAGGTTCTTTCTGTTTTCCCTAAGTGTCGGCCAGTCAGAGAAATAAAAAGAAAGAGTACAAAGAGAGGAATTTTACAGCTGGGCCTCTGGGGGTGACATCACATATTGTTAGGTGCATCATGTCCCCTGAGCCACAAAACCAGCAGGTTTTTAATAAGGACTTTAAAAGGGGAGGGGGTGTACAAACAGTGAGTAGGTCATGAAGATCACATGCTTCTTAGGCCAATAAAGATCACAAGGCAAAGGCAAAGCAAAGATCACAAGGCAAGGGCAAAATTAGAATTACTGATGAGGGTCTGTGTTCAGCTCTGCATGTATTGTCTTGATAAACATCTTAAATAACAGAAAACAGGGTTCGAGAGCAGAAAACCAGTCTGACCTCAATTTCACCAGGGTGGGGATTTTCCCCACCCTAGTGAGCCTGACGGTACTGCAGGAGACCAGGGTGTATTTCAGTCCTTATCTCAGCCACATAAGACAGACACACCCAGAACAGCCATTTAAGAAATGCATTCCTTCCCCGGGGTATTAATTATTAATATTCCTTGCTGGGAAAAGAATTCAGTGATATCTCTCCTACTTGCACGTCCATGTATAGGCTCTCTGCAAGAAGAAAAATATGACTCTGTTCTGCCCGACCCCTCAGGCAGTCAGACCTTATGGTTGTCTTCCCTTGTTCCCTGAAAATTGCTGTTATTCTGTTCTTTTACAAGGTGCACTGATTTCATATTGTTCAAACACACATGTTTCACAATCAATTTGTACAACAGTGGTCCTGAGGTGATGTACATTCTCAGCTTACGAAGATAACAGGATTAGGAGATTAAAGTAAGGACAGGCATAAGAAATTATAAGAGTATTATTTGGGAACTGATAAATGTCCATGAAATCATCACAATTTATGTTCAGAGATTACAGTAAAGACAGGTGTAAAGAAATTATAAAAGTATTAATTTTGGGAACTGATAAATGTCCATGAAATCTTCACAATTTATGTTCCTCTGCCATGGCTCCAGCTGGTCCCTCCGTTCAGGGTGGCTCACTTCCCGCAACAGACTGGTGTGAAATGGTATCTCATTGTGGTTTTGATTGCATTTCTCTGATGATTAGTAATGATGACCATTTCATTTTTTCATATGTTTCTTGGCCACGTGTCTTCCCTGAGAAGTGTCTGTTTAATGTCCTTTGCCCATTTTTAATGGGGTTATTTGTTTTTTGCTTGTTGATCTGTTTGAGTCCCTTATAGATTCTAGATATTGAACCTTTGTCAGACGCATAGTTTGCAAATATTTTTCCCATTCTCTAGGTTGTCTTTTTATTCTGTTGAAAGTTTATTTTATAGTACAGAAGCTCTTCAGTTTAATTAGGTTCCACTTATCAATTTTTGTTTGAATTGCTTTTGGGCACTTAGCCAAAAATTCTTTGCCAAGGCCAACACTCAAGAAGAGTATTTCCTAGGTTTTCTTCTAGAATTTTTACAGTTTGAGTTCTTACATTTAAATCTTCAATCTATCTTCAGTTTTATTTTTTAATATGATGAAAGGTCAGGGTCCAGTTTCATTGTTCTGCATATGGCTAACCAGTTATTCCAGCACCGTTTATTGAACAGAGAGTGCTTTCCCCATTGGTTTTTGTCAGCCTTGCCAAAGATCAGATAGTTATAAGTGTATGGCTTTATTTCTGAGTTTTCTTTTCTGTTCATTGGTCTATGTGTCTGTTTGTATCAGAACTATGCTGTTTTGGTTACTGTGCCCTTATACTGTAGTTTGAAGTCAGATAGTGTGATGCCACTGGCTTTGCTCTTTTTGCCTAGGATTGCTTTGGCAATTTGGGCTCTTTTTTTATTTCATATGAGTTTTAGAATTCTGTTTGCTAATTCTACGGAGAATGACATTGGGTAGTTTGATAGGAATAGCGTCGAATCTGTAAATTGCCTTGGGCTGCATGACCATTTTAACAATATTAATTCTTCCTTTCCATGAGCATGGAATGTTTTTCCATTTATTTGTGTCATCACTGTGATTTCTCTCAGCAGTGTTTTGTAGTCCTCCTTGTAGAGATCTTTCACCTCCTTGTCTAGCTGTATTCCTGGTATTTCATTTTCTTTGTGGTTGTTGTAAATAGGATTGCATTCTTGATTTGACTCTCAGCCTGGACATTACTGGTATATAGAAATGCTACTGATAATTTACATTGATTTTGTATCCTGAAATCTTACCTTAATTGTTTATCAGTTCTAGTAGCCTCTTGGCAGAGTCTTTAGGGTTTTCTAGGTATAGAATCATATTCTCAGTGAAAAGAGGTAGCTTGATATCTTCTCTTCCTATTTGAATGCCTTTTCTTTCTTTCTCTTGTCTGCTTGCTCTGGCTAGAACTTGCTGCACACATGTTTATTGCAGCACAATTCACAATTGCAAAGATCAACCTAAAGCCCACCAGCCCATAAGTGGATAATGTAATATACACATACCATGGAATACTTCTCAGTCATAAAAAAAGAATGAAATAATGTCTTTTGCAGCAACTTGCATGGAACTGGAGGCCACTATCCTAAGTGAAGTAACTCAGGAACAGAAAACCAAATACCACATGTTCTCACTTGTAAGTGGACTCTCAGCTATGAGGTATGCAAAGGCATGCAGAGTGGTATAATGGAAGGGGAGAGGGTGGGAAGTGAGTGAGGAATGAAAAAATACCTGCTGGATACAATGTACACTATTCTGATGATGGGTATACCAAAAGCCCAGACTCCACCAGTTCACAATTCATCCATGTAACCAAAAACCACTTGTATCCCTAAAGCTACTGAAATTTTAAAAATTAAAAAAGAGAAAAATATGTGCTCTGTAAACATAATGGAATGAAATTAAAATCAATAACAGAAATGTCTTTTTAAAATTCTCAAATACTTAGAAATCAAATAATTCACTTTCTAAATAAGCAATGAGTCAGAAAAAAAGAAAGTATTTTAATCTGAATGAAAATGAAAACATAATATATCATAAATTATCACTAAAGCAGTTAATGATTTATAGCAATAAATGCCTGTGTTAGAAAAGAAGACTAAACAAATTATCTCAGCTTCATCTTTGGAAATTTGTAAAAGAAGAGCAAATTAAACCCAAAGCAAGCAAAGTCAAGGAAATAAAGATGAGAACAAAAAAAATCGATGAAGTGGAAAAAAAAAATGAAGAAAATGCAATGAAACCAAAAGTTAGGGTTTTTTTTAAAGAAATAAAATTTATAAATGGCCAGACAGATTTGTAGAGAAAAAAAAGATGAAAAATTCTCAATATAAGGAATGAAGGAGGTGGCATCATTACAGGCTTTACAGTTGTTGATGAAAAAAGGGATTATTATGAGCAATTTTATGCCAATAAATTTGAAAACTTCAATGAAATTGACAATTTCCTTAAGAGATGCATATCACCACAACTAACTCAATAAATAATTGGGAAAAAGACATTATATCTAGAAAGAAGTTGAAGTCTTAGTTTAAAACTTTCCCACAGATTGACCTCCAGATCCAGATGCCTAGCTAATTCTATCACTGGTAAATTCTATCAAATGTTTAAAGAAGAACTAATACCAAGTCTACAGAAATTTTTCCAGATAATTAAATAAGAGAAAATACTTCCCAGTCATTGAATGAGGCCAATATTACTCGTATTCCAAAATAAGTTAGGCATTACAATAACAGTACAATTTAATATCCCTCATGGGTATAGATACAAACTTCTTTTTAAAGCATAGAAAATTGAAGTCAACAATAAATACAAAGAACAATATATTATAGCCCACTGGGGACTATCCCAGGAATTCAAAGCTAATTTAACATTCAAAAATACATCAATGTAATTCACTACATTAACAATTTTTTTTTAATCTCTATGATCATTTAATAGATAGAAAAAAATTTTTTGACAAAATTCAACTTCTACTTCTGATAAAAACTCTCAGCAAACTAGGAACAGAAGGGAACTTCCATAACCTGATCAACGGCATCCATTAAAAAAAATTCTACAGCCAATATTATACTTATTTGAAGGACTGAATGATTTTTCATTGCCCTTTCTGCCCCCTGAGATTGGGAATGAACCAAGGAGTCTACTCTTATGGCTTCTATTCAACATGGTATATAGGAGAGTCTAGCCAATGTATTAAGGCAAGAAAAGGGGGCGCAGAAAAGGCACCCAGATTTTAAGGGAAGAATAAAAACTATCTTTATTCACCAAAGACATGCTCATAAATCCAGAAATTCCTATGAATCTACAAAAAAAAAAAATCCTAGAACTAATAAGAGAGTGTATCAGGGTTGCAGAATGTAACATGAATATACAAAAACCAATTACATTTATGTATACTTACAATAAAAAAAACTCAAAATTTAAAAACAAAACCATTAACAATAGCATGAGATTATGAAATTCTTAGGAATGCATGAGGAAAAAATTATAAGACTTGTACACTTAAAACCACAAGATATTGCTGAAGGAGACTGAAGAAGATGTAAATACATGAAGGGATATAATGTGTTCATGGGTCAGAAAACTCAATATTATGAAGATGTCAGTTCTAGATACAGCACACTATCCAAATAAACTCCTAGTCAGCTTTACTGGAAAAAATGACAAGGTGATTAAAAATTCACACGGAAATGTAAAGGACATAAACTAGCCAAAACAATGTTGAAAACAAATGACCTAATTCATAATTTGTCATAAAGTTATAATAATTGAGACAATGTGGTATTGGTATAAAGATACACAAATAGATCAGTGTAACAGAATAGAAAGACCAGAAATCGACATGCTTATATATGGACAATGGATTTGCAACCAAGGTGCACAGACTATGCAATGAATAAAAATAGCTATTTCTGCCAATGGGATTGAAGCAATTGGGTTGTCATGTGCAAAACAATAACATAATAGCTTTTACCCATTCCATGCACCATGTGCAAAAGTTAGCTCAAAATGGATCATAGACCTAATTCTAAAGTCTGAAACTATAAAACTTCTAGAAGAAAACATAGGAGGAAATCTCTGTGACCTTTGGTTAAACAAAGAGTTCTTACCATGATCCATAAGGGAAAAATTTTATAAATTTGACATCATCAAAATTAAGAACTTCTGCTTTTTAAAAGGCACTATTAAAAGAATGAAAACTTAAATGACACACTGGGAGAAAATATTTGCAAATCAGTTTTTTAAAGGAGTTTAAAACTCTCAAAACTTAAAAATTAAGAAAACAAACAGCTCAATAAAGAACAAAAGAGCAAAATATTTGAACACACACTTCAGCAAAGGATAGGTGAGGGGTAGCATGATGAAATTAGAAAGTAGAAGTTTATTGATTGTCTCTTGGTATTAGCTGGGAGTGAAACGATGTCACTTTCTGACAGGTCAAGTAAAAGAAACTTGAGTATACTGAAGACCACAAAGATTATCAATAAAATAAAACTGGCATCTAAAATTGAAAGCTTAGGAAGAGACAGGAGAAATGGTGTCTGTAGTAATTTCCATACTTCTCAAAGTAGGAACCCAACAGAGAACATCTAGAGAAAAAGATAACTAAGTCTTTATATAAATCATTAGTGAAGGGGTGGCCTGCCCCCCGCACCTGTGGGTATATCTCGTCAGGTGGGACGAGAGACTGAGAAAAGAAATAAGACACAGAGACAAAGTATAGAGAAAGAAAAGAGGGCCCAGGGGACCAGCGCTCAGCATACAGAAGACCTGCACCAGCACCAGTCTCTTATTTCCCTCAGTTTTTATTGATTACTATTTTCACTATCTCAGCAAGGGGAATACGGCAGGGGAACAGGGTGACAATGGGGAGAAGGTCAGCAAGAAATCATGTGAGCAAAGGAATCTGTGTCACAAATAAGTTCAAGGAAAGGTACTATGCCTGGATGTGCACATAGGCCAGATTTATGCTTCTCTCCACCCAAACATCTCAGTGGAGTAAAGAGTAACAGAGCAGCATTTCTGCCAGCATGTCTCGCCTCCCACCACAGGGCGATTTTTCTACTATCTCAGAACTGAACAAATGTACAGTCTGGTTTTATATCAAGACATTCAGTTCCCAGGGGCGGGCAGGAGACAGAGGCCTTCCTCTTATGTCAACTGCAAGAGGCCTTCCTTTTTTACTAATCTTCCTCAGCACATACCCTTCACAGGTGTCAGGCTGGGGGACCGTCAGGTCTTTCCCATCCCACAAGGCCATATCTCAGGCTATCACATGGGAAGAAACCTTGGACAATACCTGGCTTTCCAGAACAGACGTCCCTGCGGCTTTCTGCAATGCATTGTGCCTCTGGTTTATTGAGAATGGAGAATGGCAATGACTTTTACCAAGCATACTGCCTGTAAACGTTGTGTTAACAAGGCACATCCTGCACAGTCCTAGATCCCTTAAACCTTGATTCCATACAACACATGTTTCTGTGAGCTCAAGGTTGGGGCAAAGTTACAGATTAACAGCATCTCAGGGCAAAACAATTGTCCAGGGTACAGATCAAAATGGAGTTTCTTATGTCTTCCCTTTTACATAGACACAGTAACAGTCTGGTCTTCCTTTTCCCTTCAATTAGTACAGAAGTAATCACTAGAACACACACACATGCACACACAAATCCTCCTGGATACCAAAGTCAGTGCCCAATAAAAACAAGTAAAATGTGACCTGGTCAAACTGAGAACATGTCATTCATATCAATAAATAGAAATAGGCTTAGATCATGTATTAAAAGAAAAGATTTATCAAACTGACTAATGAAGCAAAATCCAATTCTATACTGTATAAAAGTGAGGAAAAAGATTAAGAAAAGGTAAAAGTTAAAAGATGAGAAAATTCATATTAGTCAAATCTTGATATCAAAGTAGAATTCTAGCCAAAAGCAATAAGCAAAACAAAAACACTTTTTAATGCTAAAGGTTATAATTTATAGTGAAGATATAACTTATTAATATTTGTGTATCTGACAACACAAGTTTACCAATCAGAAATTATGGGATACTAAAGGAGAAATCTCCACCCACATACTGAAGACTCTGGAATATAGTTCAGCTGTGCTCAGAGAAAAAAAAATCACAGCATTAAATATCTATATCAAAAAAAGGAAAGAAACAAAACTAATGTAAAAAACAGAATAAATCAGAAGAGTAGACACTGAGTTCAAAAACTAAAAGACAGTAAAACTGATAAATGATCAAAAAGCTATTGCTTTGGAAAAAAATCAGCAAAGTACAGAAAACACCAGCCAAAAACAAAACAAAAAAAAAGCACAAATATACAAACAGAATGAGACAAAGTGGGAAAACATTAAAATAGAGGACTTTTTAATATTTTAAGATAATACTTTGCTAACTTAGTGTAAATAAATTTGACAACCTAAATGAAATAAATAACATTTAGGAAAATATGATGTATCAAGTTTGAACCTTTAGAGATAGAAAATCTGAAGAGCTCAATTACTATAGAAGCTATGGCGAAAATTGCAAGACTTATCACCAAATAATACGCCCGGCCCTGATGGTTTCACAGAGGAAAGAATTACAACTTCCAAATTATTTTTACAAAACAAACCTAACATTGATATCAATATCTAACTAAATATTGCCCTAAAAAGAATATTATAAACTAAATTAACTTATAAATACTGATATAAAAATCTTAAAGTATGAGCAAACAGTATATGTACAAAACAATTGTCATGACCAGGTGGGATTCATTCCAGAAAAGAAAGCGATTTTCAAAAACCTCATCACATTAGTGTGTGACTCATGATATCCATATATCCAAGAATAAAAGTCATGTCGTTTCACATGTGCTGTGCCAGTTATCAAGCTGTCGTCCCCGAGCTTCCAGCCTGGGCTCCTCACTTCACTCTGCAATGCTAGGGCTGGTACCCTGCAAACCGCATCCCAGCTCAGCTGGTTGCACGGGCTACGCCCTGCAGTAGAGGGGCAGAGGGAGGCTGCTGGGCTGGGGGCATCACTCTTCCTGTTTGCTCCCTCTTTAGCCAGTACCATCCCATCCTCACCTCTTCACCTTAGATGTGGTGCTGTGTTCCAGGAGCAGCATTTGAGTCCAGTTTACTGTTTACATTTGCTCCTCCAGCCGGCCGCTGCCTCCATCAGACGTCTGGGTCCGGCTCCAAGAGCCCCTCAGGCCTCAGGCCCTAGTCTGAGCGCAAGCAGGGGGTACTCTGCAGAGGGCTGAGTTCAATATGGTCCCTCCTCTCCCTTTTGTCCCCCACCCCCAACCTCTCAGATGTCTTAGCAGTCCCTTCTTGTCATTTAGTGAACAGTTATTTATGTTAAATTATTTTCATGTAAAAACAGGTATGGTTTCTGCCTCTACTTAACTAAATCTGACACCCATTTCTGGTATTTAAAAATATTCAGTTAAGAAAGAATTGTCAGACACTTCCCTGACATGATTTCATAGATAATCAACTCCACCTGAAACCAGCATCTTACTGAGAGGTTAAGGGTGGGGACTTGGAGAACTTTTCTGTCTAGCTAAAGGATTGTAGACACACCAATCAGCGCTCTGTGTCTAGCTAATGGTTTGTAAATGCACCAATCAGCACTCTGTAAACATGGACCAATCAGCACTCTGTAAAATGGACCAATCAGCTCTCTGTAAAATGGACCAATCAGCAGGATGTTGGTGGGACCAAATAAAGGAATAAAAGCAGGCCCCCAGTGCCAGCAGCCACAGCCCCATAGGATCCCCTTCTGCATTGAGGAAATTTTATTCTTTGGCTCTTCACAATAAATTGCTGCTGCTCATTTTTTGGGTCCGCGCTATCTTTATGAGCTGTAACACTCACTGCGAAGGTCTGTGGCTGACTCCTAAAGTCAGCGAGACCAGAAACCCACCGGGAGGAACAAACAACTCCAGAGGGGCCACCTTTAAGAGCTGTAACACTCACTACTGGGGAGGTCTGCGGCTTCACTCTTGAGGTCAGCAAGACCACGATCCCACCAGAAGGAAGAAACTCGGGACACATCTGAACATCAGAGGGAACAAACTCTGGACACACCATCTTTAAGAACTGTAACACTCACCTCGAGGGTCTGGAAGGAAGAAACTCCGGACACGTCTGAACATCAGAAGGAACAAACTCCGGACGCACCATCTTTAAGAACCGTAACACTGCGAGCGTCTGCAGCTTCATTCTTGAAGTCAGTGAGACCAAGAACCCACCAGAAGGAACCAATTCTGGACACATTACCAAATGGAGAACAAAGGTTCCCCACAAGGGCACTGTGTTTGGGGTGGTAGCCAGGGCAACAGACAAGAGAAAGAATAAGCTCTTTGCTCCAAATTCTGACCTGAAACAGTGGAGGAGATACTGTTAAAGGGAAAAGAACCAGGGGCATGATGGGAAATACAATGTAGACCTTTTGGGTAAGAAATGCAGAGAAACACACATATAAATGTATCTCCTTATACTTGCAAAAAGAAATACTCTAAAAACAAACCAGAAACTGATTTTTTTTTTAATTGGTTACATAAACAGGGAAGGAGAAACAAGGTAGCGAGGACAGGAATGGAAGGTAGGCTTCTCAGAATACACCTAGTTACAGAGTTTTTGCAGCAGGACGAGCCGCAGACAAAACTCCTCAGACACCAAATTAAGGAAGAGGTTTATTCAGGCGGGGGCATCGGGCAAGACCCCTGTCTCAAGAGCTGAGCTCCCTGAGTGAGCAATTCCTATCCCTTTTAAGGGCTCACAACTCTAAGGGGGTGTGCATGAGAGGGTCGTGATCGATTGAGCAAGCAGCGGGTACGTGACTAGGGGTTGCATGCAGTGGTAATTAGATCAGAACAAAACAGGATAGGGATTTTCACAGTGCTTTTCTATACAATGTCTGTAATCTACAGATAACATAATCGATTAGGTCAGGGGTCGATCTTTAACTACCAGGCCCAGGGTGTGGCGCCAGACTGTCTGCTTGTGGATTTCATTTCTGCCTTTTAGTTTTTACTTCTTCTTTCTTTGGAGGCAGAAATTGGGCATAAGACAATATGAGGCATGGTCTCCTCCCTTATTCCCCCTCTTTGAGACTTTCACTCAATAGTGGGAGTTCTCACTTTCATTTTTACTACCCATGTCTTCTTGCAAGATTGATAGTGATTCATATAGCACACCTGTGCTGAAGCATTTTGGTGAACTAAGGCAGTGATGAAGCTTTTTATCATTTGAAGAAGTACAGGTAGCAAACAAAGGAGGAGTAAGCAGGTTCTTATTACTATTATAATTCTTATTATAAGAGTTTTAAATCCTTCTAGTGCTGGGAACCATTTTCTAAACATGGCCCCAGGATCAAATCCATGCCACACTTGCACGGGCACATGTGCCAGTTTTGTCATATCTCTATGTCTTCAACTACTTGCTCTGACTATCTATGTGTAGGCAGCAATCAGTAAGGTTAAATTTCCTACAGACCTCT
>NW_012101998.1:533078-567961 GCF_000951045.1 Mandrillus leucophaeus | reverse complement strand
CACCAATCAGCGCTCTGTGTCTAGCTAATGGTTTGTAAATGCACCAATCAGCACTCTGTAAACATGGACCAATCAGCACTCTGTAAAATGGACCAATCAGCTCTCTGTAAAATGGACCAATCAGCAGGATGTTGGTGGGACCAAATAAAGGAATAAAAGCAGGCCCCCAGTGCCAGCAGCCACAGCCCCATAGGATCCCCTTCTGCATTGAGGAAATTTTATTCTTTGGCTCTTCACAATAAATTGCTGCTGCTCATTTTTTGGGTCCGCGCTACCTTTATGAGCTGTAACACTCACTGCGAAGGTCTGTGGCTGACTCCTAAAGTCAGCGAGACCAGAAACCCACCGGGAGGAACAAACAACTCCAGAGGGGCCACCTTTAAGAGCTGTAACACTCACTACTGGGGAGGTCTGCGGCTTCACTCTTGAGGTCAGCAAGACCACGATCCCACCAGAAGGAAGAAACTCGGGACACATCTGAACATCAGAGGGAACAAACTCTGGACACACCATCTTTAAGAACTGTAACACTCACCTCGAGGGTCTGGAAGGAAGAAACTCCGGACACGTCTGAACATCAGAAGGAACAAACTCCGGACGCACCATCTTTAAGAACCGTAACACTGCGAGCGTCTGCAGCTTCATTCTTGAAGTCAGTGAGACCAAGAACCCACCAGAAGGAACCAATTCTGGACACATTACCAAATGGAGAACAAAGGTTCCCCACAAGGGCACTGTGTTTGGGGTGGTAGCCAGGGCAACAGACAAGAGAAAGAATAAGCTCTTTGCTCCAAATTCTGACCTGAAACAGTGGAGGAGATACTGTTAAAGGGAAAAGAACCAGGGGCATGATGGGAAATACAATGTAGACCTTTTGGGTAAGAAATGCAGAGAAACACACATATAAATGTATCTCCTTATACTTGCAAAAAGAAATACTCTAAAAACAAACCAGAAACTGATTTTTTTTTTAATTGGTTACATAAACAGGGAAGGAGAAACAAGGTAGCGAGGACAGGAATGGAAGGTAGGCTTCTCAGAATACACCTAGTTACAGAGTTTTTGCAGCAGGACGAGCCGCAGACAAAACTCCTCAGACACCAAATTAAGGAAGAGGTTTATTCAGGCGGGGGCATCGGGCAAGACCCCTGTCTCAAGAGCTGAGCTCCCTGAGTGAGCAATTCCTATCCCTTTTAAGGGCTCACAACTCTAAGGGGGTGTGCATGAGAGGGTCGTGATCGATTGAGCAAGCAGCGGGTACGTGACTAGGGGTTGCATGCAGTGGTAATTAGATCAGAACAAAACAGGATAGGGATTTTCACAGTGCTTTTCTATACAATGTCTGTAATCTACAGATAACATAATCGATTAGGTCAGGGGTCGATCTTTAACTACCAGGCCCAGGGTGTGGCGCCAGACTGTCTGCTTGTGGATTTCATTTCTGCCTTTTAGTTTTTACTTCTTCTTTCTTTGGAGGCAGAAATTGGGCATAAGACAATATGAGGCATGGTCTCCTCCCTTATTCCCCCTCTTTGAGACTTTCACTCAATAGTGGGAGTTCTCACTTTCATTTTTACTACCCATGTCTTCTTGCAAGATTGATAGTGATTCATATAGCACACCTGTGCTGAAGCATTTTGGTGAACTAAGGCAGTGATGAAGCTTTTTATCATTTGAAGAAGTACAGGTAGCAAACAAAGGAGGAGTAAGCAGGTTCTTATTACTATTATAATTCTTATTATAAGAGTTTTAAATCCTTCTAGTGCTGGGAACCATTTTCTAAACATGGCCCCAGGATCAAATCCATGCCACACTTGCACGGGCACATGTGCCAGTTTTGTCATATCTCTATGTCTTCAACTACTTGCTCTGACTATCTATGTGTAGGCAGCAATCAGTAAGGTTAAATTTCCTACAGACCTCTCCTTCAGCTGCTAACAAGTAGTCGAGAGCTAATCTATTTTGATAGATAGCATTTCTCATCTGAGCTCCTTGCCAGGCCAGAATAGTCAAGGCTCTGCCAGTTTTATTAGTGATTATTTTTAAGACAACTTGTAACCGTACAATTCGTTCGATCATGTAAATGGGGGTCCGGTATCCCCATGAGCCGTCTTGTGCCTAAGTAGCACGCCCGTAATATTGTATGATTCTCTCAGGGGGCCATTCATCATTTTTTCAATTTCCTATAGCTATGCTTTTCTCGGGAAGCCTAAAGCCCAGGAGTTCACCTGTTTTTGTGGGCAGTAGAAGAAAAGATTATTTAATAGTGCCAATAACACAACTACCTGCCTCCTGGTCAGGTAATTTGGCATAAGTTCTATGCCTACATATCCAGTATAATCCAGTGAGGGCTATCCAGTCCTGGTGGGACTCCAGGTAGATCCACATGGTCTGCAACTTTGGGAATTTACTAAATGGATTTCTCTCTGTGTGATTTTAACTCCACCAAGTGACTGTTTTTGTGTACAATTTCTGTCTCAGACAACTAAGTCATCCTACGGGGTGAGTGAATTCCTTTCCTTCTATAGCTATGCAATATTGTCCAATAATTGAGGCTTTTAGGACCCAGAAATTGTCAGGGTGATTCTTTTGAGCTGGGAATTCATCAGGAACTGGGTCTGTAGGTACTAATTCTGTAGGCTTTCCATGGCCATTGATCTCCTGTTACAGTTCCTCCACATACATAACATGAAGTGACACTGAGAGACTGGGCTACATGCTTGGCTAATTGCAAAAACAAATTTCTTGTTTTTCCTGGAATTTCTGGTACTGGCACATTTAGTTCATCATAGAAAGTTTGATACACTGGCTCAGGAGAGCGTTTGTAAACTTTCCCTCAAACCAAGATATTTACTCGAGGATCCAGTCCAGCCCCGTCGATTCCTAAGGTCACACGCTCCTCTTTTTTCCAGCGAGGATCGAGGGGATTGGTTATTACTAACTCTGAGGGGTTACATTGTCCCTTAGTACAGGAATGGCCATTTTTTCCTTTCTGAAGGTGGACTGGATCCTTTTTATTTTTCTTTATTTTTTATCAAGTGGCCTAAATGACCCAAGACCAGTATTTACGTTTATTTCTACACCGTCCTAATTTATGACAGATGTACTTTCTGTAATATAGCCTCTTTTCCAATTAAGAGAACCACACATTATTCCTAACTTACTGCTATTAATGCCAGCACAGGCATCAAATTTTCAGCTGACTTGTTTGGACACCCCTTTTTCTTCTGTTTTGGCTAACACTCTACTCGTATCATTTACGAGTCCCTACCAGTCCTCAGTCCTTAATCTTATTTTTAAAACTGTGGTCATGGGAGGCTCAAATGGGTCATAACACACATCAGGTTGGTCATTTCCTGGGCTATACACCTTGTATAGAATAACATTATACAAACAAGTTCTTTTTAGAGTTCCAGTACACTTATAATAACCATAAAATAATAGGACCGTAACAACCTTTTGTCCTACCTCAGTGACTTGATGTATACACTGGAAAAAGTCCTCAGTCTGAGGAAGGTCAGTTGAAGAACCCACACCTGGTAGACTGGAGGACCACCTTGGTAGAAAGGGGACAATCTGAGCCTCTGGCCTGCCATGTGCACAAGCATAACAATTGCTTTTTTTAACATGCAGATGGAATATTTGATCCATTTTAACCAGGCATTTGCACCTTGGTATCCTGTCTTAGTTGCTAAAATTTGTTTTAAGTCTTTAACTTCTATGATCCTCTAGTAAAATGAATGTATGGTTTTAGGAAATTACACAACCATAACCATGTGGTTGGGGCAGTCCATCCTTGCTCTTTAGTGGTCCACAGAATGTTGGACCAACTATGGCATGAAAGCTCTACATCACGGGGCAAGACTCCTGGTTGGCACTGGGGTCTTTATCAAAATCTCCCTGGATTAAATGGTCCTAGTTTACTAATGCCCAGTCTGAGGAGAGTCAGGAAGGAGAGAAGTACTTTACTGAAGTACAAAGCTGTCTTTGACTTGGCAAGTCCTCACAGGGTGTAACAAGGCAAGCATTAAATGCAATAGTTTGAGGTGAAATTGACTTGGTTATGTTAATAACTGGATGGTCAGCAATAGAACAAGGAAAGAAGAAAGAGTAATAGAATAGATGATGAAAAGGGTTAATTTTTCTTAGCTTTAGTTTGGTAGGGCTTTTCCCTGGGACTATGGCCCACGATCCTAGAGGGGGTGGCCGCTTTCTTGAGTCGAGTGTGATAAGTCCATCTTTTTTTTTTTTTTTTTTTTTTTGTGTGTGCTGCATGAAAGGCAGTCTTGGTAGTTAGCAGCACAAGGCAGGGTCCTTCCCAGGCTTGCTTGAGGTTTTCTTCTTTCCACCCTTTGATGAGAACGTGATCTTCAGGCTGGTGCTGGTTTACCGGAAATTCTAGGGGTGGTACATGTGCTAAAAGACTTTTAGGTGGTTTTTTTTTTTTTTGAGAAAGGAAAGTGGAAGATAAACCAAGTATATACTTTTTAAGAAACTGACCTTTTGTTTTAAATGGGGGGACCTTGGCCGTGGACTTTATAGTCCTTAGTGCCTTTTTACTGAGAAATTTCCTTTAGCACCTATTTTTATTAGTTTTTAAACCAAAGAAAGCCAAATACCATTTTACAGTTAACAATGCTTCTCATATGATTTTTATACCAGAAAAACTAAATTTTATCTTTATATTAGTGTGTTATTAATGTTAACCCTAATTTTAATAAAACCTTGTAGACATATTTCTTTAATTTTTAATGTTTGACCACAAGGTATGATTTTATAGACTCCTTTTAACCTTCTATAATTTTTGCTAAAGAGCAGGTTGGTGCTTTAAGAAAAACCTGTTATGCTTTTACTTTAATGTCCAGTTCACAGAAAAACTGGATGATACTTATTTAACTTTAGCTAATATGTTTACTCACATAATTTTCTTTAAAATTAACACCTTAAAACTTGCTTAAACCTTCAAAACAATAATTTTTTTAACTTTTTAATGTAAGTAAAAATGTACATTTTTATGCCACCTTATAATCCTTTTACCAAAGGTATATTTTACTTTTCTTATACACCTTGCACATAAACTTTTTTTTTTCAATAGTTTCACATTCAGGAAGCCTAGTTACTTTTAAATTATACAACATTTTTTGCATAAATTCTTTTTTTATAATACACTTCTTTTTCATGACTTTTGCAGACAATTCTTCGACATGCCTCAACTTTCTGACTTATTACAAATATTTCTTTCTTTAAACAACCAGTTAATTTATTTCAGGACAAGAATTTACCATATAATACTCTTTTTATATAAATTTTGCTCCCCTTTTTTTTTTCCTTTTTTTTTTTTTTCCTTAGGATACTTCTGAACTGGTGAGGTGTGCTCACAATGAGGTTTCCTCTAAAAGTTATTTTTTTTTTTACTTTTTGTTGTTGTTGTTGTTAGCAAAGCAGTTGCCGTTACAGATTGAATGCATTTGGGCCATCCACGGGTTACTGAGTTAAGGATTTTTGACAGGAAGGCCTCAGTGCTTTTGGGATACGCCCTTGTTTGCACTGACAACCAAGTGGTATTGGAGTGTTCTAGGGTTACGGAGAATGCCTTCAATTATCAATTATAGGTTTTAAATTTACCTTAGCTTTTAAAGGAATAGGGTACACTTTTTTTTTCTTAACTACTTGTATATCTCTCTCTTCGACTTTCCTTTTGCCTCTGTCTCTTCTCTCTCTCTGCCTCTCTCTTTCTTTCTCTCCCTCTCTCTCTCTCCTTGACTCCCTCTTTGTCGGTCTCTTCCTCTCTGTCTCTTCCTCTCTCTCTCTCTTTGCTTCTTTTCCTCTCTATCTCTTTCCTTTCTCTCTCTCTGCTGGCCTTTCCCTGCCTCTGCCAACCGCTTATGCTGCCATTCTCTCAACCACTGTGTGTTGCGGGCACCGGGTCTAAAACCAGCTGTAACCAAGTGTCTATGTACAGGAACTGGTCTGGGCTCCCTGGCTTACAGGTTACCTTGTGCCATACCTTTGAAACAAGAGACTTCTTTCTAATGGCCAACCTACCTCTAATGCTGGCCAGTCTATCTTACACAAAGTTTTAAGTTTTTCTAGTGTCATAGTACTCCATAGTCTCCTTTAAATTTTTTTTGAAATTTTTCAACATAGTTCCTAGTAGGGTGGGCTTATTTGTGCCTGACCTATGCTTCTTTGAGACAAAACACCACGCTCACACCACACGCACACTACAAAACAAAGAACCAGTAAAAAGGGCACACACATACTTTTGCAGTTTGCACCAAACCAAAATCAAAACCAAAATCAGAGTATCCAGAAATCCAAGCCAGGTCAAAACCAAAACCAAAGTATCAAGCAATCCAAGGCAAGTCAAAACAAAAACCAACGTGCCAGTACAGGCACACCGTGGGTGATCAGGCCACGCTTCCACTCAAATGGAGTAAGCAAGTTCCCAAGACCAATCCTGTCAAGCAATTCAAACCAAGTCAAAACCAAAACCAAAGTGCCAATAAAGGCACGCTGTGGGTGATCAGGCCACACTTTCACTCAAATGGAGTGGGCAAGTTACCAAGACTGGTCCTGTCAAGGAATTCAAATTCAGTCAAAACCAAAACCAAAACCAAAGTGCCGATAAAGGCACACCACGGGTGATCAGGCCATTCTTCCACTCAAACAGAGTGGGCATGTTTCAAAGACTAGTCTTACCAAGTTTTAGATGTCCAGACTCCAAGTGCCCATTCCTTCCCAGTGTTCAACCACTGCATTGATCCTCCACAGGGGCCTGCCACACACTGCTCTGGCGAGGCGTTCCACTGGGGCAAATGCCTACCTGGGAACCCTCTCAGGATCCGCATCGCTTGGGCTGGTCAGAGTCCCCGGCAGGGATGTTCCACAGGGTAGGCTTAAGCCGCCTAAGGAGCTGCCTCCACCATCCGCCAATCACCTTGCTTCCCAGTCAGGGAAGCAAGAAATGTAGAAGGAGGAGCCACAGACAAAACTCAGACACCAAGTTAAAGAAGGAGGGGTTTATTCGGCGGGGGGCATCAGCAAGACTCCTCTCTCAAAAGCTGAAGTCCCTGAGTGAGCAATTCCTGTCCCTTTGAAGGGCTCACAACTCTAATGGGGTTCGTGTGAGAGGTTCATGATTGATTAAGCAAGCAGGGGGTATGTGACTGGGGGCTGCATGTTCCAGTAATCAGAACAAGACAGAACAGGACAGGGATTTTCACAGTGCTTTTCCATACAATGTCTGGAATCTATAGATAACATAACCGATTAGATCAGGGGTTGATCTTTAACTACCAGGCCCAAGATGTGGCACCGGGCTGTCTGCTTGTGGATTTCATTTCTGCCTTTTAGTTTTTACTTTTTCTTTCTTTGGAGGCAGAAATTGGGCATAAGACAATATGAGGGGTGGTCTCCTCCCTTATTCTGACTTTGAAAACAAATTGTTTTACATACTAAAAATAAATAAATAATGAAATAGAATAAAAAACAATGAAACGCATTTCTAAATTCATCTGAATTCAGTTTCCAAAACAATTCCCAAAACAGCCTGAAATGAATAAGCCTAATTCTCTACCTGGTTGGTAACATAACAGTACAAAGAGAAGACTTACTTCTAGTGGCTTTAAAACATTACTGACTGTGAAGAGCTGCTGGTTCCAAAACACAGTTCCCCACAGAATCCACATCAGAAAACGGGTCCCCATGCTGTGCAGCTTCCTCCACTCAGTTCCAAGTGGGTGCATCTCATTGCTGGGCCATCCAGCCCACCTGGAATCCCAGGCACAATGACAACTGGAAAATACAGTTTTCAGGTTTCTCCATTCTGCACCCAGCACTATATATTGGCCGCAGAGTAGAAATGAATTGAGCACATCAATCCATATTATCTGTCACCTGGTAAGCTCAGGCCCTTCGAACGTCTTCCATTTGTCTCTTGAAGATTTGGAACATAGAAATTTTCGAGGAAAACTCATCCTGAAAATCTATAACAGGATTACACCATGTAACTAATGTGTCTTATGTCTTTAACCAGGGTCAATGTTTAGAGACTGTGAAGAAAAAGACCATGTCTAAAATATCCAGTGTGCCCTAAATAGCACCAGGGCAAGCATGACCATGCACACAATCCTACCGTGGCTGTAGTTCCAATCACACAGAGAGGACTCTCATTTGGAAAGAAAGGTATGCAATTTTTTGTTTTCTAAATAATCCCAACAGGTTTTAGGTTTTTTTTGTTTTTTTTTTTTAAGATGTAGTCTTCTGGCTTTGTTGCCCAGGCTGGAGTGCAGTGGCACAATCTTGGCTCACTGAAACCTCCGCCTCCCTGGTTTAAGTGATTCTCCTGCCTCAGCCTCCTGAGTAGCTTGGATTACAGGAGCCCACCACCATGCCTGGCTACTTTTTGTATTTTTAGTAGAGATGGGGTTTTGCCATCTTGGCCAGGCTGGTCTTGAGCTCCTGACCTCAAGTGATCCACCTGCCTCGGCCTTCCAAAGTGCTGGGATTACAGGCGTGAGCCACTGCACCCAGCCGGCTGATGAATTTCTTAGCTCAACTTCCTGGTCCAACAAATTCACTCATTGCATAATGTGTGTAGTGTTCTGCAATTCCAATCTTACTCTACTCGTGGCTATGCACCTTAGACAAGGTTTTTAACCTCCCTGTGCCAAGGCCTCCTCTTGTAAAACAAAGGTAGCAAGTGTTCCTCTCATTTTTTGTGAGGATTAAATGAATTAATAAAAATCAAGTTATTTGCAATAGCAAAGACTTGGAACCAACCCAAATGCCCATAAATGATAGATTGGAATAAGAAAATGTGAAACATATACACTATGGAACACTATGCAACCATAAAAAAGGATGAGTTCATGTCCTTTGCAGGGATATGGATGAAGCTGGAAACCATCATTCTCAAACAACTATCACAAAGACAGAAAACCAAACACCGCATGTTCTCACTCATAGGTGGGAATTGAACAACGAGATCACTTGGACACAGGGTGGGGAACATCACACACCGCCTGTCGGGAGGTGGGAGGAGGGGGGAGGGATAGCATTAGGAGAAATACCCAACATGAATGGTGAGTTGATGGGTGCAGTAGACCAACATGGCACATGTATACCTATGTATCAACCCTGCACGTTGTGCTCTTGTACCCTAAAACTTAAAGTATAATTTTAAAAAAAGAAAAGAAAAGAAAAATCAAGTGCTTTGAAGAGTGTCCGACACCTATGAAGTGCTGCACAATTGCTATTACTCTTTTCATTACGTTTATTACTACTGTTACTCCCCAGTGCCAGCAGATATCAAGATAGCAATGATTCTAGATACATTCAGTATTCCTGAGTCACAAACACTGGCAGATTACCTGCAGTCTGAGATAATATTTCTCCTTTGGAAAAGAAAAAGAAAAATGTAGCCTATGTAGCAAATACTATAACATGATGAATCCTTTATTAATGTTTATAGGGGAAAAAGAAAGAAAATCATTTTCCAAACAGTAGAATTTTGAACTAAGAAGTTAGGTCTGAACATCCCTCATGGATCAGAGGTGACAGACCATCCTGGTGGCATCCTCCTTAGACAGGCCACAGGCTGAGCATCCAAACCATGCAGTCAGCAGGTCAGTGGCAGGGGAGACTCTGCCTTCAACACACAAATGAAATCCATGAAAATGAGGAGTGAGGGGCAGAGCCTGCTGCCTAACACTCTAGATCCTGACACCTCTGAATATAGGAATTGCACAGATGAGAAGAGAGGAAAGAAAAACACAGAGTGGATCTCACTGTCACTGGGCAGGGACCAGGTTGGGGAGAACAGAGTGGAAAAAGACTGGTTATTTCTGCAAAATGATATCTACGTTTGTCCACTGTGCTAGTTATAGTCCTTTCCCTGTGGTTATTTCTTAAAAGATGGAACTAAAAGGCCAATACTTAGAAAAAAACTTTAAAGGATTTAAAAATCACAGGCAAAAGTTCAGATAACACACCACATTCAGATTGATGGTGAGGAAATCTTTCCCGATAGAGACCTCAGTCTCTTTAGAACTTCACATCTCAGAATAATGAGGAGCAAAACTCTAAGTAAAGCAAATCATTTTTGCAGTTATATAGACTTTGCCAAAACAACTGTGAGGAAACTGAATCAGTAATATTAGACTCTAAAAGCTTTTTTCCCTCCACCAACTACCACAGATAATTTTATAGAGGACAAGAATTTCCAGCCAAAATAACCAAATATTTTCTTTACCACCTGGCATGCTGCTTCTTCCAGCTTGTGTGGTACATTGCTAGAAGTTTCTCTACAGAATAAAATTACCCTCTGGGAACTGAGCACATGGGTTCGTGGTAAGAGTTACTCTGGACCTAGTTTGGTCACTTGGCAGGGAAAGCATCAGGAAACAGACTGCGTGAAGAACCATGAGTAAGCCATGTTTGCAGGAAGCAGACGGTATGTGAGGTAGGAGATTTAAAAAAAGAAAAAGAAACTGTATTGTGAGCGGCTTCTATTCTTGCTGGGCTAAGAAGTAGTAAAGGAGTAGTGGCCAAAAAATAAAAACTGTGCTATCAAAAAGAGAGAAGAAAAAAAGAGATGCCAACAACCCAGTAGAAAAGTGAGCAAAATAACATGGAGAGTTCAGAGAAACAAAAGTGCAAATGCTTTCAAATATGGGAACAGATTTCAATCTCACTCTTACAAGAAAGGCAGTGGTATTTTTCACTTAACAAGTTGGCAAAATTCAAAAGCTGTGATGGCAAACTGTGTGAGTGATGGTGCAGGGACATCAACATTCTCCTAGATATTGCAAGTGGGAGTGCAGGTTTACAAGTTCATGGGAGGGCAGGCTGGCAAAAGCACAAAGGACCAGAAGTGTTTAACTCAAGGACACCACTTCTACAAAGTGAGAAACTGAGTACTTTTTTTTAATAAGTCTGGAAACAATCTAAATGTTCACAGCGGGGGACTAAATAAATTATGGTGTGACCATACAGTAGAATATTATACAAATTTGTAAAGAAGCAGGCCCGTACTGATTTGGAAGGCCCTGCAAGGTACACAGTCAAGTTCAAAAGGAAAGGAAGGACCACAAAAGTACCTTGTTGTGCTACCACTTGCATAGGAAAGCTCCTCTAAACAAATGCAGATGTGCTGCAGAGGTAGCAGACACCTCTGGAAGCTGGCAACAAGGGCTGCCTGGAGGGAAAGGAAAATAGTGAAGCAGGAGACACCCAAACCCATTAAAATGTGTGATGTGTGTCTGGTGTCTGTGTAGATGTGTGCACATAAATGGAAGAAATATTGAGCATTCGTGCAGGCGTGAGCTGTGTTCTCTCTGTACTGTAAGCTTATGGGTGACTTTTATCTTCTTCCTTGTAGTGTTTTTTGAGTTTGTAAATATTTCACAGCGAAATTAGATGCTTTAAAAAAAAGGATTTTTTTTTTCCTCCTAAAATTCTCAATTATCTCCACCAAACAAAATACTTGGGCCAGGCGCAGTGGCTCACACCTGTAATCCCAGCACTTTAGGAGGCTGAGGTGGGCCTATCACCTGAGGTCAGGAGTTCAAGACCAACCTAGCCAATATGGTGAAACCCCATCTCTACTAAAAATCCAAAAAAAATTAGCCAGGCGTGGTGAGGAGCACCTGTAATCCCAGCTACTCGGGAGGCTGAGGCAGGAGAATCGCTTGAACCTGGGAGGCAGGGGTTACAGTGAGCCAAGCTTGCACCACTGCACTCCAGCCTGGTGACATAGCAAGACTTCATCTCAAAAAAAAAAAAAAAAAAAAACCTGGTCAGTTAATTCAGTCAAAACAAGCCTTTTGATTGTGATGCATTCGGGTTGCACAGTGGGATTGGAGCTGGAATCCCCAGCTCCACCCTCGGAGGACAGTCAGGGCTCACCACCCGCCTGGGGAGCCTGGCGTCCAGCAGCCCCACACTACCTGTGATCCACTAGGCCCCATGGAGGGTGCAGAAGCAGGGCGGGATATTTGGGGACAGAGTTCCACTTATTGTCTCTCTCAGGTGAAGCCTTCCCAAATGGTGCTGCTATTGGAATTGAAGACTTGGAGCTATTTTGGTTGCATTCTTGGCCCTGAGAGACAGGTTTCCTGTTAATACTGTTTTGACTGAGATTGTTTGGGCCTCTCCAGCGGGAGACCAGATTTAGATCAAACGCACAGGATCCTCCTGCTGCAACAAGAAGGGCCTGTGACACCCAGGGAAGTCCAAGTCCCTGCTGTTAGAGGGTGGGAAACGGGACTGGGGTGGTTTCTCTGCTGCCCCAGGAGGCCCTAGTGGAGAAAGGCCCGCCCGCCCGGAGCCACACAAAGCCCAGGAGGCTGGGCCGGCAGTGTGGAGGTCAAAGTATCCCAGGCCCCCTGTGGAAGGTGAGTCCCTGCTCTGGGGCCCAGGGCCCGGCTGAGGAGGCTCACAGAGTCATACTCAGAGTGCCAGCCCTCACACAGGGCTGTTCAGAGTCTGCCACTGATCAGCCACCATTTGGAGTTGATGCCAGGAATATGGAACCAAGAAGACCTTGGGAGGCAGGGTCTGTCCTGGCCTCTCAGATTCAACCTGGCAGACGCCCTCACATAGGCAGGAAGAGATGCTGATGGGAGGCTTGAACAACCCAGGGCCCACAGGCACTTCATTCTCAAAGGGAAAGAAGAAAAGGGAAGGCCTGCCTGCCGAATTCAGGTGTACAGAGAGGGACCCCAATGTATGCAGCACAGTAGAGACAGCTGTCTGGAGATGACTCTCGGGTGCACCATGCCCAGGCTGGGGGGACCTCCGAAGCAGGCAGGAGAGTACCATCTGGTGACCAGAGTCCCTGGGGTAGTTGAGTTGTCAAGGCCTAAGCGGAACCTACTCTTTATTCCATATTTGCATTCCGTGTTCCCTTTGCAAGGCTAGGGAAGTGGCTCCAGCGTCTGAATTAGGGCCTTGACCTTTTCATAAGAGCCAGTAATGACTATGGTGAGACCTTCAGTAGAGCCTGCCCATAACCTGCTGACATGTGGCTTTTGGGAGAGCCAGGCTTATTTGTTTCCAAAACCTTTTCCTTTGAATCTTTGTTTGATCATGGACCTGGGAACTGGCATCTGCCATCTCTTTCCTAATGTGACCTTAAATCATCCAAGTGACTACGGGAAGGTGGCCTGCAGCGCCCAGCCTGGGCCTCTGGAAAGAGCTTGTAACTCTATTGCCAGACGCTGAAAGTTAGTAAACAACCTTGTGAGGCACAGTTCTTTTCCCTGAAACTGGAGGAACACAGCCAAACTGTCTTCTCCCATTGTAGATGGCAAACTGTGAAGATATGTCTTAAAGTCTGGTAAGAGTCACCCCTTTCATTGCAAAGTTAATGAAAGAAAACCATGTGTTTACAACAAGACTGCCTTTTCCTAACAATCCTGAGTCATTGTGCCACCATTCAAATGTCAGAGAAGCATCCATGCTCCAATTAAGCCGAAGACAAAAGTAATGTGGAAAAATAGAAAGAATTCAGGTTTCAGAAGAATCATCTTGCGATATGTGTGTAAATGAAAATGTCTTTTTACCTGAAGTAACCCTTCAAGTCAGTGATCCTCACTCGAAGCCAGGAGCATGAGGGACTCACCCAAAAGCTTTGACAGTATGCTCATGCCTGGGCCTCACCCAGACCAATTAAACCAGAATCTGGGGAGAAAGGGGGAGACTCAGATATCTGTGTCTACCTCCCAGGTTATCTGAACATCCGGTTAGGATTAAGAAGCACTGATAGATCTGAACTTTCACTTAGGTTTATTTTGTAATAAATGGCCTTCCTATCTGTGACCTCAGGGCTGAAATGAATAGGTCCATTTCAGTGGCCCACCAGGGACTAACCCAAGGCTGTCAGAGTCCCAGTTATAAAAGCACATCTTCTCTGGAACCCTGCAACACAAGTAAAGGAGTCGCCTTTCTTCCACCAAACTGCACCCGTGCACAGAGTACCCAGCCAGCCAGCCAGCAAGGAGGCACCCGTGGCCAGCAGGGCAGGCCCAATGCTGGCTGCAGGCTCCACTCCATCAGCCCTGGCCTCTCCCAGCCTCTAGGCTTGGGCCCTGGTGTGTGAACATGAGTGCCCTGCTAGAGGGCTGGAGGGCCTGGAGACACACATTCTGGGTCCAGCCCATGGCCCACTCAGGATCAGCCAAGGGATCCAGGTAAGTGGGTCAAGGCTCTGGATTTTGTCCCTAGTAAGCCATTTAGTTTTTAGAGAAAAACTGTTTTTCCATGCACTTTTATTGCTCCCTCACGAGGAGATGTTCTTCCCAGGACCGCTTCACCTACTCAGGGATGCTCCTTCAGCACTGTGGCATCTGAATATGCAAAACGAGGATCAGGTGCCTCCTAGTATTTTGGTAAGAATCAGAGAAAATCAAGTGATATATCCTAAAATACTATTGGAATGCAGGGGATAATTACATGATCATTTTTCAGGAAACGTCTCTATAATACTTTAAACTGATGGTCAATCAAATTGGTGTCTCAGGCACATACAGATCAAAACTTAGCAAACAGTACTCTTTAACCATGTGTAGTTTGTTGTATGCCAATTATAACTTCATATAACCGTTCAAAGAATCTGTGACCCAGCACTCTGAGTTTGGGACACAGTTGGTGGTCCCAGCAGCCATGTTCTGTTACTGGAATCTATGTGTTTGCTGAGTGGATAGTCCTGGAATCTGCCCCCAGCGCTATCCACGCAGCAAACACACTTATGAGGGTGTTGACCACAGCCCCAGTTCCAAGGTGTGGGGGGTGGGGGTGGGGGTGGGGGCAGGTTGTCTAAAGCCCACCAGTCCTTTGCCACAGTCATTGGTTTAGGATTAGCCCTGTGCCCCGAGTCCACCAAGCAGGCGGGGTCTCATCACTACTGCCAGATCCCAGACAGTTTTTGTCCTCCCTCTGAGGTCATAGCATGGGGGGTAAAGCCCGGAACATTTGCCACCAGGGGAGAAGCAACTTCGGAATTAAGCCCACAGTTGGTGGGAATATAAAATGGTATGGTAGCTATGGAAAATGGCCCAGTAGTCCCTCAAAATGTTATACATAGAATTCTATGAAACCCAACAATTCCACTTCTGGGTATCCACCCAAAAGAAATGAAAGCAGGGACTCAAAGAGATATTTGTACACCCATGTTCACAGCAGCCTTCTTCAAAATCGCCCAAAGACAGAAGCAGCCTAAACATCCACTGATGGGTGAATAGATTTTTTTTCCAGTGTGATCTGTCTATACCATGGAAAATTATTCAGCCTGAAAAAAAGAAGAGAATTCTGACACATCCTACAACACGGATGAACCTTGAGGACATTAGGCCAAGTGACATAAGCCAGACACAAAAGGATAAATATCATATTATTCCACTTATATGAGGTTCCTAGAGTAGTCACTTTGGAGAGACAAAAAGTAGAATGGTGGTTGTCAGGGCTGGGAGGAGGAGAATGGCAGCTATTTGCGCAATTCGTATAGAATTTCAGTTTTATAAGATGAGTTCTGGAGATGGATGATAGTAATGATTGTACAACAATAGGAATGTCCTTAACACCATTAAACTGTATCCTTATAATGGTTAAGATGGTCATTTTATGTGGTGTGTATTTTACCACAATTTTTTTAATTAAAAGTTTTTTGAAGAATTAAGCCCACATACAGAGGACAGCCAAGCCTGAAGAAGAGCCAAGAAACAGACCTGGAGCCCTGTGATTGGCTGGCTCTGCAGCTGACATCTCACATTTCCACCTTGCTTCAGCCAGTTTGTTTCAGGCTTTTTGCTACCTACGGCTTAAATCATCTTCACTGCTACCTTGCACGTGAAAGAAGACATTACCATGAGCTTCTAGAACACCAACCCAGTGGAACTTCCAGTCCACCTCTCAGTCAGATTAAACATTACCTGATGTCCAAACAAGAGTTGGTCCTGTGGGTGATCAAATTCTGACCCTGACTTTCAACACTTCTTAGCCCCTAGACCCCACTGCACTTCACCTGTCCAGTCCCTGGGCCACACCACAGACTTTGTCATCAAACATAATCTCCAAAGTTACATGCTGTGTTCCTTTATCACGTTCCACTATTCTCACACCCCTCCCATGCTCATTCCCACACACCCAGCCTATGGCACTCAACTCTGAAGTCCACTTTCCGGCCTAAACTCTATGACGTTCCATGTTAGTTTACAACGTGCTAAGCGCCTCAGCCGTCCTCAGCAGTTCCTGTGTCCCTGGTCAGTTGCTGTTCTTTTCCCTGGAGTGGCTCTCCAGATCCTACAGCCTCCTCCATCCTCCAGCATGCTCTCCTTCCCAAATTTCCAGGTCATCTCTCCTCCCTCTTTCTCTCACTCTGGTTCGTATTTCCAGCCTCTTGCCCACAACCTCTACACTTAGTCACGTCTTCCTATTTCCCATGGTTAAGGAAACACGTTTCTTCACCTGCTGTTCCCTGGCAGCTGCCACCCTGTCACTCTCCTTCCCTTCACAGCCAAGCAGCTCACAACATTCACCTGTGTTCTGATCCCCACCTCCCAACATTTCCAGCCAACCACGGTCAGGCGTCCAGCCCCAGACACTCCAGTGGAAACATTCTGTTAAAAAGGCTCTCATCCCAAATGGCTAAGCCCATGGACCTTTTCCAGACAGCCTCCTGCCCGAATTCCCTGTCACGTGTGGTGTGGTTCCCTTGAGTGCCATGCACCCTTGGCTCCGGGGCACCCTCTAAGCTGTCCTCCCGCCTCTGACATTCTTTCTCTTGCTCTGACTCTCCCTGGGAAGTTGGGGTGCTCTACAGCACTGTCTAAGGCTTTCCTCACTTTCCATCCTCAGTACCCATCCTAGGGACTTCATCCCATCCTACATGTTAAATTCCAAGAAAGGTCTGGCTTTTGCCTGGCTCCAGGAGTAAACCTCTAACCCCTGCCCTTGGAGTGTCCTGCCTGAGAAGATTGTCTTTTCTTGGGGCCTTGGGTCATGCCACATACTTTATGCTGACAGTGGGATTTAGTCAAGGTGGAGGGGGGCTGGTCTCAGACCATGTGGTGTGAAGTTGACCTCCACAGGGGCTGGAGACTGAGCAACTAAGGTCGGTCGCCTGGGCACCCCATGCTTAGGTGACCAACTTGCAATGAAACCCCTGAAAACCAGGGCTGAGACTGCCTGGCTGCCGGTCACTCATCATTGCAGGGAGAAGTAAGTGCTTCTCTGCAGATCCACTGAGAGAGGGCAACTGGAAGCTGACACCTAGTCTCCCCTCCTGTTTTCACCGTAATAAACTATAACCATGCGCATCACAGCTTTTCTGAGTTCTGTGAGTCCTTCCAGTGAATCACTGAGGCTGAGGGTGGCCTCTGGGACCCCCAACACAGCATACCATGTCATTGAGTCCTGCACTAATGATTCATAAATCCATATTTTCTTCTGCACATGTCTCCCAAGCACCCTATCTACAGACATAACAACCAAAATGTCTCAGTCACACTACAGATTTGAATTGTCCAAATAGGTCTTCCGCATTCTGCTCCCAACTCATTTCTCCTTGTGCTTTGCTGCAAACCCAGCCGGTCATGTCTAAGACCTGGAAGGTATCTCACCCTCCAACCCTCCTGTGCCTCCCTTCCCTCATCTGTTGTATTGCCTGTGGGCTTCTCTGGGTCCTTCCTGGCTTCTGGGCTCACTGCTTCCCTCAATTCAGCCTCTAACCATGTCAGCTGGACCATGAGATCAATATTCTCTGGGTAGGTCTCCCTATATCCAGGCCACACCCCTCCAATTACTCCCCCTACAGACAACAGGAACCTTTTTAAAAAGCAAAACCAGAATTCTAGTTCAAGAACGTGAAATTGAAATCTATAGGAAGGTGTAGCAGGTATAAAAACAGTAAGAACCCATAACAGTGAAGAGAAAGGCCATTAGTGAAAAGGACATTTCAACAATTTTTAGAGAGTCAAAAGTGAATGAGAACAAATTAACAGATAAATCAGAATGGAGAAAAACTCACCTTGTTGTACAACCCTCAGCAAAGCCTTGCACTTTGGAGCTTTCCACAGGAGTTGACCAGGATGTTTACTAAGAGACACTGAGCTCAGGACCACTGCAGATTCAACCATTACTCATTCCAGGCTTTAGGGAGTCTACACCCAGACACTGGCTTCTTGCCTTCACACCCTGAAGTGACATTTGCTCACTGACAATCCCCTAACACAAACTGGGGGCCTCCAGCCAGCCGTCATCTCAGGAAAGAATCCCACCTACAGAGACAGCAGTGTGAAGTCCTGGACAACAGGGTGAGATCCTACCTGCAGAGACAGCAGTGTGAAGACCTAGACGACAGTGTGAGATCCCACTTGCAGAGACAACAGCGTGAGATCCCACCTGCAGAGACAGCAGTATAAAGACCTGCACCGAGCAATCAGTCCCTAACATCTAAATAAGTACTATTTGGTTTGTGATCATGGGAATATGGTAATTTACAACCTTTTGGCTTAAAAATATATATACTGTGCAACTGTTGTAGGTACTTTCCAGTTTAAAATTCTTCAGTGGCTTCCCTTGACCTACTGGGTCAAGATAAGAATCCACCTTCTTTCTTAGCATCCAGAATCTCCTGCTAAAGACCATGTTCTCCATCAAGCCCCATGGTATTTTACAGTTCACATATATGGGCAGCTGGCAGTGTTCTGTTTCTTGGCCTTGACTCGGCATTCTCTCTGCTCAGAGTGCGCTTCCCCACCCCTGCTATTAGGGGAACACTAACACAGCTCAAAAATTTGTCCAAATAAAGATTACTTACAATTGTCCCTCTCCCAAAACCATGTAAAGTCAGTCCCTTCTACACAAGCTTTTACCAATGTTCCCATGATATTTTATTACACTTGTAAATTTTTTTTTCTTTTTTTTTTTTTGAGTCAGAGTCCCACTCTGTCACCCAGGCTGGATGGAGTGCAATGTCGCAATCTTGGCTGACTGCAACCTCCACCTCCCAGGTTCAAACAATTCTCCTGCCTCAGTCTCCCAAGTAGCTGGGATTATAGGCGCCCACCACCATGCCCAGCTAATTTTTGTATTTTTAGTAGAGACTGGGTTTCACCATGTTGGCCAGGCTGGTCTCTTTGGCCAGGCTGGTCTCTTTGGCCAGGCTGGTCTTGAACTCCTGACCTCATGATCCGCCCACCTTGGCCCCCCAAAGTGCTGGGATTTACAGGCGTGAGCCACTGCTCCTGGCCTACACTTGTAAATTTACCTGCCTGTCTGCACTTTGTGCTCTGTGAGAAACCTGGGTGCCCCAGGCTTAGAATACAGGAGAGCTTTATTATATTCCCAACAATGAATGAGCAAATGGCATTTAGGGATGGACTTGTCATTCCCTGTGGGACTGATATTGGTTCCATCAGGTGTCTTATGTAAGCAACATCCTATCAGTAAAGTGGGAACAATAACGCCAGCTACAGTGGAGGGTTTTTGTGAAGATAATAATGATTGATAAAATGTATCAAATACAGACAATGCCAAACACTACCCACAGCACTTTATACATGTTTAAATTCATTTTCATAATAACACTGTATGATTGGCACAATTATCTCCGTTTTATACTTGACAAAATTAAGACTCAAAAATCAAAGGACATGGCCACTCCAGAATCAGAGGGAGCATCTGGTGCACAGCAGGCCCTCAGCAGGCGCTAGCTCCTTTTCTTGTCCCCACCTCTCAACTCTTGGAAATTACAATGAGATAAGTGAGTGACACAAGGGAGGCATGACCTGTGTTGAGGAGACTATATAACAGAGAAGCTAAATTTCTTAATACTGTTTTATAACTTCTAGGAAAAACACATCTCCCAGACCAAAGCAAGAATCCCCCTGCAAGTTTCCCCTGGATCTGTCCACTTAGGCTTGGATTAGAGGATTCATGCTCACTCCACATCTCAGAAACACCATTAGTTACAACCTCTGGGAAAAGATAGGTCAGGTTCTATTACATACCAGTGAGTCTCTTTGAGGCCAGGGTTGTTAGTCTGATTGTAATAATAATAACAGTTATAGGAGGAATAGCATGGCAACCACAGCAATAGGAGGAAGAATATTAACAGAGGACTTACTAACCACCAGGTCATGGCTAAGCACTTGAATTAACATATTTCATCCGTTTGAGATAATTACTAGCAGCAATTGCAGCAACAGTAGTAACAGCATCGTCAGCGGTGGCAATATCTAATGTTAACTGAGTACTGACTCTCTGCCCAGCTCTAGACTACACCCTTTACAATTATCAGGGCATTTAATCCCTATGAAAGAATTACTGCTGTCTACATGTTGCAAGTGGATTCCATTTCTGACCAAGAGGAAGTAACCAGGTTTTGATTTACCCTCTTGTCTGAACCCACAAAAATAATAAAATATATGAAACAATAGCTTTTAAGACACTGGCCAAAAAGCAATGGAGGACAGTGATCCCTAAGAGATGGGCACAAATGAGGTGACCCGTCTGATTGCCCCAGCTTACTGGAGGGCTATCCAGCCATCTGGGAGGGAGAGGGATAGCAGGAGAATACAGGACTCCTAAGCTGAGGCAACAAAGAGGAGACAAAGGTAACTAGACTTTGCAAGAAAGATTACCAGATAGGAAAGAGCTTCACAGAGAGAAGGACAGGGATCTGCAGAGGGCCTCTCCTGAATATTCAGTATATGAATGCTGAGAAACTAACCCAAGTCTGGCAAGAGAATTAGAGCAAATGGAACCTGGTGTTCACACGGTACCAGGGCTAGTGCCTGCTCCTACCAGAACGATAAGACATTGGGACACTGGGTAGAGTACTCAGAGGGTGATGCCTTACCAGTAGTAAGGAATAATTAGTCCAAGATTAAACACTGCTCTGGCTCTACCTAACAAAATTTAAAAGCAAGACCCAAAGGGATCAGACTGTTTCCAAGTAGCTTAACTGCATCCCAAACAAAGATCAGGAATTCAAAGATATGCAGTACCCAACAGGGTGAAATTCACAATGTCTAGCATTCCATCAAAAATAACCAACAGGCAAAGAAGCAGAAAACATAATGAGAAGAAAAATCAGCCAATCAACACTGACCCAGAACTGACAAAGATGTTCAAATAAGCAAACAAAGATACTAAAACAGTTATTATACCTGCATTATGTATTTGCAAAAATTAGCTACAAAGAATCTGTAAAACAGGCAAATTGAACTTCTAGAGATAAAAACTACAATGTGTGAGATGTTGAAATGAAAAATATATTGGATGGGATTAACAACAGATTAGACATTGCAGATGAAAATATTAGGGATCTTGAAGAAAGAGAAACTATCCAAAATAAGACACCAAGAGAAAGAAAATAATCAAAAATTGAAATGAATAGAGGGTGTGGAACAGAAAAAATATTTGAAGAAATAATGGCTGAAAATTTCCAAATTCAATCAGAGCTATAAACCCATAGATCAAAAAACCTCAACAAACCCAAGCCCAAGAAATAAAGAAAACTACAAGGCACCTCAGTATTAAGTTGCTCAAAATCAGTGATAAAGAGACAATCTTAAAAGAAACCAGAATAAAAAGACGTATTACATACAGAGACAGAGATGTGGATGACAGAAGATTTCTTGTCTGAAACAATGCAAAAATAAAGCAACATTTCTAAAGTACTGAATGAAAAAAGGCATCAGAAAAGGAGATTAGCATTACGTAGAGCTGAAACCAAAAGAAGACCTAGTTAACGCCGGGTCCCATCGATTTCAGGGTACCTAGAAATTTAATATCAGACTTATAGTTTCAAAAATTGACTTGAATGACTATCATAAACAAATATAAATTCCAGTCGGATTAAAGATATAAATGTCAGCCTAGAGTTCCATATCTAGCAAAAAAAATGTGTCTAAAATAAAGACTGTTTTCAGAAATAAAAAGCTAAAAGAATTCATCAGCAGCAAACATGGGCTACAAGAAGCGTTAAGGAAACTTCCTCAGCAGAAGGAAATTGAGACCGCGTGGAAATCTGGATCTATGCAAAGGAATAAAGAATATCAGAAGTTGTTAACTGCATGAGTAACTGTATAAGATTTTATTCTTATTAAAAAATAATAACGATGTAATTGTGGCATTTACAATATATGTAGATATAAAATGTATGACAACAGCACAAAAAGCCAGCAGGGGGAAAATGGGAGTAACTATCATGAGATTCTAATACTGTCTATAAAGTGCTATAAAAACACTCAAAGATCGACTATGATAAGCTAAGGACTAAAGCAACCATTCAAATGATAAAACACAGATTCACAGGTCATCTTCAGGTGATCGTCTTCAGGTCATCTCATGCCTGTGAACACAGCCACACTCCAAGTAGTGTGAACCAAGTGGAAGAAACGAGAACCTGGAGTGCAAGGAACCCCAGGCCTGGGGCTCAGGTTTCCCCTCTGGGGACTCACCTTTGAAGCCGTAGGCCTCTCATTACAGTTCCATGTGCTTCTCAGCCTCTCGTATTCTTGCCTTATTGAAATACCCCATTTGTGTTTTTTTCAAAGAATAAGGATCAGAAGAGACTTCTCTAACTCTTTCCTTGCTTTCCAAAACAAGAAAGAATTTCACACGTTCTTAGGAGCTGGGGACATAGGCTTAGAATGGCAAGTGGTGGATACCTGGAATACTGCCTCACACATCCAGGTAGAAAGGCCTTGAGGGTGGAGTCGACTATTCTCAAAATGTCAGAGTATTAGAATTTCCACATACCCCTGTTGTCTATCAGTGACCTGGTCTAGGTAGAAATAAGTGGCCAGGTATCTGGCTGAGCAGACCAGTGTTTTGCTTTGCTGAATGGGTGTGCAAGACGAAGGGTAGTGTCGGGAAGGACACAGAGAGCCAGCAAAAAAGGAGGAGAGACAGATTCTGTAAAAAGGAAAAAAAAAATAGGAAAAGTGAGTCTGCTGCTATGGGGAGAAGAATTTAGGAAAAGAGGAGGCTGTTGAAGAGATGTGGTGACTTAATGTTGGTTGTAACCACTTCCTCCTCCATCTCCCCCAAGAACCTCAGAAAATATCTGCACTGCCTCTTCAAGTCAGATTTGGGACTTGGTGAAAAAAGAACAGCTAGGACTATCCTCAAGGGAGGCATGGGGTGCCCGGTCACACTTATATCGAGAAAGGTGGTTGACATTCACTCAGGATTTCATTGGCTTGTTCATCTCATCAGTAAATAGTTAATAAGCATGTTCTGTGTGCCAGGCACTGTTCTAGGTACTTAGGTTTCACCAGTGAGCAGCACAAATGTCCCTACATTGTTGCCAGAGAATGCAATAAATTATAAAGAAAATAAATAAGTGTACATAAAATGTTAGAACATGATGAGTAGAATGGAAAAAAGAAAAAGTAGAAGAGACAGCAATTTTAAACACGGTAGTCGGAGTACAATATCCCCTTGGTAAAGTAATACTAGGGTTAAGCCTTGAAGGAGGTGAGGGAGTGAGCTGTAGTTTGGATATTTGCCCCCTCTCCAAACCTCATGTTGAAATTTGATTCCAATGCTGAAGGCAGAGCCTAGTGGAGGTGTTCAGGTCTTGGGAGAGGATTCCTCATGAATGGCTTGTCACTGGCCTAGAGGTAATGGGTCAGTTCTCGCATGAGAGCTGGCTATTAAGAAGAGCTAGGCACTACCCTCTCTCTCGTTTCCTCTCTCACCTTGTGACCTCTGCACAGCCATCTCCCCTTCACCTCCCACCATCAGTGGAAGTAGCCTGAGTCCCCCACTGGAAGCCAACCAGATACTGGCACCGCATTTCCCATACAGCCTGCAGAACCGTGAGCCAAATAAGCCTCTTTTTTTATAAATTACCCAGGCTCAGGTACTTCTCTATAGCAATACAAATGGACAAAGAAAGAATGGAGGGCAATCGAGTCAGGGGAAAGGCAATGCAAAAGTCTGGAGGTAGACTTTCCCAGAACTGTGGAATTTCATAAGGACATAATGGGTGGAGAGGAGAAAACCTATGGTGGCTATGAAGGCCCTGATGCCACATATGTCAAATGGATATCCTCTGATGGTCATGAATTTATTGTAAAAAGACAACATGCATTAACATCAGGCATGATAAAAGCCATGTTGAGCAGCCCAGGTCAACATGGCTTGAAAATGAAACCAGTGAGTTAATTTTAGAGAGATCCCTTAACAGTGCTATCAAAAGTATTTGTATATTTTACCTACAAGTTTCGCTACACTAACAGCTCCACTGAGATTCCTGAATTCCACTGGAAAAGCTGATGGCTATGATTTCCCAAACTGTTAAATAAAACAAATCATAATAAACTGCTAACTTTCTTCAGTATTTAATACCTGTAGTTCAGTTCATAATTTTTTCATATATAACATGTTGCCTGTATGCAATTGAACCATAAAGTTCATGGCAAGACTGGGTGCGGTGGCTCACACATGTGATCCCAGCACCGTGGGAGGCCAAGCCAGACGAATCTCCTGAGGTCAGTAGTTCGAGACCAGTCTGGCCAACATGTTGAAACTCTGTCTCTACTAATAATACAAAAATTAGCCAGGTGTGGTGGCACATGCTTGTAATCCCAGCTACTTGGGAGGCTGAAGCAGGAGAATCGCTTGAACCCAGGAGGTGGAGGTTGCAGTGAGCGGAGATGGAGCCAATGCACTCCAGCCTGGGTGACAGAGCCAACTCCATCTCAAAAAAAATAAATAAATAAAGTTTATTGTAAAGATTATCTTGTTTTTCTGCAAAGCAATCAAAGTTGAAATTTGTTTGCTACATCAACAAATTAAGAATATTTTTACAAGCTGAGAAACAAACTAATATGTCAGCTCATAGGTGGTTTTGCCTTATTCTTCATATGTGACTTCTTAAATTAAAGCAACGATGATATAGTAAATGCTGAAATTTAGGTATATATAAACACATTCTACAGATAAATAACAAGGCTAAATATTTTTATTTGTTATGTTTTTTAAGAATCTATTCTGATCTTATAGCCACCATAAGCATTACTAGAGTTACACAAATAAATGCACTGTAAGCATGTTTATAACTTAGCCAAAACATCAATTTTTATAACTTTTTGAGAATAAGAGTTAAAATTTCATACATATTTTTTGACAAAATGCAATATTAATTGTTTCCTTTTCTTTATTGCTATAATTTAAGAACTTTGTTTTAAAGCAGCTTAGAAAGATTATGAAGTTTAGCTTTTGAAGCAGTAACTGAACTGTAGCCAGATGGTCAACAAGTAAACCACATAACTTCAAGTTCTTGCACATTATACATTTTGAGCAATGAAAGTACTATATTTTCATTGTCTATAAAGCTTCCTTTGCAATTTCCACACACACCAAAAAAAGGCAGGAGACAATGGGGATGGGATTTCTTCTGGGAATGATGAAAATGTTCTGGAATGAGTATAGATGTTGGGGTCCCTTGTGAATATGCTTTAAAAAAAACCACTGAATTATACTTTAAGAGGGTGAAATTTATGTGTGTAAGTTACATTTTAATTTTTTTAAATGTGCAAGGCAGGAGTGTGCCTTGCACATTGGAGAAACAGCAAGGAGGCCAGTATGGCTGCGGTGGAGTTGAACAAAAAAGAGATGAGGTCAGGTATGGGACGGGACATCAGACCACGGAGGCCCTTGTTGGTTTTTGTAAGATCTGTGGGTTTTACTCCAATTACATGGGGAACCAATGCAGAGTTTTGATGTGTGTAGTGAGATCGTATCGTCTACACTTCAAGGATCAGGCTGCCTGCTGTATTGGCAGTAGCTACAAAGGGTCAAGAGTGGAGGCAAGGAGGACCATCAAGAGGCCACTGCAGTGATCCAGGGAGAGGTGATGCAGACTTGGGCAAGCTCAGGGAGAGTGGCGGGAACAGTGAGAAGGGACTGGATCCTGGACATCATTTGAGGATCTCTCCACAAAATTTGCTGCTGAGTGGATGACGGACAAGAGTGAAAGAAGAAAGTCAAGGGTGGCTCCAAGGTCTTGTGGCCTGACCGTGGGAAAGACGAAGATGTTATTAATTGAGATGGAAAAGAATATGAGCCCAGGAGGTTGGAGCAAGGGAAGTATAATTTTGTCAATGTTGAGTTTGCAAAGTCATCCTAGTGGAGATGTGGAAGACAGATGTGCAAATCTGGACTTTAGAAGAGAGTTCTGGGCTGAAGATGTAAATTTGATTCTATCAGAAACTGATGAGATTGCCAAGGCAGTGGATATAAACATTAATAAATAAGAGAACCAAGATCTGAGGCTTGGAGCATGCTAAATGGCAAAAAAAAAAAAAAAAAAAAAGAGAGAGAGAGAGAGATAAAAGAAGATGATAGTAATGAATACTGAGAAGTGGCCAGGGAAGGAGGACGAAGCCCAAGAGGATGTGGTGTCCTGAGAGCCATAAGAAGAAAGTATGTCAGGGAGAAGGTGTCCAATGCTTCTCATGGGTCCACTAAGAAAAGAATCAAGAATTTGCTCCTGGTGAACTTGATAAGAGAAGCTACTGTGGTCTCATAGGGGCAAAAACATGATTAGTGAAGATGTAATAAAGAATGATAAAAATTCTTCAGGACCTAGTAATAAGAAGAGTTTTCTTAGAACACAAAGAGGATCAAGCATAGAGAAAAACAAGTGATTAACTGAAATTAACCAAATGAAAGTCTTCTGCTTTTCAAAACTTACCATCAAGAAAATGAAATTCTGGTACAGATAGGAGTTTTCAGAAATGAAAAGAGGTAAGCTATTGACTGGGAGAACATATTCTTCAGTCATACATCTGACAAAGAACTTGAATCCATAGAACTCTTCCAACTCAACAAGAAGACAACCCAATTTAAAATGGACAAAATATTTGGATAGCTATTTCACAAAAGAAGATATACACATGGTAAGTAAGCCTATGAAACAATGCTCAGTATTTTCAGTCAATAAGGAAGTGCAAATTAAAACCACATTGAGATGCTACAGAGCAGTTGAAATAGCTAAAATTCGAGACTGATAATACAGGGTCGGCGGGGATATACAGCCATTGGCACTCTCATACATTACTAGCAGGAATGTAAAATAGTACGACCACTTTAGAAAACAATTTGGCAGTATCTGAAAAAGTTAAACTTAAACCTACCATATGACCCAGAAATTCCACTTTCACATATTTACCCAAGAAAAACAAAAACTGATGTCCATACAAACCCTTATTCCAAACTGTCTCACTCCTTCCCAATCAAAGCCCTCATCTTCATGGAGCAGACCTAAAAATGCTGAAAACTGAACTTTCTCTGGAGCTGTCTTTCTCCTCTGCTTTTCTGCATTTTGACTGAAAGAAATGAGAGTTCCCATGTGCAGCTGGGAAGACCCTCTGGCTTTCACACTTCGCCTTACACTGGTGATTCCTCATCCTCAGACTGTCATTGTTTTTCTCCAAGGTGTTGGTGGCCTCCAGGAATGGTCACCTGGTTCCAACATCCTTATAATGACTATCTCCAGCCCCCAGACTCCCAAGATGACCACCTGAGATGTCACACCTGCCATATGCTTTCTCCCACCAGCACCCAAACTCAGTCTACCACTGTTGAAAATCTCAACAATTGTTCCACAATTTGACACTGGGACTATCAGGGTACACTTAGACCAGTGACGTGGTCTTCATTGCCAGTAAGCCAGTGGATGATCAAAGGGAATTGAAGAGTTACATATGATTTAATACAATTCAACATATACATAGCTAACATTTATTAAGTGTACATGTCAGAGCTTATTCTAAACACCATGTGTCTATGTGTGTGTACATACATAGACATATATACACACATATGCACATACATCAATATATACATATATATGTGTACTCATAAACATTTATTTAACCCTTAGAGCAGCCCTCTGAGGAAGGCACCACACTTACACCATTACAGGTAAGGAGACGGAATACGGAGAGGTGAAGTGAACTTGCCCAACATTTCTAGAGGTCAGGAGAAGAACACCTTTAGGTTCCGGTTCATTTATCCTTCCCATATGTCTTTTCGGAGACTGTGGTCCTTGAGTAACCCATAAATGTGATCACTTTTCCATGTGTGTAACAGAGATTCTTGTTATGGCCTCCTTCACTGTGCAGAAGATTGGGGCAGTGCTTCAGCTGCAGTGAGTAGGTCTCGAGGTTCATAATCCCAGCATCATGATCACACTCAACCATGTTTGCCTCAAATAAAGCCCTGGGGTTACAGGGTGTGGGTGGGCACCAGGGAAGCCCCCTACAGTGGGACTCGGTGGAACTCTGTGCGTGGGTTGCAGCCGGTGAGGAGGACCATGAAAGAGCAGCACGAACAGGAAGGGAGTTGGCTGTTCCCACACTTTCCTAGGCCCTGTCCTCGCTCTTGGATGATTGCACTCACAGCCCAGTGTCACCTACCACCAGCACACTGACAACTTCGGGACACATGCGTCCAGCTCCACCTGCGCTCCCAAATGCAGACCCAGCACTGGCCCGCCTGGTAAATGCCTTCACCCGTATGCACAAAGGAGATATAACATCTCCAAAACCATCTCACTGTGTCTTTCTTACCTAAAGACACTTCTTTGTGTCCCCATTTCTGGTTGTTGGGGCCATTATCTACCCACCGACCCCAAGAAAAAACACAGGATCACCCTGTCATTCTCTGACATTGCCGCCTTCTACTGGCTGACAAGCCCAGTAACCTTCCCACAGGAGCAGAGCACACAGGACAGTTGGCAGGAAGTCCTTTCACCTGTCTTCAAGGCTAGCTCACCCCATCTCTGTCTATCAGGAATTTCCTCTATAAATTATAAGCCCTGGAAAAATACTGATTTCTCCAGTCTCCTGTGCCAGTGAGAGGCACTGTTAATGAATGACAAGGACTCCAGATCCATAAATTAAATAAAAATGTATAAACTTGCCAGTTAACAACTTGAGCAAAAATGGCATCTAGTGGATTACAGATTGGCATTAGCAGTTGTTTCCAACATGGTTGATGAGAGAAATCAACTGAGGAATCTATTTTAAAAATCCAGTCTCCTGGAACATGCCCCCGGGAAGGCAACCAGCTTACAGACAGGACTCCCAGGTAAATATGAACTTCAGATAAACTGCGAATTGTGGTTTATTCTAAATATGTTCCATGTAATATTTGAGACATACTTTTATTTAATAAAAATATTTGTTGCTTACCTGAAATTTAGATCTAGCTAAGAATCCTATGTTTTTATTTGCCAAATCTGGCAACTCTGACAGGCCTACAGAATCAAATATCTTTCGAGCGCTTGGGACGGGCTTAATCTAAAATTCTACACAAGTCTGACTGGCCATCATTGGAGACTAGTGGGCCCTGCTAAGAGGACAGCAGTTCTGTTCCAGCCCCTCTGCAGAGCTGCACAGCCTCCCTCAGAATCAGGGGACTCAGCCCCTCACACCCAATGGGACCAGGCGGTGTCATGGCTGGAGCTTCTCAGAAGGCCTAAATGCCAGGCAAGGCTGGCTCATGATGCACTCGTGGCTTTGGGAAGCACCATAATGTGTCAGAGTAAAAAATAAGCAAAACTGAAGTCCAGAGAACTCTGCTTATCTGCCACTTTCTCTACTTACCAGCTGTACAAGCTTGGAAAGCCACTTAAGCTCTGTGATCCTCATGCATTTGTTTTTTTCATTAAAGAAATATTTATTGGGTGCCCTTTATGTGCAAGGTCCTCTGCCAGGCCCTGGGGATTTAACAATGAATAAGGCAGTCATGGTTCTGCGCTCACAGAAGACACACATGTGTAACAGACAAGTAACTAAAAATGTGAAGGTCGTGAATGAAACAAACAGGGTGCTGCTTGGAGTATGAGGTGGGCGGGGGCATCTGGGTTGCATGGTACCCCAGAAGCTGTCTCTGAAAAGGTAACAATTAAGCTGAGACCGGCAGGATGAAGAGAAGCCAGCCATCAGCGAGGCTGGATGTAGTAACCACGTCCTTTATTTTCTGTATTCTCATGTTTTTGATATATGGGGCCTTGCTGACCCGGAAGGGGCTGCCACTCCCAGTGTTAACCAGTTCCTAAAGATCAGAAACAGCTCAACTGTACACACCTTTCACGTGCAAAGCAGCCAATCCAGAGTCCATACCCCAACCCCTCCTTCATGGGGCTCTCCTGCAACGTTGCTGAGCTCACTTTGTTTCTAGGAGGGTCTCGCAGGTTCCTTGGGATTTTCTATGGAGCTAATCATGTCATCTGCAAATGGAGACAGTTTTATTTCTTCTTTCAAATCTGCATGTCTTTTATATCCTTTTCTTGCATTATTGTACTGGCTAGAGCTTCCAGCACAATGCTGAATAAAAGTGGTGAGTACAGACATCCTTGCCTTTCCCCTGTCTTAGAAGGAAAGCACCATCAAACATAATGCTAACTGCAATTTTTTAAATAAATGCTCTTTATCAAATTGAGGATGTTCTCCCTCTATTCCTATTTTTTCTGAGACTTTTTAATCATAAGTGAATATTAGATTTTGGCAAATTCTTTTTTCCACGTCAACTTTAATCTGTTACTCTGGTGAATTACACTGATGACTTTTTGAATATTAAATCATCATTGTACCCCTAGAAAAAAAATCTCACTTGAAATAGTGCATATTTCTATAAATTGCTGAATTCTATTCTCTAAGATTTTGTACTCTGTCTGGTTTTGGTATGAGACCAGTCTGGTTTTGGTATTACTCACTTCACAAAGATGAACTAGTGTTCCCTTACATTTTCTGGAAAAGATTTTTGTATAGAATTGATGTCAATTCATCCTTAAACATTTGGTAGAAGTATCCATTGAAACTATCTGGGCTTGGAAATTTCCTTTTTAGGAGATATTTAATTACAAATTCAATTTTCTTTAAGTTACAACACTAATCAAAATAACTATTTCACATTGCCAGAGTTGCAGAACTTTGTGTTTTCTGATGAATTAGTTCATTTCATCTAAGTTGTCAAATTTGCATGTGTGGAGTTGTTCATAGTAACCCACATCATATTAATGTCTACAGGTCTGCAGTGATATATCAAATTTCACTCCTGAGATTTGTAATTTGTGTATTTATTCTTTTTTTCTTTGCCAGTCTTTCTAGAGGTTTATCAATTTTATTGATCTCTTCAAAGAATCATTTTTGTTTCATTGATTTTTTTTCTATTGTTTTTCTGCTTTCAATCTCATTGATATCTGTTCTTTATTTTTCCTTCCTTCTGCTTACATTTTGAAGTTTTCAAACTTCTTGAGTTGGGGGTTTGGATTATTGATTTTCAATTTTCTCCTTTTCTAGTGCATGTGTTAAGAGATACAAACGTTGCTCTCAGCGCTGCCTTAGGTGTGCACCCACACATTTTGATATGTTGTGTTTTCATTTTCCCTCAGTTCAGTGTATTTTTTTAATTCCTTCAAGATTTCCTCTTTGTCCCGTGGGATTCTTACAAGTATGCTGTTGCCTTTCCATGTGTTCAGAAATTTTCTGATCATTTTGCTGTATTGATTTCAAGTTTGATTCCATAGTGTTAGAGAATGAACTCTGTATGATTTCAATTCTTCTAAATTTGTTAAGGTTTGTTTTATGGTTCAGCATATGTTCTATGCTGCTATCTACTTTGTGGGCCTGAAAAGAATGTGTATTCTGCTGTTGTTACACAGAATATTCTATAAATGTTAACCATATACTGTTGGTTGAGGGAATTTTTGAGTTCTCTTATTTCCTTACTGATTTTATGTCTAGTTATTCTAGCAATTGTTGAGTGAGGGACACTGAAGTCTTCAACTATAATTGTAGGTTTGTCTATTTCTCCTTTCAGTTCCATCAGTTTTTTCTTCACACATTTTGTAACTCTTTTAGACGGCTGTCTTCTTGGTGTATTGACCCTTCATCATTAGTAATGTTCCTCTCTGCCTCTGGTAATTTTCTTTGCTCTGAAATCTACTTTATCACTTATTGATATAGCCATTCCTACTTTCTTTTTATTAATGTTTGTATAGATATAATTTTCCATTTTTTTGTTTTCAAACTGCCTGTGTCATTATGTTTGAAGTGAGTTTCCTACAGACAACATACAGTTGAGCCCTGCTATTTAATCCACTCTGTCAATCTCTGCTTTTTATTGCTGCATTAAGACTATTTATATTTAATATCATTAATGGTGTGTTAGGTCTTAAGGCTGCCACTTTATTTTTTTGCAGATCACAGAACTTTATTAAGATGGAATCACTGCAAGTTACATAGAAGCTACTGGACTAAGCCAAAATCTATGAGGTTCATATGAACTTACAGTTATACAAATAAGAAACAAATGGCATATTCAAAACCATAAAGAAATATCCTGATGCCCAGGTGATGAAGGCTGGGGTGAATAAGTCCTCACATTTATTTCAAGTTGTTAAGGAGTTTGTGGGCAAAGCAATGGTCCCTTGCATGCAAGAAGTCAAAGAGCTCCTCTTGCAATCTTCTTCTGTATGTGATCGAGAGGCTACATGCTTGTCACAGAGCTCTAACTGCTCCCAGGCCTTTACACATGCCTCCAACTGCTCATATTGCTCTCTCACTGTTGTTAAGGGATTCACTCATTCCTCCTCTTCTTCTTCCTCCTCCTTAGGATCTCAGGACCTGCTCAGCATCTTTTGCTCATCCTCCAGTCCCATGTCTGGCTATGGTTCCAGAGTCAACATGAGCAGCAACAGCGACACCTAATCCACTTCAGGATCAAAAAGGATTTGAATATTTTGTTTTGTTTTTTTATTTCTCTGTTTTGTTTTACTTGCTTTACTGTGGGTTACTTGAAAACTTTCAGAATTCTATTTTGCTTTATACTGTTTTTGAACATGTAGCTCTTTGAGTAGGTTTTGTGTATATGGCTGCTGTAGTATTACACCGTATATACAAAATATCACAGTCTAATGCTGTCATTATTTCATCAGTTCAAGTGACATATAAGCACCTATCTTTTTATAAGTCAATATACCCCTCTCCGTTTACAATTGTCTTGATTTGTTTGTGGTCACCCTACATAGGATGAATCCCTTTCAAAATTTGATTTAGATGTCAAGACTAATGATACTATATTCACCCCAAGAGAAAATGGAATGGTTCATGACTCATATAATGAGGCTTTCTGAAAAGAGTACTGTGGCTCACAAGCAATGCCAAAAAATGGCTTGAGAGAGCAGAGAAAAGCTTGGGGTATTTATGGCGGTTAGGGAGTAGTAGGGCCAGAGCATAGGTTCCTGCATGTGGTTCAAACCTCCCCTGGTTGAAGGAGGGAGAACCCAGGCTTTCTTATCAGTTTGCCCAGATGTGAAGCAGAAACAGAAGGAGGAAGGATGAGGCTTCAAAGCTGTCAACCATCAAACGTCAAAAAAACTGGATCAAGCTTTGTTACATCATTATTTTATCTACATACATGTAAAGTTTTTCTCTCCATCTTTTATGTTAAATAGATATTTTCTAATGTACCATTTTAATTCCCTTGTTTCCTTAAGATTGTTTTTGAGTTATTTTTCTTCGTGGTTGCTTTGGGGATTATACTTCATTCTAACTTAAAACAATCTAGTTCAAGTTAATAGCAACTTAATTTTAATGGTATATAAAAACTTTTGCTTCCATACAGCTCTATTCTCTTCATTTCTTTCTTTGTGCAATTATCATCATAGAAATTACATCTTTTTGTACATCCATTAACACAGTTTTATAATTATTACTTTATGGCATTGACTTTTAAATCAGAAATGAGAAAAAAAGAAAAAACATTATGCTATATTTTATATTTATCTATGAGGTGCTTGTATTTCTTCATGTGGATTTGACCTACTGACTAGTGTCCTTTCATTTTAACCTGAAGGATTCCCTTTAGCATTGTGTAGGGGGCAGGTCTACTAATGACAAACTTCATCACTTAAATTTACCTGAGAATGTCTTAATTTCACCTCCATTTTTGAAGAATGATTTTGCTGTATATAAAATTTTTGGTCGACATACTTTTTTCCCCCACATCAGAGTTTGATTTAGTACTGTTCTGAACACACAGAATCTCAAAAATGTCTAATGCAAACAGAATAGATTTCTTGGAATCTAATTTTTTTAATTGCCTAACAACCTACCCTCTAAGAAAACTTATTTAAGTGAGGCAAATTATTTCAGGAAGGTGAATATAAGAGGCAGTAGGAGGAAGTTCAGGAAAATTACCACCACATATTGCAGAAATGTACTGGAAGGCAAGTATAGCCCAAAGGAAAATCTCCACTGAAAAAAAAAATGTTGAATGCTGACCATAGAACTAGCACCCTGCTCCCAGGTCAATAATTTGAACCAAAAAAAAAAAAAATTAAAAGACCTTGCTCAATCCTGAGGTTAGTGAAGGAATATAGGAGAGCTGTGTGTTAATGTGACACATGAAATCAAACAGCACTACTATTCAAGGGGCATAATGTCTTGATCTTGGGATCAAATACTCTAGGCCTTGAGCTGGAGAGTCTCCATTACAGTAGAAAAACGGGAAGTGCTTTATGCACATGGATTCAGGACATACCAGCAACCTACATGTGCAGCATTGTCTAAGCCATAATGATCTTCCTCATCTCCCACTGAAGGTAGATGTAAGAATCACTGGCCAAATCATTAAAAAGTCAGGAAACAACAGGTGCTGGAGAGGATGTGGAGAAATAGGAACATTTTTACGCTGTTGGTGGGATTGTAAACTAGTTCAACCATTATGGAAAACAGTATGGCGATTCCTCAAGGATCTAGAACTAGAAGTACCATATGACCCAGCCATCCCATTACTGGGTATATGCCCAAAGGATTATAAATCATGCTGCTATAAAGATACATGCACAA